>NC_092728.1:79990465-80297682 GCF_047496885.1 Scyliorhinus torazame | reverse complement strand
CCTCCCTCCCTCTCCTCTCTTTGCTCCCTCCCTCCCTCTCCTCTCTCTTGCCTCCCTCCCTCCCTCTCCTCTCTCTTGCCTCCCTCCCTCCCTCTCCTCTCTCTTGCCTCCCTCCCTCCCTCTCCTCTCTCTTGCCTCCCTCCCTCCCTCTCCTCTCTCTTGCCTCCCTCCCTCCCTCTCCTCTCTCTTGCCTCCCTCCCTCCCTCTCCTCTCTCTTGCCTCCCTCCCCTCCCTCTCCTCTCTCTTGCCTCCCTCCCCTCCCTCTCCTCTCTCTTGCCTCCCTCCCTCCCTCTCCTCTCTCTTGCCTCCCTCCCTCCCTCTCCTCTCTTGCCTCCCTCCCTCCCTCTCCTCTCTCTTGCCTCCCTCCCTCCCTCTCCTCTCTCTTGCCTCCCCCCTCCCTCTCCTCTCTCTTGCCTCCCTCCCTCCCTCTCCTCTCTCTTGCCTCCCTCCCTCCCTCTCCTCTCTCTTGCCTCCCTCCCTCCCTCTCCTCTCTCTTGCCTCCCTCCCTCCCTCTCCTCTCTCTTGCCTCCCTCCCTCCCTCTCCTCTCTCTTGCCTCCCTCCCTCCCTCTCCTCTCTCTTGCCTCCCTCCCTCCCTCTCCTCTCTCTTGCCTCCCTCCCTCTCCTCTCCTCTCTCTTGCCTCCCTCCCTCCCTCTCCTCTCTCTTGCCTCCCTCCCTCCCTCTCCTCTCTCTTGCCTCCCCCTCCCTCTCCTCTCTCTTGCCTCCCTCCCTCTCCTCTCTCTTGCCTCCCTCCCTCTCCTCTCTTGCCTCCCTCCCTCTCCTCTCTCTTGCCTCCCTCCCTCCCTCTCCTCTCTCTTGCCTCCCTCCCTCCCTCTCCTCTCTCTTGCCTCCCTTCCCTCTCCTCTCTCTTGCCTCCCCTCCCTCTCCTCTCTCTTGCCTCCCTCCCTCCCTCCTCTCTCTTCCTCCCTCCCTCCCTCTCCTCTCTCTTGCCTCCCTCCTCCCTCTCCTCCCTCTCCTCTCTCTTGCCTCCCTCCCTCCCTCTCCTCTCTCTTGCCTCCCTCCCTCCCTCTCTCTCTCTCTTGCCTCCCTCCCTCCCTCTCCTCTCTCTTGCCTCCCTCCCTCTCCTCTCTCTTGCCTCCCTCCCCTCTCCTCTCTCTTGCCTCCCTCCCTCTCCTCTCTCTTGCCTCCCTCCCTCCCTCTCTCTCTTCCCTCCCTCCCTCCCTCTCCTCTCTCTTGCCTCCCTACCTCCCTCTCCTCCCTCTCCTCTCTCTTGCCTCCCTCCCTCCCTCTCCTCTCTCTTGCTGCCTCCCTCCCTCCCTCTCCTCTCTCTCTCTTGCCTCCCTCCCTCTCCTCTCTCTTGCCTCCCTCCCTCCCTCTCCTCTCTCTTGCCTCCTCCTCCCTCTCCTCTCTCTTGCCTCCCTCCCTCCCTCTCCTCTCTCTTGCCTCCCTCCCTCCCTCTCCTCTCTCTTGCCTCCCTCCCTCTCCTCTCCGCTCTCTTGCCTCCCTCCCTCCCTCTCCTCTCTCTTGCCTCCCTCCCTCCCTCTCCTCTCTCTTGCCTCCCTCCCTCCCCTCTCTCTTGCCTCCCTCCCCCTCTCCTCTCTCTTGCCTCCCTCCCTCTCCTCTCTCTTGCCTCCCTCCCTCTCCTCTCTCTTGCCTCCCTCCCTCTCCTCTCTCTTGCCTCCTCCCTCCCTCTCTCTCTTCCCTCCCTCCCTCCCTCTCCTCTCTCTTGCCTCCCTACCTCCTCCTCCCTCTCCTCTCTCTTGCCTCCCTCCCTCCTCTCCTCTCTCTTGCCTCCCTCCCTCCTCTCCTCTCTCTTGCCTCCACCCTCCCTCTCCTCTCTCTTGCCTCCCTCTCCCTCTCCTCTCTCTTGCCTCCCTCCCTCTCCTCTCTCTTGCCTCCCTCCCTCCCTCTCCTCTCTCTTGCCTCCTCCTCCCTCTCCTCTCTCTTGCCTCCCTCTCCTCTCTCTTGCCTCCCTCCCTCCCTCTCCTCTCTCTTGCCTCCCTCCCTCCCTCTCCTCTCTCTTGCCTCCCTCCCTCCCTCTCCTCTCTCTTGCCTCCCTCCCTCCCTCTCCTCTCTCTTGCCTCCCTCCCTCCCTCTCCTCTCTCTTGCCTCCCTCCCTCCCTCTCCTCTCTCTTGCCTCCCTCTCCTCTCTCTTGCCTCCCTCCCTCCCTCTCCTCTCTCTTGCCTCCCTCCCTCCCTCTCCTCTCTCTTGCCTCCCTCCCTCCCTCTCCTCTCTCTTGCCTCCCTCCTCCCTCCTCTCTCTTGCCTCCCTCCTCCTCTCCTCTCTCTTGCCTCCCTCCCTCCCTCTCCTCTCTCTTGCCTCCCTCCCTCCCTCTCCTCTCTCTTGCCTCCCTCCCTCCCTCTCCTCTCTCTTGCCTCCCTCCCTCCCTCTCCTCTCTCTTGCCTCCCTCCCTCCCTCTCCTCTCTCTTGCCTCCCTCCCTCCCTCTCCTCTCTCTTGCCTCCCTCCCTCCCTCTCTCCTCTCCTCCCTCCCTCTCCTCTCTCTTGCCTCCCTCCCTCCCTCTCCTCTCTCTTGCCTCCCTCCCTCCCTCTCCTCTCTTGCCTCCCTCCTCCCTCTCCTCTCTCTTGCCTCCCTCCCTCCCTCTCCTCTCTCTTGCCTCCCTCCCCTCTCCTCTCTCTTGCCTCCCTCCCTCCCTCTCCTCTCTCTTGCCTCCTCCCTCCCTCTCCTCTCTCTTGCCTCCCTCCCTCCCTCTCCTCTCTCTTGCCTCCCTCCCTCCCTCTCCTCTCTCTTGCCTCCCTCCCTCCCTCTCCTCTCTCTTGCCTCCCTCCCTCCCTCTCCTCTCTCTTGCCTCCCTCCCTCCCTCTCCTCTCTCTTGCCTCCCTCCCTCCCTCTTGCCTCCCTCCCTCTCCTCTCTCTTGCCTCCCTCCCTCCCTCTCTCTCTTGCCTCCCTCCCTCCCTCTCCTCTCTCTTGCTCCCTCCCTCCCTCTCCTCTCTCTTGCCTCCCTCCCTCCCTCTCCTCTCTCTTGCCTCCCTCCCTCCCTCTCCTCTCTCTTGCCTCCCTCCCTCCCTCTCCTCTCTCTTGCCTCCCTCCCTCCCTCTCCTCTCTCTTGCCTCCCTCCCTCCCTCTCCTCTCTCTTGCTCCCTCCCTCCCTCTCCTCTCTCTTGCCTCCCTCTCCTCTCTCTTGCCTCCCTCCCTCTCTCTTGCCTTCCCTCCCTCCCTCTCTCTTGCCTCCCTCCCTCCCTCTCTCTTGCCTCCCTCCCTCCCTCTCCTCTCTCTTGCCTCCCTCCCTCCCTCTCCTCTCTCTTGCCTCCCTCCCTCCCTCTCCTCTCTCTTGCCTCCCTCCCTCCCTCTCTCTTGCCTCCCTCCCTCTCTCTTTCCTCCCTCTCCTCTCTCTTGCCTCCCTCTCCTCTCTCTTGCCTCCCTCCCTCCCTCTCCTCTCTCTTGCCTCCCTCCCTCCCTCTCCTCTCTCTTGCCTCCCTCCCTCCCTCCCCTCTCTCTTGCCTCCCTCCCTCTCCTCTCTCTTGCCTCCCTCCCTCCCTCTCCTCTCTCTTGACTCCCTCTCCTCTCTCTTGCCTCCCTCCCTCTCCTCTCTTGCCTCCCTCCCTCTCGCCTCCCTCCCTCTCTCCCTCTTGCCTCCCTCCCTCTCGCCTCCCTCCCTCTTGCCTCCCTCCCTCTCCTCCCTCTTGCCTCCCTCCCTCTCCTCCCTCTTGCCTCCCTCCCTCTCCTCCCTCTTGCCTCCCTCCTCTCCTCTCTCTTGCCTCCCTCCCTCTCCTCTCTCTTGCCTCCCTCCCTCTCCTCTCTCTTGCCTCCCTCCCTCTCCTCTCTCTTGCCTCCCTCCCTCTCCTCTCTCTTGCCTCCCTCCCTCCTCCTCTCTCTTCCCTCCCTCCCTCTCCTCTCTCTTGCCTCCCTCCCTCCCTCCCTCTCCTCTCTCTTGCCTCCCTCTCCTCTCTCTTGCCTCCCTCCCTCCCTCTCTCTTGCCTCCCTCCCTCCCTCCCTCTCTCTTGCCTCCCTCCCTCCCTCTCTCTTGCCTCCCTCCCTCCCTCCCTCTCTCTTGCCTCCCTCCCTCTCTCTTGCCTCCCTCCCTCTCCTCTCTCTTGCCTCCCTCCCCCTCCTCTCTCTTGCCTCCCTCCCTCTCCTCTCTCTTGCCTCCCTCTCCTCTCTCTTCCCTCCCCTCTCCTCTCTCTTCCCTCCCTCTCCCTCTCTCTTCCCTCCCTCTCCTCTCTCTTCCCTCCCTCTCCTCTCCCTCTCCTCTCTCTTCCCTCCCTCTCCTCTCCCTCTCCCCCCTCCCTCTCCTCTCTCTTCCCTCCCTCCCTCTCCTCTCTCTTCCCTCCCTCCCTCTCCTCTCTCTTCCCTCCCTCCCTCTCCTCTCTCTTCCCTCCCTCCCTCTCTCTTCCCTCCCTCTCCTCTCTCTTCCCTCCCTCTCCCTCCCTCTCCCTCTCCCCCTCCCTCTCCTCTCTCTTCCCTCCCTCCCTCTCCTCTCCTCCCTCCCTCCCTCTCCTCTCTCTTCCCTCCCTCCCTCTCCTCTCCCTCCCTCTCCTCTCTCTTCCCTCCTCTCTCTTCCTCCCTCCCTCTCCTCTCTCTTCCCTCCCTCCCTCTCCTCTCTCTTCCCTCCCTCCCTCTCCTCTCTCTTCCCTCCTCCCTCTCCTCTCTCTTCCCTCCCTCCTCTCCTCTCTCTTCCCTCCCTCCCTCTCCTCTCTCTTCCCTCCCTCCCTCTCCTCTCTCTTCCCTCCCTCCCTCTCCTCTCTCTTCCCTCCCTCCCTCTCCTCTCTCTTCCCTCCTCCCTCTCCTCTCTCCCCTCCCTCCCTCCTCTCTCTTCCCTCCCTCCCTCTCCTCTCTCTTCCCTCCCTCCCTCTCCTCTCTCTTCCCTCCCTCCCTCTCCTCTCTCTTCCCTCCCTCCCTCTCCTCTCTCTTCCCTCCCTCCCTCTCCTCTCTCTCTCCCTCCCTCCCTCTCCTCTCTCTTCCTCCCTCCCTCCCTCTCCTCTCTCTTCCCTCCCTCCCTCTCCTCTCTCTTCCCTCCCTCCCTCCCTCTCCTCTCTCTTCCCTCCCTCCCTCTCTCTTCCCTCCCTCCCTCCCTCTCTCTTCCCTCCCTCCCTCCCTCTCTCTTCCCTCCCTCCCTCCCTCTCTCTTCCCTCCCTCCCTCTCTCTTCCCTCCCTCCCTCTCTCTTCCCTCCCTCCCTCTCCTCTTCCTCCTCCCTCCTCTCTTCCTCTCCCTCCCTCTCTCTTCCCTCCCTCCCTCTCTCTTCCCTCCCTCCCTCTCTCTTCCCTCCCTCCCTCTCTCTTGCCTCCCTCCCTCCCTCTCCTCTCTCTTGCCTCCCTCCCTCCCTCTCCTCTCTCTTGCCTCCCTCCCTCTCCTCTCTCTGCCTCCCTCCCTCCCCTCTCTCTTGACTCCCTCTCCTCTCTCTTGCCTCCCTCCCTCTCCTCTCTTGCCTCCCTCCCTCTCGCCTCCCTCCCTCTCCTCCCTCTTGCCTCCCTCCCTCTCTCGCCTCCCTCCCTCTCTTGCCTCCCTCCCCTCTCCTCCCTCTTGCCTCCCTCCCTCTCCTCCCTCTTGCCTCCCTCCCTCTCCTCTCTCTTGCCTCCCTCCCTCTCGCCTCCCTCCCTCTTGCCTCCCTCCCTCTCCTCCCTCTTGCCTCCCTCCCTCTCCTCCCTCTTGCCTCCCTCCCTCTCCTCCCTCTTGCCTCCCTCCCTCTCCTCTCTCTTGCCTCCCTCCCTCTCCTCTCTCTTGCCTCCCTCCCTCTCCTCTCTCTTGCCTCCCTCCCTCTCCTCTCTCTTGCCTCCCTCCCTCTCCTCTCTCTTGCCTCCCTCCCTCTCCTCTCTCTTGCCTCCCTCCCTCTCCTCTCTCTTGCCTCCCTCCCTCCCTCCCTCTCCTCTCTCTTGCCTCCCTCTCCTCTCTCTTGCCTCCCTCCCTCCCTCTCTCTTGCCTCCCTCCCTCCCTCCCTCTCTCTTGCCTCCCTCCCTCCCTCTCTCTTGCCTCCCTCCCTCCCTCCCTCTCTCTTGCCTCCCTCCCTCTCTCTTGCCTCCCTCCCTCTCCTCTCTCTTGCCTCCCTCCCCCTCCTCTCTCTTGCCTCCCTCCCTCTCCTCTCTCTTGCCTCCCTCTCCTCTCTCTTCCCTCCCCTCTCCTCTCTCTTCCCTCCCTCTCCTCTCTCTTCCCTCCCTCTCCTCTCTCTTCCCTCCCTCTCCTCTCCCTCTCCTCTCTCTTCCCTCCCTCTCCTCTCCCTCTCCCCCCTCCCTCTCCTCTCTCTTCCCTCCCTCCCTCTCCTCTCTCTTCCCTCCCTCCCTCTCCTCTCTCTTCCCTCCCTCCCTCTCCTCTCTCTTCCCTCCCTCCCTCTCTCTTCCCTCCCTCTCCTCTCCTCTCCCCCTCCCTCTCCTCTCTCTTCCCTCCCTCCCCTCCTCTCTCTTCCCTCCCTCCCTCTCCTCTCTCTTCCCTCCCTCCCTCTCCTCTCCCTCCCTCTCCTCTCTCTTCCCTCCTCTCTCTTCCCTCCCTCCCTCTCCTCTCTCTTCCCTCCCTCCCTCTCCTCTCTCTTCCCTCCCTCCCTCTCCTCTCTCTTCCCTCCCTCCCTCTCCTCTCTCTTCCCTCCCTCCCTCTCCTCTCTCTTCCCTCCCTCCCTCTCCTCTCTCTTCCCTCCCTCCCTCTCCTCTCTCTTCCTCCCTCCCTCTCCTCTCTCTTCCCTCCCTCTCCTCTCCCCTCCCTCCCTCTCCTCTCTCTTCCCTCCCTCCCTCTCCTCTCTCTTCCCTCCCTCCCTCTCCTCTCTCTTCCCTCCCTCCCTCCTCTCTCCTCTCTCTCCCTCCCTCCCTCTCCTCTCTCTTCCCTCCCTCCCTCTCCTCTCTCTTCCCTCCCTCCCTCCCTCTCCTCTCTCTTCCCTCCCTCCCTCCCTCTCCTCTCTCTTCCCTCCCTCCCTCCCTCTCCTCTCTCTTCCCTCCCTCCCTCCCTCTCTCTTCCCTCCCTCCCTCCCTCTCTCTTCCCTCCCTCCCTCCCTCTCTCTTCCCTCCCTCCCTCCCTCTCTCTTCCCTCCCTCCTCCTCTCTCTTCCCTCCCTCCCTCTCTCTTCCTCCCTCCCTCTCTCTTCCCTCCCTCCCTCTCTCTTCCCTCCCTCCCTCTCTCTTCCCTCCCTCCTCTCTCTTGCCTCCCTCCCTCCCTCTCCTCTCTCTCTTGCCTCCCTCCCTCCCTCTCCTCTCTCTTGCCTCCCTCCCTCTCCTCTCTCTTGCCTCCTCCCTCCCTCTCCTCTCTCTTGACTCCCTCTCCTCTCTCTTGCCTCCCTCCGTCTCCTCTCTTGCCTCCCTCCCTCTCGCCTCCCTCCCTCTCCTCCCTCTTGCCTCCCTCCCTCTCGCCTCCCTCCCTCTCCTCCCTCTTGCCTCCCTCCCTCTCCTCCCTCCCTCTCCTCTCTCTTGCCTCCCTCCCTCTCCTCTCTCTTGCCTCCCTCCCTCTCCTCTCTCTTGCCTCCCTCCCTCTCCTCTCTCTTGCCTCCCTCCCTCTCCTCTCTCTTGCCTCCCTCCCTCTCCTCTCTCTTGCCTCCCTCCCTCTCCTCTCTCTTGCCTCCCTCCCTCCCTCCCTCTCCTCTCTCTTGCCTCCCTCTCCTCTCTCTTGCCTCCCTCCCTCCCTCTCTCTTGCCTCCCTCCCTCCCTCCCTCTCTCTTGCCTCCCTCCCTCCCTCTCTCTTGCCTCCTCCCTCCCTCCCTCTCTCTTGCCTCCCTCCCTCTCTCTTGCCTCCCTCCCTCTCCTCTCTCTTGCCTCCCTCCCCCTCCTCTCTCTTGCCTCCCTCCCTCTCCTCTCTCTTGCCTCCCTCTCCTCTCTCTTCCCTCCCCTCTCCCCTCTCTTCCCTCCCTCTCCTCTCGCTTCCCTCCCTCTCCTCTCGCTTCCCTCCCTCTCCTCTCCTCTCTCTTCCCTCCCTCTCCTCTCTCTTCCCTCCCTCCCTCTCCTCTCTCTTCCCTCCCTCCCTCTCCTCTCTCTTCCCTCCCTCCCTCTCCTCTCTCTTCCCTCCCTCCCTCTCCTCTCTCTTCCCTCCCTCCCTCTCCTCTCTCTTCCCTCCCTCCCTCTCCTCTCCCCTCCCTCCCTCTCCTCTCTCTTCCCTCCCTCCCTCCCTCTCCTCTCTCTTCCCTCCCTCCCTCCTCTCCTCTCTCTTCCCTCCCTCCCTCTCCTCTCCCTCCCCTCTCCTCTCCCTCCCTCTCCTCTCTCTTCCCTCCCTCCCTCTCCTCTCTCTTCCCTCCCTCCCTCTCATCTCCTCCTCTCCTCTCCCTCCCTCTCCTCTCTCTTCCCTCCCTCCCTCTCCTCTCTCTTCCCTCCCTCCCTCTCCTCTCTCTTCCCTCCCTCCCTCTCCTCTCTCTTCCCTCCCTCCCTCTCCTCTCTCTTCCCTCCCTCCCTCTCCTCTCTCTTCCCTCCCTCCCTCTCCTCTCTCTTCCCTCCCTCCCTCTCCTCTCTCTTCCCTCCCTCCCTCTCCTCTCTCTTCCCTCCCTCCCTCTCCTCTCTCTTCCCTCCCTCCCTCTCCTCTCTCTTCCCTCCCTCCCTCTCCTCTCTCTTCCCTCCCTCCCTCTCCTCTCTCTTCCCTCCCTCCCTCTCCTCTCCCCTCCCTCCCTCTCCTCTCTCTTCCCTCCCTCCCTCCCTCTCCTCTCTCTTCCCTCCCTCCCTCCCTCTCCTCTCTCTCCCTCCCTCCCTCTCCTCTCCCTCCCTCTCCTCTCCCTCCCTCTCCTCTCTCTTCCCTCCCTCCCTCTCCTCTCTCTTCCCTCCCTCCCTCTCCTCTCTCTTCCCTCCCTCCTCTCCTCTCTCTTCCCTCCCTCCCTCTCCTCTCCCCTCCCTCCCTCTCCTCTCTCTTCCCTCCCTCCCTCCCTCTCCTCTCTCTTCCCTCCCTCCCTCCCTCTCCTCTCTTCCCTCCCTCCCTCTCCTCTCTCTTCCCTCCCTCCCTCCCTCTCCTCTCTCTTCCCTCCCTCCCTCTCCTCTCCCTCCCTCTCCTCTCCCTCCCTCTCCTCTCTCTTGCCTCCCTCCCTCCCTCTCCTCTCTCTTGCCTCCCTCCCTCCCTCTCCTCTCTCTTGCCTCCCTCCCTCCCTCTCCTCTCTCTTGCCTCCCTCCCTCCCTCTCCTCTCTCTTGCCTCCCTCCCTCCCTCTCCTCTCTCTTGCCTCCCTCCCTCCCTCTCCTCTCTCTTGCCTCCCTCCCTCCCTCTCCTCTCTCTTGCCTCCCTCTCCTCTCTCTTGCCTCCCTCCCTCCCTCTCCTCTCTCTTGCCTCCCTCCCTCCCTCTCCTCTCTCTTGCCTCCCTCCCTCCCTCTCCTCTCTCTTGCCTCCCTCCCTCCCTCTCCTCTCTCTTGCCTCCCTCCCTCCCTCTCCTCTCTCTTGCCTCCCTCCCTCCCTCTCCTCTCTCTTGCCTCCCTCCCTCCCTCTCCTCTCTCTTGCCTCCCTCCCTCCCCTCTCTCTCTCTCTGCCTCCCTCTCCTCTCTCTTGCCTCCCTCCCTCCCTCTCCTCTCTCTTGCCTCCCTCCCTCCCTCTCCTCTCTCTTGCCTCCCTCCCTCCCTCTCCTCTCTCTTGCCTCCCTCCCTCCCTCTCCTCTCTCTTGCCTCCCTCCCTCCCTCTCCTCTCTCTTGCCTCCCTCCCTCCCTCTCCTCTCTCTTGCCTCCCTCCCTCCCTCTCCTCTCTCTTGCCTCCCTCCCTCCCTCTCCTCTCTCTTGCCTCCCTCCCTCCCTCTCCTCTCTCTTGCCTCCCTCCCTCCCTCTCCTCTCTCTTGCCTCCCTCCTCCCTCTCCTCTCTCTTGCCTCCCTCCCTCCCTCTCCTCTCTCTTGCCTCCCTCCCTCCCTCTCCTCTCTCTTGCCTCCCTCCCTCCCTCTCCTCTCTCTTTCCTCCCTCCCTCCCTCTCCTCTCTCTTGCCTCCCTCCCTCCCTCTCCTCTCTCTTGCCTCCTCCCTCCCTCTCCTCTCTTGCCTCCCTCCCTCTCCTCTCTCTTGCCTCCCTCCCTCCCTCTCCTCTCTCTTGCCTCCCTCCCTCTCCTCTCTCTTGCCTCCCTCCCTCCCTCTCCTCTCTCTTGCCTCCCTCCCTCCCTCTCCTCTCTCTTGCCTCCCTCCCTCCCTCTCCTCTCTCTTGCCTCCCTCCCTCCCTCTCCTCTCTCTTGCCTCCCTCCCTCCCTCTCCTCTCTCTTGCTCCTCCCTCCCTCTCCTCTCTCTTTCCTCCCACCCTCCCTCTCCTCTCTCTTGCCTCCCTCCCTCCTCTCCTCTCTCTTGCCTCCCTCCCTCCCTCTCCTCTCTCTTGCCTCCCTCCCTCCCTCTCCTCTCTCTTGCCTCCCTCCCTCCCTCTCCTCTCTCTTGCCTCCCTCCCTCCCTCTCCTCTCTCTTGCCTCCCTCCCTCCCTCTCCTGTCTCTTGCCTCCCTCCCTCCCTCTCCTCTCTCTTGCCTCCCTCCCTCTCCTCTCTCTTGCCTCCCTCCCTCCCTCTCCTCTCTCTTGCCTCCCTCCCTCCCTCTTGCCTCCCTCCCTCCTCCTCTCTCTTGCCTCCCTCCCTCCCTCTCTCTTGCCTCCCTCCCTCCCTCTCCTCTCTCTTGCCTCCCTCCCTCCCCTCTCCTCTCTCTTGCCTCCCTCCCTCCCTCTCCTCTCTCTTGCCTCCCTCCCTCCCTCTCCTCTCTCTTGCCTCCCTCCCTCCCTCTCCTCTCTCTTGCCTCCCTCCCTCCCTCTCCTCTCTCTTGCCTCCCTCCCTCCCTCTCCTCTCTCTTGCCTCCCTCCCTCCCTCTCCTCTCTCTTGCCTCCCTCTCCTCTCTCTTGCCTCCCCTCCCTCTCTCTTGCCTTCCCTCCCTCCCTCTCTCTTGCCTCCCTCCCTCCCACTCTCTTGCCTCCCTCCCTCCCTCTCCTCTCTCTTGCCTCCCTCCCTCCCTCTCCTCTCTCTTGCCTCCCTCCCTCCCTCTCCTCTCTCTTGCCTCCCTCCCTCCCCTCTCTCTTGCCTCCCTCCCTCTCTCTTGCCTCCCTCTCCTCTCTCTTGCCTCCCTCTCCTCTCTCTTGCCTCCCTCCCTCCCTCTCCTCTCTCTTGCCTCCCTCCCTCCCTCTCCTCTCTCTTGCCTCCCTCCCTCCCTCCCCTCTCTCTTGCCTCCCTCCCTCTCCTCTCTCTTGCCTCCCTCCCTCCCTCTCCTCTCTCTTGACTCCCTCTCCTCTCTCTTGCCTCCCTCCCTCTCCTCTCTTGCCTCCCTCCCTCTCGCCTCCCTCCCTCTTGCCTCCCTCCCTCTCCTCCCTCTTGCCTCCCTCCCTCTCCTCCCTCTTGCCTCCCTCCCTCTCCTCCCTCTTGCCTCCCTCCCTCTCCTCTCTCTTGCCTCCCTCCCTCTCCTCTCTCTTGCCTCCCTCCCTCTCCTCTCTCTTGCCTCCCTCCCTCTCCTCTCTCTTGCCTCCCTCCCTCTCCTCTCTCTTGCCTCCCTCCCTCTCCTCTCTCTTGCCTCCCTCCCTCTCCTCTCTCTTGCCTCCCTCCCTCCCTCTCCTCTCTCTTGCCTCCCTCTCCTCTCTCTTGCCTCCCTCCCTCCCTCTCTCTTGCCTCCCTCCCTCCCTCCCTCTCTCTTGCCTCCCTCCCTCCCTCTCTCTTGCCTCCCTCCCTCCCTCCCTCTCTCTTGCCTCCCTCCCTCTCTCTTGCCTCCCTCCCTCTCCTCTCTCTTGCCTCCCTCCCCCTCCTCTCTCTTGCCCTCCCTCCCTCTCCTCTCTCTTGCCTCCCTCTCCTCTCTCTTCCCTCCCCTCTCCTCTCTCTTCCCTCCCTCTCCTCTCTCTTCCCTCCCTCTCCTCTCTCTTCCCTCCCTCTCCTCTCCCTCTCCTCTCTCTTCCCTCCCTCTCCTCTCCCTCTCCCCCCTCCCTCTCCTCTCTCTTCCCTCCCTCCCTCTCCTCTCTCTTCCCTCCCTCCCTCTCCTCTCTCTTCCTCCCTCCCTCTCCTCTCTCTTCCCTCCCTCCCTCTCTCTTCCTCCCTCTCCTCTCTCTTCCCTCCTCTCCTCTCCCTCTCCCCCCTCCCTCCCTCTCTCTTCCCTCCCTCCCTCTCCTCTCTCTTCCCTCCCTCCCTCTCCTCTCTCTTCCCTCCCTCCCTCTCCTCTCCCTCCCTCTCCTCTCTCTTCCCTCCTCTCTCTTCCCTCCCTCCCTCTCCTCTCTCTTCCCTCCCTCCCTCTCCTCTCTCTTCCCTCCCTCCCTCTCCTCTCTCTTCCCTCCCTCCCTCTCCTCTCTCTTCCCTCCCTCCCTCTCCTCTCTCTTCCCTCCCTCCCTCTCCTCTCTCTTCCCTCCCTCCCTCTCCTCTCTCTTCCCTCCCTCCCTCTCCTCTCTCTTCCCTCCCTCCCTCTCCTCCTCTTCCCTCCCTCCCTCTCCTCTCCCCTCCCTCCCTCTCCTCTCTCTTCCCTCCCTCCCTCTCCTCTCTCTTCCCTCCCTCCCTCTCCTCTCTCTTCCCTCCCTCCCTCTCCTCTCTCTTCCCTCCCTCCCTCTCCTCTCTCTTCCCTCCCTCCCTCCCTCTCCTCTCTCTTCCCTCCCTCCCTCCCTCTCCTCTCTCTTCCCTCCCTCCCTCCCTCTCCTCTCTCTTCCCTCCCTCCCTCCCTCTCCTCTCTCTTCCCTCCCTCCCTCCCTCTCCTCTCTCTTCCCTCCCTCCCTCCCTCTCTCTTCCCTCCCTCCCTCCCTCTCTCTTCCCTCCCTCCCTCCCTCTCTCTTCCCTCCCTCCCTCCCTCGCTCTTCCCTCCCTCCCTCTCTCTTCCCTCCCTCCCTCTCTCTTCCCTCCCTCCCTCTCTCTTCCCTCCCTCCCTCTCTCTTCCCTCCCTCCCTCTCTCTTCCCTCCCTCCCTCTCTCTTCCCTCCCTCCCTCTCTCTTGCCTCCCTCCATCCCTCTCCTCTCTCTTGCCTCCCTCCCTCCCTCTCCTCTCTCTTGCCTCCCTCCCTCTCCTCTCTCTTGCCTCCCTCCCTCCCTCTCCTCTCTCTTGACTCCCTCTCCTCTCTCTTGCCTCCCTCCCTCTCCTCTCTTGCCTCCCTCCCTCTCGCCTCCCTCCCTCTCCTCCCTCTTGCCTCCCTCCCTCTCGCCTCCCTCCCTCTTGCCTCCCTCCCTCTCCTCCCTCTTGCCTCCCTCCCTCTCCTCCCTCTTGCCTCCCTCCCTCTCCTCTCTCTTGCCTCCCTCCCTCTCGCCTCCCTCCCTCTTGCCTCCCTCCCTCTCCTCCCTCTTGCCTCCCTCCCTCTCCTCCCTCTTGCCTCCCTCCCTCTCCTCCCTCTTGCCTCCCTCCCTCTCCTCTCTCTTGCCTCCCTCCCTCTCCTCTCTCTTGCCTCCCTCCCGCTCCTCCTCTCTCTTGCCTCCCTCCCTCTCCTCTCTCTTGCCTCCCTCCCTCTCCTCTCTCTTGCCTCCCTCCCTCTCCTCTCTCTTGCCTCCCTCCCTCTCCTCTCTCTTGCCTCCCTCCCTCCCTCCCTCTCCTCTCTCTTGCCTCCCTCTCCTCTCTCTTGCCTCCCTCCCTCCCTCTCTCTTGCCTCCCTCCCTCCCTCCCTCTCTCTTGCCTCCCTCCCTCCCTCTCTCTTGCCTCCCTCCCTCCCTCCCTCTCTCTTGCCTCCCTCCCTCTCTCTTGCCTCCCTCCCTCTCCTCTCTCTTGCCTCCCTCCCCCTCCTCTCTCTTGCCTCCCTCCTCTCCTCTCCTTGCCTCCCTCTCCTCTCTCTTCCCTCCCCTCTCCTCTCTCTTCCCTCCCTCTCCTCTCTCTTCCCTCCCTCTCCTCTCTCATCCCTCCCTCTCCTCTCCCTCTCCTCTCTCTTCCTCCCTCTCCCTCCCTCTCCCCCCTCCCTCTCCTCTCTCTTCCCTCCCTCCCTCTCCTCTCTCTTCCCTCCCTCCCTCTCCTCTCTCTTCCCTCCCTCCCTCTCCTCTCTCTTCCCTCCCACCCTCTCTCTTCCCTCCCTCTCCTCTCTCTTCCCTCCCTCTCCTCTCCCTATCCCCCTCCCTCTCCTCTCTCTTCCCTCCCTCCCTCTCCTCTCTCTTCCCTCCCTCCCTCTCCTCTCTCTTCCCTCCCTCCCTCTCCTCTCCCTCCCTCTCCTCTCTCTTCCCTCCTCTCTCTTCCCTCCCTCCCTCTCCTCTCTCTTCCCTCCCTCCCTCTCCTCTCTCTTCCCTCCCTCCCTCTCCTCTCTCTTCCCTCCCTCCCTCTCCTCTCTCTTCCCTCCCTCCCTCTCCTCTCTCTTCCCTCCCTCCCTCTCCTCTCTCTTCCCTCCCTCCCTCTCCTCTCTCTTCCCTCCCTCCCTCTCCTCTCTCTTCCCTCCCTCCCTCTCCTCTCCCCTCCCTCCCTCTCCTCTCTCTTCCCTCCCTCCCTCTCCTCTCTCTTCCCTCCCTCCCTCTCCTCTCTCTTCCCTCCCTCCCTCTCCTCTCTCTTCCCTCCCTCCCTCTCCTCTCTCTTCCCTCCCTCCCTCTCCTCTCTCTTCCCTCCCTCCCTCCCCTCTCTCTTCCCTCCCTCCCTCCCTCTCCTCTCTCTTCCCTCCCTCCCTCCCTCTCCTCTCTCTTCCCTCCCTCCCTCCCTCTCTCTTCCCTCCCTCCCTCCCTCTCTCTTCCCTCCCTCCCTCCCTCTCTCTTCCCTCCCTCCCTCCCTCTCTCTTCCCTCCCTCCCTCCCTCTCTCTTCCCTCCCTCCCTCTCTCTTCCCTCCCTCCCTCTCTCTTCCCTCCCTCCCTCTCTCTTCCCTCCCTCCCTCTCTCTTCCCTCCCTCCTCTCTCTTCCCTCCCTCCCTCTCTCTTGCCTCCCTCCCTCCCTCTCCTCTCTCTTGCCTCCCTCCCTCCCTCTCCTCTCTCTTGCCTCCCTCCCTCTCCTCTCTCTTGCCTCCCTCCCTCCCTCTCCTCTCTCTTGACTCCCTCTCCTCTCTCTTGCCTCCCTCCCTCTCCTCTCTTGCCTCCCTCCCTCTCGCCTCCCTCCCTCTCCTCCCTCTTGCCTCCCTCCCTCTCGCCTCCCTCCCTCTTGCCTCCCTCCCTCTCCTCCCTCTTGCCTCCCTCCCTCTCCTCCCTCTTGCCTCCCTCCCTCTCCTCTCTCTTTCCTCCCTCCCTCTCCTCTCTCTTGCCTCCCTCCCTCTCCTCTCTCTTGCCTCCCTCCCTCTCCTCTCTCTTGCCTCCCTCCCTCTCCTCTCTCTTGCCTCCCTCCCTCTCCTCTCTCTTGCCTCCCTCCCTCTCCTCTCTCTTGCCTCCCTCCCTCCCTCCCTCTCCTCTCTCTTGCCTCCCTCTCCTCTCTCTTGCCTCCCTCCCTCCCTCTCTCTTGCCTCCCTCCCTCCCTCCCTCTCTCTTGCCTCCCTCCCTCCCTCTCTCTTGCCTCCCTCCCTCCCTCCCTCTCTCTTGCCTCCCTCCCTCTCTCTTGCCTCCCTCCCTCTCTCTCTCTTGCCTCCCTCCCCCTCCTCTCTCTTGCCTCCCTCCCTCTCCTCTCTCTTGCCTCCCTCTCCTCTCTCTTCCCTCCCCTCTCCTCTCTCTTCCCTCCCTCTCCTCTCTCTTCCCTCCCTCTCCTCTCGCTTCCCTCCCTCTCCTCTCCCTCTCCCCCCTCCCTCTCCTCTCTCTTCCCTCCCTCCCTCTCCTCTCTCTTCCCTCCCTCCCTCTCCTCTCTCTTCCTCCCTCCCTCTCCTCTCTCTTCCCTCCCTCCCTCTCCTCTCTCTTCCCTCCCTCCCTCTCCTCTCTCTTCCCTCCCTCCCTCCCTCTCCTCTCCCCTCCCTCCCTCTCCTCTCTCTTCCCTCCCTCCCTCCCTCTCCTCTCTCTTCCCTCCCTCCCTCCCTCTCCTCTCTCTTCCCTCCCTCCCTCTCCTCTCCCTCCCTCTCCCTCCCTCTCCTCTCTCTTCCCTCCCTCCCTCTCCTCTCTCTTCCCTCCCTCCCTCTCCTCTCCCTCCCTCTCCTCTCCCTCCCTCTCCACTCACTTCCCTCCCTCCCTCTCCTCTCTCTTCCCTCCCTCCCTCTCCTCTCTCTTCCCTCCCTCCCTCTCCTCTCTCTTCCCTCCCTCCCTCTCCTCTCTCTTCCCTCCCTCCCTCTCCTCTCTCTTCCCTCCCTCCCTCTCCTCTCTCTTCCCTCCCTCCCTCTCCTCTCTCTTCCCTCCCTCCCTCTCCTCTCTCTTCCCTCCCTCCCTCTCCTCTCTCTTCCCTCCCTCCCTCTCCTCTCTCTTCCCTCCCTCCCTCTCCTCTCTCTTCCCTCCCTCCCTCTCCTCTCTCTTCCCTCCCTCCCTCTCCTCTCTCTTCCCTCCCTCCCTCTCCTCTCCCCTCCCTCCCTCTCCTCTCACTTCCCTCCCTCCCTCCCTCTCCTCTCTCTTCCCTCCCTCCCTCCCTCTCCTCTCTCTTCCCTCCCTCCCTCTCCTCTCCCTCCCTCTCCTCTCCCTCCCTCTCCTCTCTCTTCCCTCCCTCCCTCTCCTCTCTCTTCCCTCCCTCCCTCTCCTCTCTCTTCCCTCCCTCCCTCTCCTCTCTCTTCCCTCCCTCCCTCTCCTCTCTCTTCCCTCCCTCCCTCTCCTCTCCCCTCCCTCCCTCTCCTCTCTCTTCCCTCCCTCCCTCCCTCTCCTCTCTCTTCCCTCCCTCTCCTCTCTTCCCTCCCTCCCTCTCCTCTCTCTTCCCTCCCTCCCTCTCCTCTCTCTTCCCTCCCTCCCTCTCCTCTCCCTCCCTCTCCTCTCCCTCCCTCTCCTCTCTCTTCCCTCCCTCCCTCTCCTCTCTCTTCCCTCCCTCCCTCTCCTCTCTCTTCCCTCCCTCCCTCTCCTCTCTCTTCCCTCCCTCCCTCTCCTCTCTCTTCCCTCCCTCCCTCTCCTCTCCCCTCCCTCCCTCTCCTCTCTCTTCCCTCCCTCCCTCCCTCTCCTCTCTCTTCCCTCCCTCCCTCCCTCCCTCTCCTCTCCCTCCCTCTCCTCTCCCTCCCTCTCCTCTCTCTTCCCTCCCTCCCTCCCTCCCTCTCCTCTCTCTTCCCTCCCTCCCTCCCTCCCTCCCTCTCCTCTCCCTCCCTCTCCTCTCCCTCCCTCTCCTCTCTCTTCCCTCCCTCCCTCTCCTCTCTCTTCCCTCCCTCCCTCTCCTCTCTCTTCCCTCCCTCCCTCTCCTCTCTCTTCCCTCCCTCCCTCTCCTCTCCCCTCCCTCCCTCTCCTCTCTCTTCCCTCCCTCCCTCCCTCTCCTCTCTCTTCCCTCCCTCCCTCCCTCTCCTCTCTCTTCCCTCCCTCCCTCTCCTCTCCCTCCCTCTCCTCTCCCTCCCTCTCCTCTCTCTTCCCTCCCTCCCTCTCCTCTCTCTTCCCTCCCTCCCTCTCCTCTCTCTTCCCTCCCTCCCTCTCCTCTCTCTTCCCTCCCTCCCTCTCCTCTCTCTTCCCTCCCTCCCTCTCCTCTCCCCTCCCTCCCTCTCCTCTCTCTTCCCTCCCTCCCTCCCTCTCCTCTCTCTTCCCTCCCTCTCCTCTCTTCCCTCCCTCCCTCTCCTCTCTCTTCCCTCCCTCCCTCTCCTCTCTCTTCCCTCCCTCCCTCTCCTCTCCCTCCCTCTCCTCTCCCTCCCTCTCCTCTCTCTTCCCTCCCTCCCTCTCCTCTCTCTTCCCTCCCTCCCTCTCCTCTCTCTTCCCTCCCTCCCTCTCCTCTCTCTTCCCTCCCTCCCTCTCCTCTCTCTTCCCTCCCTCCCTCTCCTCTCCCCTCCCTCCCTCTCCTCTCTCTTGCCTCCCTCCCTCCCTCCCTCTCCTCTCTCTTGCCTCCCTCTCCTCTCTCTTGCCTCCCTCCCTCCCTCTCTCTTGCCTCCCTCCCTCCCTCTCTCTTGCCTCCCTCCCTCCCTCTCTCTTGCCTCCCTCCCTCCCTCCCTCTCTCTTGCCTCCCTCCCTCTCTCTTGCCTCCCTCCCTCTCCTCTCTCTTGCCTCCCTCCCCCTCCTCTCTCTTGCCTCCCTCCCTCTCCTCTCTCTTGCCTCCCTCTCCTCTCTCTTCCCTCCCCTCTCCTCTCTCTTCCCTCCCTCTCCTCTCTCTTCCCTCCCTCTCCTCTCTCTTCCCTCCCTCTCCTCTCCCTCTCCTCTCTCTTCCCTCCCTCTCCTCTCCCTCTCCCCCCTCCCTCTCCTCTCTCTTCCCTCCCTCCCTCTCCTCTCTCTTCCCTCCCTCCCTCTCCTCTCTCTTCCCTCCCTCCCTCTCCTCTCTCTTCCCTCCCTCCCTCTCTCTTCCCTCCCTCTCCTCTCTCTTCCCTCCCTCTCCTCTCCCTCTCCCCCCTCCCTCTCCTCTCTCTTCCCTCCCTCCCTCTCCTCTCTCTTCCCTCCCTCCCTCTCCTCTCTCTTCCCTCCCTCCCTCTCCTCTCCCTCCCTCTCCTCTCTCTTCCCTCCTCTCTCTTCCCTCCCTCCCTCTCCTCTCTCTTCCCTCCCTCCCTCTCCTCTCTCTTCCCTCCCTCCCTCTCCTCTCTCTTCCCTCCCTCCCTCTCCTCTCTCTTCCCTCCCTCCCTCTCCTCTCTCTTCCCTCCCTCCCTCTCCTCTCTCTTCCCTCCCTCCCTCTCCTCTCTCTTCCCTCCCTCCCTCTCCTCTCCCCTCCCTCCCTCTCCTCTCTCTTCCCTCCCTCCCTCTCCTCTCTCTTCCCTCCCTCCCTCTCCTCTCTCTTCCCTCCCTCCCTCTCCTCTCTCTTCCCTCCCTCCCTCTCCTCTCTCTTCCCTCCCTCCCTCTCCTCTCTCTTCCCTCCCTCCCTCCCTCTCCTCTCTCTTCCCTCCCTCCCTCCCTCTCCTCTCTCTTCCCTCCCTCCCTCCCTCTCCTCTCTCTTCCCTCCCTCCCTCCCTCTCTCTTCCCTCCCTCCCTCCCTCTCTCTTCCCTCCCTCCCTCCCTCTCTCTTCCCTCCCTCCCTCCCTCTCTCTTCCCTCCCTCCCTCCCTCTCTCTTCCCTCCCTCCCTCTCTCTTCCCTCCCTCCCTCTCTCTTCCCTCCCTCCCTCTCTCTTCCCTCCCTCCCTCTCTCTTCCCTCCCTCCCTCTCTCTTCCCTCCCTCCCTCTCTCTTGCCTCCCTCCCTCCCTCTCCTCTCTCTTGCCTCCCTCCCTCCCTCTCCTCTCTCTTGCCTCCCTCCCTCTCCTCTCTCTTGCCTCCCTCCCTCCCTCTCCTCTCTCTTGACTCCCTCTCCTCTCTCTTGCCTCCCTCCCTCTCCTCTCTTGCCTCCCTCCCTCTCGCCTCCCTCTTGCCTCCCTCCCTCTCGCCTCCCTCCCTCTTGCCTCCCTCCCTCTCCTCCCTCTTGCCTCCCTCCCTCTCCTCCCTCTTGCCTCCCTCCCTCTCCTCTCTCTTGCCTCCCTCCCTCTCCTCTCTCTTGCCTCCCTCCCTCTCCTCTCTCTTGCCTCCCTCCCTCTCCTCTCTCTTGCCTCCCTCCCTCTCCTCTCTCTTGCCTCCCTCCCTCTCCTCTCTCTTGCCTCCCTCCCTCTCCTCTCTCTTGCCTCCCTCCCTCCCTCCCTCTCCTCTCTCTTGCCTCCCTCTCCTCTCTCTTGCCTCCCTCCCTCCCTCTCTCTTGCCTCCCTCCCTCCCTCTCTCTTGCCTCCCTCCCTCCCTCTCTCTTGCCTCCCTCCCTCCCTCCCTCTCTCTTGCCTCCCTCCCTCTCTCTTGCCTCCCTCCCTCTCCTCTCTCTTGCCTCCCTCCCCCTCCTCTCTCTTGCCTCCCTCCCTCTCCTCTCTCTTGCCTCCCTCTCCTCTCTCTTCCCTCCCCTCTCCTCTCTCTTCCCTCCCTCTCCTCTCGCTTCCCTCCCTCTCCTCTCGCTTCCCTCCCTCTCCTCTCCCTCTCCCCCCTCCCTCTCCTCTCTCTTCCCTCCCTCCCTCTCCTCTCTCTTCCCTCCCTCCCTCTCCTCTCTCTTCCCTCCCTCCCTCTCCTCTCTCTTCCCTCCCTCCCTCTCCTCTCTCTTCCCTCCCTCCCTCTCCTCTCTCTTCCCTCCCTCCCTCTCCTCTCTCTTCCCTCCCTCCCTCTCCTCTCCCCTCCCTCCCTCTCCTCTCTCTTCCCTCCCTCCCTCCCTCTCCTCTCTCTTCCCTCCCTCTCCTCTCTCTTCCCTCCCTCCCTCTCCTCTCCCTCCCTCTCCTCTCCCTCCCTCTCCTCTCTCTTCCCTCCCTCCCTCTCCTCTCTCTTCCCTCCCTCCCTCTCCTCTCCCTCCCTCTCCTCTCCCTCCCTCTCCTCTCTCTTCCCTCCCTCCCTCTCCTCTCTCTTCCCTCCCTCCCTCTCCTCTCTCTTCCCTCCCTCCCTCTCCTCTCTCTTCCCTCCCTCCCTCTCCTCTCTCTTCCCTCCCTCCCTCTCCTCTCTCTTCCCTCCCTCCCTCTCCTCTCTCTTCCCTCCCTCCCTCTCCTCTCTCTTCCCTCCCTCCCTCTCCTCTCTCTTCCCTCCCTCCCTCTCCTCTCTCTTCCCTCCCTCCCTCTCCTCTCTCTTCCCTCCCTCCCTCTCCTCTCTCTTCCCTCCCTCCCTCTCCTCTCTCTTCCCTCCCTCCCTCTCCTCTCTCTTCCCTCCCTCCCTCTCCTCTCCCCTCCCTCCCTCTCCTCTCTCTTCCCTCCCTCCCTCCCTCTCCTCTCTCTTCCCTCCCTCCCTCTCCTCTCTCTTCCCTCCCTCCCTCTCCTCTCCCTCCCTCTCCTCTCCCTCCCTCTCCTCTCTCTTCCCTCCCTCCCTCTCCTCTCTCTTCCCTCCCTCCCTCTCCTCTCTCTTCCCTCCCTCCCTCTCCTCTCTCTTCCCTCCCTCCCTCTCCTCTCTCTTCCCTCCCTCCCTCTCCTCTCCCCTCCCTCCCTCTCCTCTCTCTTCCCTCCCTCCCTCCCTCTCCTCTCTCTTCCCTCCCTCTCCTCTCTTCCCTCCCTCCCTCTCCTCTCTCTTCCCTCCCTCCCTCTCCTCTCCCTCCCTCTCCTCTCCCTCCCTCTCCTCTCTCTTCCCTCCCTCCCTCTCCTCTCTCTTCCCTCCCTCCCTCTCCTCTCTCTTCCCTCCCTCCCTCTCCTCTCTCTTCCCTCCCTCCCTCTCCTCTCTCTTCCCTCCCTCCCTCTCCTCTCCCCTCCCTCCCTCTCCTCTCTCTTCCCTCCCTCCCTCCCTCTCCTCTCTCTTCCCTCCCTCCCTCCCTCCCTCCCTCTCCTCTCCCTCCCTCTCCTCTCCCTCCCTCTCCTCTCTCTTCCCTCCCTCCCTCCCTCCCTCTCCTCTCTCTTCCCTCCCTCCCTCCCTCCCTCCCTCTCCTCTCCCTCCCTCTCCTCTCCCTCCCTCTCCTCTCTCTTCCCTCCCTCCCTCTCCTCTCTCTTCCCTCCCTCCCTCTCCTCTCTCTTCCCTCCCTCCCTCTCCTCTCTCTTCCCTCCCTCCCTCTCCTCTCTCTTCCCTCCCTCCCTCTCCTCTCTCTTCCCTCCCTCCCTCTCCTCTCTCTTCCCTCCCTCCCTCCCTCTCCTCTCTCTTCCCTCCCTCCCTCCCTCCCTCTCCTCTCTCTTCCCTCCCTCCCTCCCTCTCCTCTCTCTTCCCTCCCTCCCTCCCTCTCCTCTCTCTTCCCTCCCTCCCTCCCTCTCCTCTCTCTTCCCTCCCTCCCTCCCTCTCCTCTCTCTTCCCTCCCTCCCTCCCTCTCCTCTCTCTTCCCTCCCTCCCTCCCTCTCCTCTCTCTTCCCTCCCTCCCTCCCTCTCCTCTCTCTTCCCTCCCTCTCCTCTCTCTTCCCTCCCTCCCTCTCCTCTCTCTTCCCTCCCTCTCCTCTCTCTTCCCTCCCTCCCTCCCTCCCTCTCCTCTCTCTTCCCTCCCTCTCCTCCCTCTTCCCTCCCTCCCTCCCTCTCCTCCCTCCCTCTCCTCCCTCCCTCCCTCCCTCTCTCTTCCCTCCCTCCCTCCCTCCCTCTCTCTTCCCTCCCTCCCTCCCTCCCTCTCTCTTCCCTCCCTCCCTCCCTCTCTCCTCCCTCCCTCTTCCCTCCCTCCCTCCCTCTCTCTTCCCTCCCTCCCTCTCTCTTCCCTCCCTCCCTCTTCCCTCCCTCCCTCTCTCTTCCCTCCCTCCCTCTCTCTTCCCTCCCTCCCTCTCTCTTCCCTCCCTCCCTCTCTCTTCCCTCCCTCCCTCTCTCTTCCCTCTCTCTTCCCTCCCTCTCTCTTCCCTCTCCTCTCCTCTCTCTTCCCTCCCTCTCCTCTCTCTTCCCTCCCTCTCCTCTCTCTTCCCTCCCTCTCCTCTCTCTTCCCTCCCTCTCCTCTCTCTTCCCTCCCTCTCCTCTCTCTTCCCTCCCTCTCCTCTCTCTTCCCTCCCTCTCCCCTCTCTTCCCTCCCTCTCCCCTCCCTCTCCCCTCTCTTCCCTCCCTCTCCCCTCCCTCTTCCCTCCCTCTCCTCTCTCTTTCCTCCCTCCCCTCTCCCTTTCCTCCCTCCCCTCTCCCCCTTTCCTCCCTCCCCTCTCCCCCTTTCCTCCCTCCCCTCTCCCCCTTTCCTCCCTCCCTCTCCCCTCCGGAAGCTCTGACCCTGTCCTCTGCGCCGCACAGGAAGCACTTCCGGGAAGCGCTGAGTAAGATGGCGGCAGTGAGAATGTGCCAGGAGCCACTTGGTGGTTTCAGTTTCGAGAATTGTAGACGGTGAGTCGCAGTCGGGATTGCGGCCTCTCCGCTGCTTTCCTATTTCAATATTGTCTCGGAAAATGCCCTTGGGTCAGTTTTATTGAAATATTTCGTTTTTTGGGGCCTTTAGACATCGCGTCAATGCGCCGATGACTCTGCACATTGCCCAGATTTGGATGATTCATTCTCCACATTCGTATTTTTACCCGAAAATCAAATATATTCGTGAATTCGTTTGGCTGCAATACATTCTTGGCACGTCGGCGTTCAAACTAATCGAAATAGTATTTAACGTTTTTTTCATCTGTTACGGAATGGAGAGCAAAAATATTATTAATTTAACTCTATTATTTATTTAATTTGAAATGTTCGTAAACGAAGCGTTTTACCAATTTTCCGATCTAGTATCTAAGTAAATGAACTTAATTCAAAGCATCAAGTATTTCGTGATACATCTCCTCACGTGTAAACCTTTTCATTATCCCATTATTTTTAATAGTTTGTCCCTGCCACTTTTGTCTTCAGTGTGGATGGATTATAATAGTTAAAATAGAAATTCATTCCGTAGTTTATCTGTAATTAGTTTATTTTGTGGTGATTGTAGAGATTCTCATAAATATTACACGTTAAAACATCTATGACATACTTGTCTATAATTGGGCATGGTGTTTAATATTCTAGTGAGGCCCCCTTAAAGAAATTTTCAATGTTAACTGCAGTTTTCAAATGGCTTGACTGATTTTTAAAAAAACATTAAAGTGCAGATGCTGCATATCAGAAACAAAACTGCTTGGAAACCTCTAGTTCAGTCAGAACCAGTTGCGCAAACAGACCGGTTAATCTGTCATCAGAGTTGAGCGGAATGACAGTTTCCAATTTAGTTAGATGTCTAATTTTCTTTGGGATGTGCAGATGCCAGATTGGTGATTGAGGCTGAGAGTAACTCAACATTAAAGTATAGGGATAATTGATAGGAAGGGAATAAGAATACAATGTTACAGGAATAAGGTAAATCCATGGGATGAGGACTACTGCTCATACAGAGGATAAACACATGTTGACCCTCCTGGCATGTTGGACTAAAAGACTTTCTGTATTGTGATTCTGTGTAGATTATTTTCTTATAAAACAACAAAAAAATGCCATGAGAGATCTTCCATTTAAAATTTTTCGAATTTCAAATTAAAAATACACAACTCATTCAAATGTCTTTGCTTTCCCCCACCCTCTTGCTGCCGAGTGGCTGCACAGCTACTGGATGCTGTCCAGTCTGTCATTCAGTTGGCCAATATTTACATGCGAGCTTGAACATGTGTTGTCATGCTATTCAAGTGTTGAATGCATTATAGTTGAGTCTAAGCCAGTTCACGGACAATTCCCAGAATTGGATCTCTGCATAAGTCATTAGCAGGGACGTTAGTTAATTTTTCTCCTCTTTGATGTAGGTCACTAAGGGCAACTGTAGTCTTCATTTGTTACAGGGATTGATCTTGGATTCCCCAGTGGTTGATTGGGGCAGTAAGAAAATCACTCAACATAGTTAAGCAGATGGATGCCATCGATGATTCTGCAGTAACATTTAAATTATTGGTTTCAGTATCTTAAATATTATTAGAAACCCAATATATTTTTCTTCCTCCAATTAATACGTAATTGGTTGCAGTTCAACGTCCAATAGATCCTTGCTTTATTCTGTAATGAAGAAGTTGTCTTGTATCACATGGGCTGTGTGGAGAAAGTCCAACTTAGCGATTTTGAATATAGTTTCATATGGCGGTATTTATAAACTTTAATAATCTTCAGTGATGTGTGTTTTGTTCGTTATAGGAATGCAGTTATTGAAGCTGAACTTACCAAGCAAGGTTTCAAAGTTCTCGAAGCAAGAAAAACTGGCACCACCATTGCTGGGCTTGTATTCAAGGTATTATGTTTCAACTGTTTGAATCGGCTAATATTTTTCACTACCACACAGGAATCGGGAATCTATGAAAAAAAATGGCTTTTGAGCACCACTTTATTGAACCAACTTGTTTGAATGATGCACTTAATCCTGGCCTAACAGTATTGACTACAAACAAACCGCTTGTATTAAACTACAACTTTCTTATCAGCGTGTGCCATTAAAAAGAAACTTGAGTAACTTTTATGACTTTAATATTGCAGAGCTCAGCAGTTGCGCACAAACTACTAGTGGCAACACAAGAAAAGTGACATGTGACTGGTCAGAAATAATTGGGCCATTCTGCTGATTCTAATTTTTTCTGCCATTGTATTATTTCACTTGAGATTTCTGATGTTAGAACTTCTGTTTAAAAACCTTAACAAAAAGATCATATTCACAGCAGTAACTAATATGAAATTATTTGTAAGACTTTTGAACAGGAGTAAATGCTATCACTTGGAGTTCAGAAATTAACTAATAATGTGATATCGTACAAATAATATATTTGTATGAAATTACTGCATACTAGGCACCAACATGTTGACCCTTGTTTTTACAGCAAAGTAACGTTAATGTGAGGGCATTTTTATATTAATGTTGCACAACATAACTTTTAAGCTATGAGTTTAACATTTTCATTACAGGGTTTTTAAAGAGTTTTAAGTATTGTATTTGCAATTACTTTGTTGGGCAATGAATCCCATTGTGCGATACAGTGCACATCTGGCAGCCTCAAGTGTTTGACATGGAATTAAGGGCTTGATATTCCTCCCCTGACAGTATATGATTTTTATTGATTAAGTTTTGTGTATGTTCTTCTTATGCAGTCAGAAGCTGTTTTTAAACCAGGAAATTGCTTTTTGCCTCGGAAGGCAAAGAACATGTTGATGCCGATCAAATTTAGTCAAACTACATTGGTGAAAGATCAATATTGTTCTTACATTTGTACCGTATTCCCAATTAATGTATCAAGAGGAACTTCTGCATGCTGCTGTGCATTAGCACTCATGATTGCCATGCAATTCTTTAAAAGCATTTAGCTTTCCTTTGAACTCTTCAGAGAAATTTGTATTTTCAGGCAACTACGTTGTTCATTTAAAACAGTCTGATAGCTTTCTGATGGAATTGTACCATTGAGAAAATCATAAGCTAAGATTCCTTTACCAGGTTATCTTGTAATTTCCGCTGATTAAAATCACTCAACAAATTTAGTTGCTTGTAGGATGTTTTTGGAGAAACAAAATCAATTTAAAATTAGATTTTGGAGTTTTTTTTTTACCTACATGGTCAGGTAGGATTAAATTAGGCCAGGGGATCATTGGTTAATTGGGTCAGGTTGATTAACCTCCCAGATGTTGCTCCATTAGTCATTTATATCTACATAATTTTGCATTGGAACTCGGAAGCCACATTTTTGTGTTTTTTAGTTATGGCAATTTAGTGCAGCAGTGCAGCTACTGCTTGTGGAATGACATTAACCCCCTTGCCAGCACATCCTGATGGATTGGATTGGATTTGTTTATTGTCACGTGTACCGAGGTACAGTGAAAAGTATTTTTCTGCGAGCAGCTCAACAGATCATTAAGTACATGGGAAGAAAACGGAATAAAAGAAAATACATAATAGGGCAACACAAGGTCCACAACGTAACTACATAAGCACCGGCATCGGCTGAAGCATACAGGGTGTAGTGTTAATGAGGTCAATCCATAAGAGGGTCATTTAGGAGTCTGGTAACAGCGGGGAAAAAGTTGTTTTTGAGTCTGTTCGTGCGTGTTCTCAGACTTCTGTACCTCCTGCCCAATGGAAGAAGTTGGAAGAGTGAGTAAGCCGGGTGGGAGGGGTCTTTGATTATGCTGCCCGCTTTCCCCAGGTAGCGGGAGGTGCAGATAGAGTCAATGGATGGGAGGCAGGTTCGTGTTCTCGACTCTCTGAAGTTTCTTGCGGTCCTGGGCCGAGCAGTTGCCATACCAGGCTGTGATGCAGCCAGATAGGATGCTTTCTATGGTGCATCTGTTAAAGTTGGTAAGGGTTAATGTGGACATGCCGAATTTCCTGAGGATGTATAGGTGCTGTTGTGCTTTCATGGTGGTAGCGTCGACGTGGGTGGATTATTGGAGACGTGCAACCCCTAGGAATTTGAAACTGCTAATCATCTCCACCTCGGCCATGTTGATGCTGACAGGGGTGTGAACAGTACTTTGCTTCCTGAAGTCAATGACCAGCTCTTTAGTTTTCCTGGCCTTGAGGGAGAGATTGTTGTCGCTGCACCACTCCACTAGGTTCTCAATCTCCCTCCTGTATTCTGACTCGTTGTTACTCGAGATCCATCCCACTATGGTCGTATCGTCAGCAAACTTGCAGATGGAGTTGGAACCAAATTTTGCCACGCAGTCGTGTATGTACAGGGAGTAAATTAGGTGGCTAAGTACACAGCCTTGCGGGGCCTCGGTATTGAGGACTATTGTGGAGGAGTTGTTGTTCATTCTTACTGATTGTGGTCTGTTGGTCAGCAAATCGAGAATCCAGTTGCAGATTGGGGAGCCAAGTTCTAGGTTTTGGAGCTTTGGTATGAGCTTGGCTGCGATTATGGTGTTGAAGGTGGAGCTGTAGTCCATAAATAGGAGTCTGATGTAGGAGTCCTTGTTGTCGAGATGCTCTAGGGATGAGTGTAGGGCCAGGGAAATGGCGTCTGCTGTGGACCGGTTGCGATGGTATGTGAATTGCAGTGGGCCAAGGCGTTCTGGGAGTATGGAGGTGATGCGCTTCATGATCAACCTCTCGAAGCACTTCATTACGACTGAAGTCAGGGCTACCGGACGGTAGACATTGAGGCACGTTGCCTGGTGGTTCTTTGGCACTGGTATGACGGTGGTCTTCTTGAAGCAGGTGGGGACCTCGGAGTGGAGTAGGGACAGGTTAAAGATGTCCGCGAACACCTCTGCCAGCTGGTCCGCACAGGCCCTTGAGTGCACAACCAGGGATCCCGTCCGGGCCCGTCGCCTTCCGAGAGTTCACTTTCATGAAGGCCGATCTGACTTTGGAAGCTGTGATGGTGGGTATGGGTGCGTTATGGGCTGCTGGGGCACTCGACAGCGGATTGTTGGTTACCTGCTCGAACCGAGCATAGAATGCATTGAGTTCATCGGGGAGGGGTGCACTGCTGCTGGAGATAATGCTCGGCTTCGCTTTGTCGCCCATTATGTTGTTTAGTCATTGCCACAACTGCCGAGAGTCTGTCTGTGACTCTAGCTTGGTTTGATATTCTCTCTTGGCATCTCGGATGGCTTTGCGGAGGTCGTACCTGGATTTCTTGTATAGATCAGGGTCGTCTGACTTGAACGCCTCAGATCTGTCCTTTAGTAGAGAGTCAATCTCGCGATTGAGCCATTGAGTTCCGGTTGGGGAACGTATGTACTGCTTTCTTTGGCACGCAGGCGTCCACACATTTGCGTGGTTAGAGAATGTTGCATGTAGTAAGACTTGAAAAGGAGTAAGAAATGAAATGGCATTCTTTAATTTCAGCTCCAAAAATAAATTTAAACATTGCTTCTGTGCAATTGTTTCTTTTGAAGTATTTCTTGGAATGATACATTTAAAGTTAAATGAAACTGACTTTGAAGGAATGAGACATAAACTGACCATAGAAAGCTTCCTTGAACCGGAGAAACAAATAAAGTAATTCCTCTGGCGGGAGGAACCCACAAAAGGGCATAATCTTAAAATTAGATCCATGTCACTCCGGAGTAAAATCAGGAGAGATCATGAATATTTAACTAATTGATACTTTGCAGACGTAGCAGTCTTTTTGTTAAATATCCAGGATTTGGAACAGAGGTGGGTAAATGCAGTTGAGGTACAGATCAGCCGTATTCTAACTGAATGACAGAATAGGGTCAGGGCTGAATAGTTTACTGCTATTGCTAGAATCACCTTAATTTGGTAAGAATGTGCTTCTATTTTTAAAATTTCCCCAGAATATCTGCAATTTATATTTCTGCGGTTGACCTGGCTATGCTTTGTCTACTTTTAGGTGCATATTGCATAAATATTTCAAAATTCTTTGACCTTTTAGTAAGAATGTATTTAAGCAATAAGGCAATGGTGCAGCATTTCCATGAGATATGCGATATTATAATGACCTATCTAGATCGTAAGCCACATTTTATAGCACAAAAGTGCCAGGAAATTATGGTTTAAGTGACTAATTTCCTGGGACTTTTGCGTTACTGACCATAGCAGTGAACAATAAATTACAATAGCACTCTATCCCTTTAAAATCAGTAATTTGCAAATTTACTATGAAAGCTGCTACTTTGATCACTGCTACCACTTTAGGACCCTTAAAGAAGAGTGCTTTTGGATTCCCACTGATTTCTTTCACTCGCAAAGCCCACTCAAAGGTAGAATAAATGAGCCAATGGATGAGATGAAGGAAAATGTTTTTATGCTGCTTAACCGTTGCTCAATGCAAGAGCGATTTCCAGTTATAAGAGCACTCCCACTAAGTTCAGATGAGTTTGAACACGTCTTTTTTTTCTGCCGCTTTTTTAATAAGATTTTATTTCCAGGTGATGGAATTGTAAAGGTTTAAAAGTTGCATTTTCTGACTTGGATGGTGACATATACACTTATGAATAGTGGGGAGATCCTCTCTTGCTCCCCAAAATAGGCAAACATGAATGTATGAATTAGGAGCAGGCTGATGCGATTGTAACTTCAACCCCACATTCCTGCAACCACCGATCACCTTTCACCCCCTTCCGAACCAAGAATCTTTTTTTCCCAATTAAGGGGCAATTTAGCGTGGCCAATTCACCTAACCTGCACATCTTTGGGTTGTGGAGGTGACACTCACGCAGACACGGGAAAAATGTGCTAACTGCACACGAACAGTGACCCGGGCCGGGATCAAATCGGGCCCTCGCCGCCGAGAGGCAGGCGTGCTAACCACTGCGCCACCATGCCGCCCTAAGAATCACCAATCTATCTAACTGCCTTAAAAATATTCAAATACTTCCTTTTGAGGAAGAGAGTTCTAAAGGCACTCTCCGCCTTTGAGAGAAAAGAATTCTCATCTCTGTCCTAAATTCCCTTATTTTTAAACTATGATTCTTCCACAAGAGGAAATATCCTCTCCACATCTACGCTCAGGATCTTAAAGGTTTCAGTCAAGTTACCTCTTCTAAACTCCAGTGGATACAAACATAGCCTGTCCAATCATTCCTCATTGTACAATCTGTCCATTCCTGCTATTAGTTTGGGAAACCATCTCTAAACTGCTCCCAACATATTTAAATCCAACTTTAAATAAGGTGATCCATACTCCAGATGTGGTCTGACCAGTGTCCTGTGCAATTGAAGCATAGCCTCCCTATTTTATTAATCAATTCCCCTCATAATAAACAGCAACATTCTATCAGCTTTCCAAATTTCTTGCTACACCTGCCTACTAGCCTTTTGTGATTCATGCTCTAGGGCACCGAGATCCCGCTGAATCTCGCAGCTCGGCAATCTTTCACCATTAAGTTTCTTTTTATTCTTCCTGCCAAAATGGACAATTTCACATTTGCCCACTTCCATTTGACAGATTTTTGCCCACTCAAAACCACAGAATAATACAGCGCAGAAGAGGCTCTACGACCTATCGAGTCTGCACCGATGCATTAAAAACACCTAACCTGCCTACCTTATCCCGTATGTCAGTACTTGGCCCATAGCCTTGAATGTTAAATTAACTTAACCTATCTGTCTTTGTGATCTCCTTGCGCCCTCTTCACAATTTACTTTCCTACCTATCTGTGTGGCAGCTAATTTTGCAACCATACCTTTGGTCCCTTCATCTAAGTTATGCCAATCTTCTAACAATGCCAATATGTTACCCCCTCCACCATGAACTCTTATTTTCATTATAACCTTTGATGTGGCGCTTTGTCAAATGCCTTCAATATTCAGGTCCCAATCTCTATTCACCCTTTAGCCATGTCACTGTAATGGCTATCAGTTCATCTCTTCTGTTTCAAATGCTACATGCATCAAGAGCCTATAGTTTTGTCCTTTTCATTATTTTTGTAGTGTTGAGCTTTTTTGTACCCTCTGTCCCTTTCTGTCACAATCTGTTTATCTTTCCCATATTAATACCGTTTCTCTTTTGCCTTGTCTCTACTCTCTGGTTTATCACATCTTCCCAAATTTGATCCCCTGCCCTAACTATTTAGTTTAAAACCCCCTCTACTTCCTTAACTATGTAACTTGCTAGACCACCAGCCCCAGCACGGTTTAGGTGTGGATCAGCCCAATGGTACAGATCCCTCTTTTCCATTTACTGGTGCCAGTGCCCCACCAACTGGAACCCACTCCGCCTACATGAGCTTTTGAGCCTTGCATTCAATTCTCTAATTTGATTTGTCCTGTGCCAATTTGCATGTGGCTTGGGTAATAATCCAGAAATTATGACCATTGAGATTCTGCCTCTTAATTTGGTGCCTAGCTCCACCTCCTGACTGTGCAAAACCTGTTATGGTGTTGGGACCGACATGGACCATGATCACTGGATCCTTCCCATCCCACTAAATACCCCTGCAGCCCTGAGAAAAGGTTCATGATCCCTGGCACCGGACAGGCAATATAGCTGTTCGCTCTTGTTGTGGAGAACAGTCGCAATTTCCCTTACTATACTGTCACCTAATACTACCACATTCCTTTGTGCACCCCCCCCCCCCAACACACACACACACACACACACACACACACTTACTTGGAGGATGGCGTCCTGCATCACAGTAACATTGTCAGTCACCTTATCCACCCTGCAGTCCCCACTTTCATCTCAATCTGAAAGAACCTCAAACCTGTTGGATAATTGCAAAGGCTGACAATCCAACTCTCCTGCCCTCTGGGTCCCCCTTTTCTGCTTTAGCTGCAATCATGCGTTCCTGTCCCTGACCACCTTCCAATTCAGAACACGCTATCCTAAGGGGTGTGACTGCCTCCTGATACAAAGCAACCAAGAAGCCCTCACCTTCTCTGATGTATCGTAGTGTTTGCAGCTCAGCTACAGCTCAGTGACTCTGAGCTGAAGCTCCTCAAGCCACAGACACTTACTGCAGATAGGCTTGCACTGACCCACGCTGTATCCAGAAGCTCCCACATGCTGCATCCATTTAAAAAAATAAATTTAGAATACCCAATTCATTTTTTCCAATTAAGGAAATTTAGCGTGGCCAATCCACCTACCCTGCACATCTTTTGGGTTGTGGAGGTGAAATCCACGCAAACATGGGGAGAATGTGCAAACTCCACATGAACAGTGACCCAGAGCCAGGATCGAACCTGGGACCTGGACGCCATGAGGCAGCAATGCTAACCACTGTGCTACCGTGTTGCCCTGCATGCTGCATCCATGACACAGCAACATACTTGTGTGCTTTAATTATGTAATTAGTTTATTCAATTATTTATTTTCTTTCATATATGTATTAATTTTATCACAACCTCTACTATGTTAAACCTTGGGAGTAGTATAGACTGTGACCACTTGCTGGATACTCACCAGAGTAAAGACCTTTGACACCAAAGTGAATGTGATGGTGACACTAGTCTAGTCTCCCTGCAGATACGTCTTTGGCAGTGATTTGCCGCGATAATCATCCGTGGAGTATTATAACCAGTTCTCCACAAAATGTTGGTATAAATTTGTCAACGGAGGATCAGGGTGATAATGGTAACATCATAGATATACCATTGTCCAATGTTGCAGGGGGTCCCTGACTCGTGACGACTATCATAATTTTACTGGTGTTGTCTGCCTCACTCAAAGATCTTAATTGTATGAAATGTGTAATTTATGTAGAGTCATGCCAAAGTGGCCATTTTTTTTGCAAACTGGTTAACTTCTCTGAAAGACTTGAGTAAACCACACACAAATGTTACAATTTTGTTTTAAGGCGCATGATCGTGAAAAGACTTGTTTTAAACTGCACTGTTACATCTTCAGATCTATGACTTGTGAACATTTTTTTTGTCTTTTGAACTGAGGGTCATTAATTAATAGCCATTTTTGGTGTAAGCCAACACAATCTCTTCATGCCAGTCTTACATTGGTTTAATTTCAAGCAGTTAGAGCTTAAAATTGGTTACTTTCCTACATACAGCTTAAAAAAAACACATCATTGCTGGACATGGCTCATACTTTTCAAAGCCTTAAAATAAATCAAAAATTTACTTTGTGGAGAATAGCTTCATTATACTCGGTGGGTAAAGTAAAATAGCTTTTATATATGCTTTTAGAATATTCTGTTCTAGCAAACAATCTCAATTATTTTTTACCCTTTTCTTTAAGGATGGAGTAATCCTGGGTGCTGATACAAGAGCAACTGAAGGCATGATTGTTGCTGATAAAAACTGCGCCAAGATTCACTACATTGCTCCCAATATTTAGTAAGTAATAAGTAGAACCATAGAAAAGTTGTTCTGAACAGGAAGAGGCCATTCCGCCAATCATATCTGCACTGGCCGAAAAATTAATGACCAGCTGCCTATTATTCTAATCCCATTTTCTGGTACCTGCTGCAGGTTGCAGCACCTCAGGTGCACATCCAGGTACCTTTTTAAATGAGTTAAAGGTTTCTGTCTCCATCAGCAAACCAGACGGCACATTCCAAACACCCATTACCTACTGGATGAAGAGGTTTGTCCATGTGTTCCCTCTAATCCTTATACCAATGGCCGTAAGCCTGTGACCCCTGGTAATTGACCTCTCCACTAGGGGAAACAGGTCTTTCCTGTCGACTCTATCTGGACCCTTCGTAAACTTGCACCTCAATTAAGTCACACCGCAGCTTCCTTTGTTTTAAGGAAAACAGCCCTAACCTATGCAAGCTTTCTTCATGGCTGCAAGTTTCAAACCCTGCCAAATTTCATGTACATCTCGTCTGTTCTCTCTCCAGTGCAATGTCCTTTCTGCAACATGGCGACCAGAACTGTACACCAGTTCCAGCTGTTGCTGACCAGCGTTTTATGCAGTTCTAGCATTAAATTCTTACTTTTGAAGTCAATACCGTGACCAACAAAGAAAAAACATTCCATATGCTTTCTTTACCATCTTCTCCACCTGCCTTGCCAGCTATAAAAGGTGTTACATATTTAAAAGCCTAATCACTAGTGGGACCCTACGGCTAGAATTCAAATTAGTTATCACACAGATTGAATGCCTCGGAAAAGATGAGAAACCTTCCCAAATTTTGTTATCTTTGCAAATGTTAACGTCTTACTTAGAATCGAGAGAGAAAGCTTCAGATCTGATGTCAAAGCAGAAAATGCTGTTTAAGGAAATATACAGCAGGGTATCAACTTCTGTAAAGCGAAAATAGAGGTTGTGATGTTTTGATTGTGAAACCTTTCTAGATTATGATGAATCATAGAATCGCTACCGTGCAGAAGGAGGCCCATCGTGTCTGCACCTACCCTCTGAAAGAGCACCCTCACCAGTCTCTCACCCTATCCCTGCAATCCCATAACCTCACCTAATCTGCACATTCCTGGACACTAAGAGGCAATTTAGCCAATCTATCCAACCTGGTCGCCGCATTATAGGAAGGATGTGGAAGCATTGGAAAGAGTGCAGAGGAGATTTACCAGGATGTTGCCTGGTATGGAGGGAAGATCTTATGAGGAAAGGCTGAGAGACTTAAGGCTGTTTTCGTTAGAGAGAAGTAGGTTAAGAGGTGACTTAATTGAGGCATACAAGGTGATCAGAGGATTAGATAGGGTGGACAGTGAGAGCCTTTTTCCTCGGATGGTGATGGCTAGCACGAGGGGACATAGCTTTAAATTGAGGGGAGATAGATATAGGACAGATGTCAGAGGTAGGTTCTTTACTCAGAGTAGTAAGGGCGTGGAATGCCCTGCCTGCAACAGTAGTGGACTCGCCAACATTAAGGGCATTTCAATGGTCATTGGATAAACATATAGATGATAAGGGAATAGTGTAGATGAGCTTTAGATTGGGTTCACAGATCGGTGAAGCATCCTGCACATCTTTGGACTGGGGGGAAACTGGAGTACTCGGAGGAAACCCAAGCAGACGCTGATTCCCTGAGAGATCAAAAATCTATTGATCTCTTTTTAAATATACTGAATGATGGAGCATTCCCAACCCTCTGAAATTAAAAAAAATTTCAAAGATACGCAACACTTTCAAGTAAATAAACTTTTCCTCATCAGTCTTAAATGACCAATGCCTTATCTTTGGTCTTTGCATGCCCCAGACAGGGAAAATAACAACTCAACATGGGCACTATTACTTAATTAAGATAAAGTCAGAAAGTATGACTTAATGGACTTGAATTACATTGGCAGATATTAGTGGGTCCAATTATCCAACAGCCTTTAACCCTGCTTGACTTAGTCTTGAATCCTTGCGTCAAACTTCATGAAAGATGGGCTGGTAGTACTCTTATTTGAGTCAAGAAGGCTGTAGGTTGAAGCTGCAGTCCAGAGTTTTGAGAACATAACCCACCTTGATACTTTAGTGGAGTTACACTGATGGAGTGTTGCCTTGGGTGTGACATTAAACTGAGGCCTTAACTGCCTTCTCAGGTGGGGGCAAAATACTCCGTGGCACTATTTGAGGAAGACTAGGGGATTATCCTGTGTTTCATGGTTCAGTATTTATCCTGCAATTAATATCACTGCAGCAGGGTATCTCATCTTTATTTGGCTGCAAGTGCAAGTTCCTTGTGTTTCTTTTCTTTTCTGTCTTACTGTCTTTTTTCTTTATCTTTTTTTTGCGTTCTTTCTCTTCCTATCCATCTACTAGGTGGCTCAATGTGGTGAGTTTTTGAAGAATCTCTCTCTACTGACACCATTCACCATGTATCATAAAACATATTAATTAACTGACTGCGGGTGGTGCCACTAGCAATTATTAGCAGTTCTTAAAATCGTAGCCTTTTATTTCACTTATTTCTAACTGGCTGGGATTTCTGCAATTCCCTTTAGTTGCTGTGGTGCTGGTACTGCTGCAGACACCGAGATGACCACTCAATTGATCTCATCCAATCTGGAGCTACATGCTTTATCCACTGGACGCCTTGCACGTGTAACTACTGCAAATCGCATGCTGAAGCAAATGCTTTTCAGGTGAATAAAACTTGGTGCAATTGCAATTAATGCTTAAATTGCCCCATTTTCTTGTAACTTAGAATTCTGCTTTCTAACAGGCTGGGGATTTCTGTAATTCTATTGGGATTTATGTGGATTCACCTTAAACTGCTGTTGCTAATTGGCAGTCTCCACTTCAGCAGCACTGTGATAAGTATGTGAGCTGCTGCCTCCCAGAGGCTCCAGCACCTCGTTAACGGTGGTTTTCATGATACTTACAGAAGCAATGGCTACTCTGCCAGCAATACAGATGTTGCTGCTGGAGAGACGCTTAGCCCTGTTGCCTGCTTGCCAATAGGATGATAGTCTTTGACTGCCCATGTAGGCCAGAATGTGTTTTTCTGATCATTAGCCTTCGCATGTTGTAACCCCTAAAACATTGCTGTGGACTCCACTGTGCATTAGAGATGGGATGGTTTCTAGAATGAAATCCTGAGGCAAATGCAGGCTTGTTGCTTGTTATTATTCTGTAATACAAAGATGCTACTAGACAATGATTTCTCCCCGTGTCTGCGTGGGTTTCACCCCCACAACCCAAAGATGTGCAGGTTAGGTGGATTGGCCACACTAAATTGCCCCTTAATTGGAAAAAAATAGTTGGGTACTCTAAATTTATTTTAAAAGAACCACCCAATAAACATTAATTTCTGGCATCCGAGATTGGTCATCTCAATGGTTGCTGGGGAAGTCTGACCCAGCTGGATTTCTTGCACATGGTGGCTATTGGGTGAGAGGATGATATGAGAACCAACCACTTATCCTAAGAATGGGCAATATGTACCACTCCAGTTGTACCATTGCCACTTCGATGAGGCTGCACCTCATCACTTCCACTGATGTGCAGGAAAGTGTACCGGAAAATTTCAGTTATGTGATTAGTCTTGGTCCAAAAGCAAAATAGTGTGGATACTGGAAATCTGAAATAGAAACAGAAGATGTTGGAAATGCTCAGCAGGCCTGGTAGCATCTGTGGCGAGTGAAAGGGAGTTAGCATTTCAGATCATGACCTTTCATCTGAACCAGGTCATGACCTGAAATGTTAACTCTCTTTCTCTCTCCCACAGATGCTGCCAAACCTGCTGAGTATTTCCAGCATTTTCTCTTTTTCTTTTAAACCCCCTATTCTTGTGGTTCACCAGTCTTTACAGATGCTTCAGCCTAGAAACTGAATGGGGTCAGCTTTTTGAACTTTTACCAAAGTTGAAAGAACTGGTCGAACAGACTCTTGATGTGAAGTCTGGCTGCAGAAAACCACTTTCTTTTGAAGTCCCTGAAATCAGCACCTCTGTTCCCCACCAAGTACCTCCAGACAGTCATTGCCTTTAGCCCCTGCTCCTGTTCATGTGAGTTGAAATGTTCACCAACTGATGCTGGTGCCCTGGAGGAATGAAATTGTGCATAATGAGAGTCTGATCCAAAAGCACCCATTTTCCACCACCAGTCGAGACAAATTTCTACCCCTTGCTGTTTAGAATTTACTTTGTTTCAGCATTCTTTTTCTCCAAATTGCACTACATTGCATTTCTCTGCCTACATACAAATTTGCATTTCTCTGCCTACATACGAATTAGGATCAGGGGTGGGCCGCTCAGCCCCTCGACCCTGCTCCACCATTCAGTAAGGACATGGCTGATTTGATTGTAACCTCAACCCCACATTCTAGCCTACCCCGATAACAGATTTTTGTTCATCAAGAATCTATCTAGCTCTGCCTTAAAAATCCACTGCCTCTTGCAGAAGAGAGTTTCAGAGACACTCAACCCCCTGAGAAAGAAATTATCCTCATCTCTGTTTTAAATGAGTGACCCCTTTATTTAAACAATGACCCCTAGATCTAAATTCTCCAGCAAGAGGAAACATGCTCTCCGCATCCATCCTGTCAATACCCCTCAGGATTTTGATGGGTTTGATCAAGTCGCCTCTTGCTCTTCTAAACTCCAGTGTATACAAACCTAGCTTCTACAACTTTTCATCATAAGACAACCCGTCCCATTCTTGGTTTTGGTCCAGTAAACCTTCTCTGAACTGCTTCTAAAGCACTTACATATTTTCTACATATTTCCTTAAATAAGGAGACCAAATACTGTGCACAATCCTCCAGATGTGGTCTCCACCAATGCCTAGAATACAGCTCCCTGTCCTTTTTCAATTTTTGCATCACAAACTTCACCAGTGATTTATATAAGTAAGAAAGGTCTCATCACTGAACCCTAGGGTTATTCATATCCTCACCATGTCATTTGAACAAACATTTATATCTTGCTTTATGTCCCTCATCTAACCCTGTACCCACGAGGTTGCATTTCCTTAAATACCATATACCTTGATCGTCTCTTTGGTATTTTATCAACCAACTTCTGAAAAATTATATATTCAACATTATTATATCTGTGCAGTCTTTGATTTCCTCCAAAGATCCAATTAAATTAGTCAAGCGTGGCCTGCCCTTTACAAACTAATGCTAGCTATACCTGAATAATCTGTGCTTTTGGAAGTGTTAATGAACTTTGTCCTATAACTGAGAACAGATTAATTGGCCTATAATTTATTTGTCTTCTACTTTTTTCTTGAGCAGGGCTGTACCAATTGCTACCCTCCTAGTGCTTTGGCATGAAAACAGTTTCCAAAAACTATACAACCAAACCTTCCTTTATTATTCTGGGATGTGTGCTATATGAGCGTAGTAAAGTTTTTAGTTTTTTTATTTCTTCTTGGGAAGTAAGCAAAATGGAAGACCACATTTATTTTCATTGCTCAGCTGTATGCATTCTGATAAAGTGATAATAAACCCTCTTCCAGCACATTACATCAATCTATTTTGGGGCCATATTTGGGGTGTCGGACTTACCGGAGTTGCAGACGGGAGCAGGGGGCAGATTTTTAGTCTTTGCCTCGATTGCTCTCAGGTGGGTCCTGGTTGGGTTGGAGGTCAACATCTGCACCCTGTGCATCAGTATGGCTGGGGGATCTAATGGAATTCTAGTATTTGGAGAAGGTGACATTTGCTCTGAGGGGGGCGGGTGAGGGGTTCCACAAGAGATGGGTTTGTTTGTATTGCATTTTAGGTAGCTGGTTGCTGTCTACTGCTAGGGTGGAAGGGTGGGTGTTGGGGTTTTGTTTCATTTTGGGTTGGTTTTATTTTGTAAATGTCATGTGTGTTACATATTTAATTGTTAAAATATTAAAATTTGAATGAATATAATTTTCAAAAAAAGTTGAACCATCCTTATGAATATTTATCGATAGGTTGTGACCAATATTCTAATATGACCAATAAATAATGCAACTATGCAACAAACCGGAGATTCTCATCCAGACTGCGCACAAGTAGACCCCTTTAAGATATTGCACATGGACGGTCATTTGCAAACAAATTTACAAGGCGTGTGCACTTAAATGAATAGCCATGTACAACAAAATAAATTAGAAGGTACCTTGGTAGTGATCCATTACATCTTCCTTGGATATTCCTACAGTCCTACTTTCACTTTTCACGGTAATAAGTAACGCAAAATACTTAGCCTGCATGGCCTCTCTAAGTGACCTGCTTTTGATTTTCTTTTGATTTCTTATGCCTTTATATTAAAAAGCTTGGTACTTTCCATTTATATTAACCACAAATTTGCTTTCATATGCCAATTAGCATACCTAATCTTATTTTGATTGTATCTTTAACATCAGTATCCCCTTCAGGCTTTCCAAACGTCCTCACACAGGCCATGCACAAGTTGGCCTTTTAAATTACTATCTGTGCAGAGCCACAAATTTTAACAAATAACCCGTGCGCTTGAAAATATCGAAGGGATGGTACAGTGGTTAGCACTGATGCCTCACAGCGCCAGGGAGTCGGGTATGATTCCAGCCTTCGGTGACTGGAGTTTGCACGTTCTCCCGGTGTCTCCATGGGTTTCATCCAGATGCTCCGGTTTCCTCCCACAGTCCAAAGATGTGTGGGCTATGTGGTTTGGCCATGGTAACAATGCCCCTTAGTGTCCAAAGATGTGCATGTTGGGTAGATTGGTCATGATCAATGCGCGGGATTACGGGGATAGGGTGGGGGAGTGGGCCTTGTGTTCTTTCGGAATGTCAGTGCAGACTCAATGGACTGAATGGCTTTCTGCACTGTAGGGATTCTGGATTCTACGCAGTGTTATTTAACACCTTTTGCATTTTCTTCCTCTGTTATTCCCCCATATCTATTTAATACCTTTTTTTTAAAGAATATATAATGTTGCTGTAAACCACTTTGCTGCCTTTGTTAAGCCCCTTTTGCTCCTTGTCAGACTACAATGCATATTGTATTGAAATCTCTCACACAGTTGGCCTGCAACTTTGTCTGAATGTTTTCCTTTTATCAATTAACCTGGGCTTTGTCAGCTTTCAGCTCACTGAATTTAGCTAATTGTTTGTTCAATAGCCTTAATTTGGACTTTTATATTCAATGTACAGATACATGCCCAAGTGCTTTGCCTTTGCAATGCTTAAATGCCCTGCATGGCTTCCCTGTTTAATTTTCACACTGACAAGATCAACAATTAATGCCCATCCCTAGTTGCCCTGATAAGATGTTGGTGATGGACCTTTTTCTTGAAATGTTGCAGGAGTCAATTGCTGTAATGATTTGATACAACTGAGTGAGTTGCAGAGGTCAATTATGAGTCAATGTTGGTGTAGGATTAGAGTCCGTAGATGTAGAGATGGCTGGTTTCCTTCCCTAAAGGATGTTAGTGGATCAGTTGGGTTTTTACAATTCTTCATGGTTATTTTTTCTAAAAATGATAGTTGTTTTCAGATTCTTTAAAAACTGAATTTAAATTCTCAAGCTTCCTGGTGGAATTTTAACTCACCATTCTTTTTTTTGTATTATCAAGTCTCTGGATTATTAGCCCAGTAACATCATTGAAACTGATGGCAAATTGTACATGTGTGCCATTTTTGTGTCAGTGTGAGGTATGGGTTGAAATTTTTGATCTTTTGAGTTCTTGGGCGCGATTCTCCGACCCTCCACCGGGTCGGAGAATCGCCGGGGGCTGGCGTGAATCCCATCCCCGCCGTGTCCCGAATTCTCCGCCACCAGAGATTCGGCAGGGGCGGGAATCGCGCCGCGCCGGTCGGTGGGGGCGGGAATCACGCCGGTCGGTGAGCCCACCCCCGGCGATTCTCTGGCCGCAATGGGCCGAAGTCCCGCAGCTGTCAACCCTCTCCCTCCGGCGTGGATTAAATCACCTTTTGAACGGCGGGACAAGGCGACGGGGGCGGGCTCCGGGGTCCTGGGGGGAGGGGGGGTGCCCCCCGGTGGCCTGGCCCGCGATCGGGGCCCACCGATCCGCGGGCCGGCCTGTCCCGTGATGGCACTCTTTTTCTGCCGCCTTCGCCATGATCTTCACTATGGCGGAGGCGGAAGAGACCCCCTCCCCTGCACGTGCCCGGGGATGACGTCAGCAGCCGCTGCCGCTCCCGCGCATGCGTCGCCCGGCGAAGACCTTTCGGCGCCGGCTGGCGTGGCGCCAAAGGCCTTTCCCGCCAGCCGGCGGAGCGGAAACCACTCCGGCGCGGGCCTAGTCCCTCAAGGTGAGGGCTTGGCCCCTAAAGGTGGGGAGACTTCCGCAACTTTGGGGCGGCCCGACGCCAGAGTGGTTCCCGCCACTCCATCCCGCCGGGACCCCCCACCCGGCCGGGTAGGGGAGAATCCCGCCCCTTGTTCTTGGATAAACAGCAAACATAGGGCACTTCCCCAACAAATTGAGAAAGCTCAAATCTGTGTACCTTCTAGAAGACTTTGGCAGAGTGCCATTGAAAGCTCATGACTAAGTTCCTTGCCTTTTATTCTTAAGTGTTATGTGTTCAGAAAACAACTGAATATCCTATCAGTGTTGCTCTTGCATTTTCATACACATTACTTTTTTCTTGTATTTTCATCCACATTACTTTAGAGCCATTTGCTATCTATTTGTTGTATATTTTCAGCAGATATGTTCGGTTGAATTGGAATCATCAACTGCCCTCCCTGTATGCACTTCTACTAACAAACAAATAATCTGTTCCTCTTTCCTGAACTAGATATCAAGGATACATTGGTGCAGCACTAGTACTTGGTGGAATAGACTGTACTGGCCCCCATCTGTATAGTATTTATCCACATGGATCAACTGACACATTACCATATGTAACAATGGGTGAGTGATTTTGTTTTAAGATCGCTCAACATTCTTTGCTTGAAAGGAAAAGGAAATAGAAAATTACATTCTGTTATGGTCCACACGTTTTAGGAGGGTCAATTGAATATCATTTTACTATAACACTATATTTGAGTTGGCACTTTTCATTGGATGCATTGATTTTGAGCTACTGAGTTCGTTTTAATTTTCCAGAATTCTGTAGATTTTAGAAAGATCACTGCAGATTGGAAGGTAACAAATGTATCATGTAACCCCACTTGTCAAGAGAGGAGCAAGAGAAATAACATGAAACTTTATGGCAGTTAATTTGACATCAATGGTAAGGAAGATATCAGAATCTATTATTAGGAGTGGAGTAACAAAGTACTTGGAAAACCATTACAATTGGGCAGAGTCAAAATTAGGGCAGCACGGTAGCATTGTGGTAGCACAATTGCTTCACAGCTCCAGGGTCCCAGGTTCGATTCCGGCTTGGGTCACTGTCTGTGCGGAGTCTGCACATCCTCCCCGTGTGTGCGTGGGTTTCCGTCGGGTGCTCCGGTTTCCTCCCACAGTCCAAAGATGTGCAGGTTAGGTGGATTGGCCATGATAAATTGCCCTTTGTTATAACCTGCCTGCTTACCATTGGCTGGGGACTAATGACAATCCCACAATCCTGTGGGAGTATGAGCTTCCCCAATGAGGGGGGCGGAGAAATCATTAGCAGACTCCCTATATAAATAAAGCTGGCCAGTTTGGAACTAGCAGGAAGGAGTAAGCAGCAAGTGAGGTTGCTGCTGTTATGTGTATATATATATATGTTATTGTAAATAAATGTTATTTCTTGTATCCTTGAAACTCGTGCTGGATTCTTCGTGGCCCTCAAAACTGGCGAGGAGGGTTAAAGTGAATAGCTGTCTACACTGCTGAAGCCACCTCCCTGGATTTTTGTTGGATACAGGATGGAAGTTGTTTTCTATTACACCATGCCTCTGTACGGACGTTTGGATGTTTTTGATGCTGCGCTGGAAAGCTGGAACCAGTATGCACAAGTGATGCGTTACTATTTCCGGGCAAACAATATCACTGAAAACGAGCGGCAGGTGGTCATATTATGCTCACCGCCTGCGGCCCGCATACGTTTGGGGTGATTAGGAGCCTTACGTACCCAGCTGCGCCGGACACCAAAACGTCTGAGGAACTTGCGAATTTAGTGGGGAAGCATTTTAACCCAGCCCCGTTCACGATAGTCCAATGTTACCGGTTTAATACTGCTGAGAGGACCCCAGGAGAATCCCTTGTCGATTTTCTATCCGGCTACGCAGGATTGCGGAGTACTGTGACTATGGTGAGACCTTGTCAGAAATGTTATGCGACCGTTTGGTTTGCGGTATTAACATTGCGGCCACCCAGAGAAATTTGTTAGCTCAGCCAACATTGACTTTTCAACAGGCCATTCAAATAGTATTGTCCTGAGAGAGTGCAGAACGAGGAGTGCAGGAGATACAGGGAATGGAAGTGCATGCCTTGGGGCGCAACCCATTCCGTCCGAAAATGTCCCCCCGCACTCCTGCGGTACCTTGAGTGAGACGACGTCTGGATCGACGCCAGTGGCAGTCAGACATTCCTCCCCGAAGGGAGCCTTCTCCAGAACCAATGGATTCTTCGTGGCCCTCACAAAACCCTTAGTGTACAAAATTAACCTTAGTGGGGTTACTGGGTTGTGGGGATAGGGTGGCGGTGTTGACCTTGGGTAGAGTGCTCTTTGTAAGAGCCGGTGCAGACTCGATGGGCCGAATGGCCTCCTGCACTGTAAATTCTATGAAACTATGAAAATTAATTTATAAAATGGAAATACGCACTAGACAAATCTGATTCTAGTTTTTTTTTGAGAGTTTAATTAACAGAGTAGATAAGGGGAAACCAGCGAATGTAGTGTATTTAGATATTCAAAAAACATTTGATAAGGTACTGTTGCTCTTTCTAGCTTTATTCTATTTGCTCTGTTTAGGTCACCTTTGCTCATGAGTCGCCAGGTATCTTTATGATACCGCCATGTGGTTCAAGTTTAGGTTATGATTAATAACACCGCACACCGCTTAGTAAGGATTAAAACAACGGTCATTTATTATATACAACAAGCAATATTAATACCCTAATACTACTTTGTATATAACAAACCTATCACTACTGGCCAATACTTAGCTTAGGAAGAGCCCACCAGGTCAGGGAAACGAATGGCTTGTCCAATCAAATCTGGCCCGCGGGATTCAAAAGGGCTGCTACAGGTCGGTGGCTAGGTGTCTCTACCGGATAGCGATTGTTGGATTCAAACTTACTGCTGCCGGTGGCTGGTCTTCCGAAGGTCTCGAGCAGGCGAAGATGAGAGAGAGAGAGAGATCTGAACTTGGGCCTTTACTTTTATAGGGCCCAGGGGCTTCCCGCCTCCTGGGGCGGCCCTTGACCCTGAGTCCCAAGTGATTGGATTCTGACCCCAGTCTCTGGGGTCGATGTGTCCAATGGTGAGGCGATTCCTCGATCGGGGGTTGGTCGCTCACCTGTCTTTGTTTCAGCCACTGCAGGCGCCGACAGGTCTGGCCCGGTATTCAATTGCTAATATGTTGCAATTGTTCCCGGGGATAGCCGATTTAACTGTGGATGTCTTGAGTTGATTAGGTGTAAACAGTCCTGAATGCAACTGTGAATACCTGGGTTGAAGGGCTGTTGATAGCCCTGAGTATCGATCTGGGCTACGTTCCCAGAGCTGAATATGCGAACCTGTCTGCAGCTGCCTGCTTGTGTCTTCTTGGCTGCTTTTCCCAGCAGTCTTTCGGGTTAGCCGTTTTAAACTGGGTTTTGGCCAGATTAATCGGAACGCAGCCATTTTACATGGCTACAGTACCACATGAGATTATTATACAATATTAGGATTCATGGGAATAGAGAATATATTAGCTTGGATTGAGAATTGGTTTGGGGACAAAACAGAATGAATAAATGGACCTTTGTGGCGTTGCAGGCTGTAACTAGTGGGGTATAGCAAGGATCAGTGCTATATGGAATTTGTATCAAATACATGGGTGAGGAGACAAATACATGTTTGCTGGCAGTACATAACTAGATGGGGAAGTAAGCTGTAAGGAGGACACGGAAGAAGCCTCCAAGGGCTATGCACAGATTAAGCATTTGGGCAAGAACATGGCAGATTAAATACAACAGAGAAATGTGAAATTATCCGCTTCAATAGAAAAATTAGAAAAACAAAGTTTTTTTTAGACATTTAGAGAATAGGGAAATGTTGATATCCAGAGGAATCTGGGTGTCCTACTCAAATCCAAACAGTTAACATGCGGGTCCAGCAGGCAATTGCTCAAGCAAATGGAATATACACTACAATCAATTACAGAGGGATTGGCATAAAGGAGTACTGTTTTAATACAGTTGCATAGAATCTTGTTGAGACCACAGCTGGAGGACTGGTCTTACCTGAGGAAGAAATGTACTCGCTGTAGAGTGAGGGAAACAGAGGTTCACTAAACTGATTCATGTGAGGGGATTGAGTAGACAGGCCTATATTCCCAAGATTTTAGGAAATGAGAAGTGATTTCCGAAGGGGCTAGATAGGGTAAATCCTGGGAGTTTGATTCTCCTTGCTGGAAGGAATAGAACTAGCGATCACAGTTTTGGAATAAGATTGGCCACTTAGGACTGAGATGAGATATTCCTTGATTGAAAGGGTTGTGAATTTGCATGTACAGTTCTGTTTCTAGACACAATTGCACCCAGCCAATGCAAGAACATCAGATACATCAACTTATTTTGAAAAATACATAAACGTGCAGAGTAGCATAATTGGTGTTTTTAACACTGAGCATAATTTATTCATTAGCTCCACCACTGTGTATTTTGCAGTTCCCTTCAGCTTACAACCATCACCAATAAAATGTACAGAATCTAACTGCAAATCCCAGGTTTACATAAATAAAATAGTATATATAGCAGGGTAGTACAAGCTGCAATACCTAAATTATTTTCTGCTTTGCTTTTAAGCCTGTGTGTTGCATTTTTAAAATGCAATTCAAATAGCAGTAGAGTGCTTCAGAAGCCAGTAGGTGGTGTCATTGCATTAAAATTGAGCTCCAGCATTGTGCATTAAGAGGCTTCTTAAAAATCTGAAGGTTATAAAAAAAATTGATTTGAAAGTTGCATGTACAACTGTTATAATATAATTTGCTATGCCTCTCAAGACGTATTGTATTTTCAAATTCTGTTTAGACTCAGCCACATAATTTTATTATCTGAAACATGTTACTCTCTTATATTTTAAATAGGTCAAATATGATAGAAATTGAGAATGCTGTCAGCTGCTTTATACAATCTATTGTTGACTGACCCTCTTTTAAAAAAAAACTACTTTTATTTGCTCTTGATGTAGTATACTTAAGTGGGGAAGGCCCATGTTGGACAGGGAGGGGAGTATCAGAGAATCATCTTTGTGTGTGCATATGCGCTTTTGAAAAGATTTTAAATCCTCAACCAGCATGATTTCTCATCGTCCATGTAGAATACTACTTATGAGCTGCTCGGCTTTTGCTGCTCCCGTTGTCAATTTCATGAGAGTTTCTCTCAAAGGAAAGCGTCGCAGTGTCATAACTGTTTTACAGGCTGTGAAATTGTTTTCTAAATTCTAATGTTTCATTAAAGAATGATCAACAGAGTCTAACTGCAACAAAGGTGGCTGCAGAGGTGAGCTACTTGCTGCTTTGTTTTCTATTGCTAATGGTTAAGGGCATCCACTAGTGAAAAATAACCTTTCTTCCCAGAAGAATTTCCCTTTCAAAAGCATACTTATGCCAGTGACTGATGTTTTAACTCTTGTGTGTCACCATTCATTATGGAGATTGGTATAATTTTCATGCTGGGTGAAATTAAATTCTACTTTGATACAGCAGTAGAACAGAGAAGCTATTGCATGCCAGCTCTTCTCAGGTTGTAAACTTTTATTAATCCGGCTATTGTTTAATAACTAGTTGCATGTTATAATATTAGTTGTATTAAATCTACCCATTATTCTATCACATGATTGTACCTGAAGTTTTTTAAAAGTATAGTTTGGATTATTTCTCCTAGGCTAGTGGGCAGTGAACGGGGCCCCCAGGCAGGGTACTGCCCTTTTTAAAAAATTCTTACGTGGATGTGGATGCCACTGGCTGGGCTCGTATCTGTTGCCCTGAGGGCATTTAAGAGCAACCACATTGCTGTGGGCCTGGATTAATTTAATTTAATGGGGTAAGACATGACAGGAGAGCTCCAAGCCATGTTCTTGCTCCATGTGGAAAACCAAGGAATGTTTTGAGTTCCCAGGACCAGCATGTGTGCAGGAAGTATCTTCAGCTGCAGCTCCTGGAAGCCTGGATTTAGCAGCTGGATTGGCGTCTGGGGCCGCTGGAGCATCCGCAAGGCGGAGAGTATTGTGGATAGCATGTATAGAGAGGTGGTCACACCACAGGCTCAGACTCCATAGGGAGGAAGGGAATGGGTGACCACCATGCAGAGCAAGAAGATTAAGCAGGCAGTGCAGGAATCTTGTGTGGCTATTACCCTGCGAAACAGAAATAACGTTTTGGATACTGCTGAGGGGAATGGCCTTTCTGGATCAGTAGCAACCAAATTCGTAGCACCACGGTTGGCTCTGCTGCACAGGGGGGAACAAAGGGTGTAGAAATGCAATAGTCATAATGGATTCAATTGTGAGGGGAATAGATCGATGTTTCTGTGGTGTTTATGTGTGCGCGTGTGTGTTATAAGCCTGCTATTCAAGAAGGGAGGTAGATGGGCGACTACGCTAGTAACAACCAAAACAGGGAGGTCTCACCCGCCACATTTTGGGAGGCACTGAAGGCCGTGATTGGAGGAGAGATCATAGCCTACAAGGCAAGCAAAGACAGGGTAGAGATGATGGCCAGGCAACAGCTAGTGGACGCCATTCTGGAGGTTGATAGAAAATACTCCGAGGCCCCGACCGTAGGGCTGCTGGCAGAGAGGAAAATGCTGCAAATGGACCTTAACCTGCTCACCGCCAGACACTGGGGACCTTCTACGAACACGGAGACAAGGCTGGCCGCCTATTGCCTCACCAGCTGAGAATGCAGGCAGCCATGAGAGAAATAGCGCAGGTAAGGATAGCAGAGCACCAAAGGAGGTCAATCAGGCATTTTGAGACCTTCGGCCGGGGACTGTACACCTCCGAGCCCCGCGACGGACTGGAACTACCAGTTGTGGGGGAAGACAGACGGGGAGAGCAAGAAGCACCAATAGACCTGGGAGAAATCATGGAGAGCATCAGCTCCATGCAAGCGGGGAAGGCACCGGGGCCCGATGGGTTCCCGGCGAACTTCTACAGATAAAATTTGCACCAGTCCTGGCCCCACACCTAAGGGATATGTTCGCAGACTCACTGGCAAGGGGCACCCTGCCCCCCACGCTAGCGCAGGCCACAATCTCACTGATACCCAAAAAAGACAAAGACCTGACGGAATGTGGATCTTACAGACCCATGTCACTGCTGAACGTGTATTGCGAAAATACACGCAAAGGTCCTGGCCAAAAGGCTGGAGGGCTGCGAGGTGGTCACAGAGGACCAAAGGGGCTTTGTCAAGGGTAGGCAGTTCACAGCGCACATCAGGCGGCTGCTGAATATAATAATGACCCCACCCGGGGAGAGAACACCGGAGGTGATCATCTCCCTGGACGCAGAAAAGGCCTTCGACTGAGTCGAATGGAACTACCTCCTCGAGGTACTGGAACGGTTTGGGCTAGGAGCGGGATTCACCACCTGGGTGAGGCTCCTGTACAGCGCTCCCAAAGCGAGTGTCCGAACTAACACCACCAGCTCTGAATACCTCTAGCTACAGAGAGGAACAAAACAGGGCTTCCCCCTGTCCCCACTCTTGTTCGCGCCAGCGATTGAACCCCTGGCGATAGTCCTGCGGGACGCAAAAAGCTGGAAGGGAATCCGGAGAGGAGAATGAGAGCACAGAGTTTCATTCTATTTAGATGACCCGCTCCCCTACGTCTCGAAGCTACAGGAGGGATTGAAGACAATACTGCAAATGCTGAAGAGTTTGGAACCTGGAACCTTCTCGGGCTGCAAACTTAACCTGGGCAAAAGCGAGGCATTCTCAGTGAACCCAAAAGGGGGAGGGAAAGAGCTTTAGGGGCTCCCGTTCAAAACGGCCCAGAAGAGATTCCGCTACCTGGGGATCCAGATAGCCAGAGACTGGACACAGATCCACAAGTGGAACCTGACCAGCCTGATGGAGGAAGTAAGAAAAGATCTTCAACGTGGGGCTCACTCCCACTCTCCCTGGCAGGGATCAAGATGAACTTACAGCCAAGGTTCCTCTTCCTGTTTAGATCCATTCCGATCTTCATCCCCAAGGCCTTTTTCCAAAACATAGACAGTGTAAACATGGCATTTGCGTGGTGGGGGGTAAGAACCTGAGAATCGCTGAACCGACACTGCAAAGAAGAAAAATCAAAGGGGGCCTGGCCTTGCCAAACCTACAATACTACCACTGGGCAGCAACGACAGAAAGAGTGGGGGGATGAGTACAATAACCCAACACTGATGGAGTACAAATAGAAGAGGCGTTCTGTAAAGGAATGACCCTCCAGGCCCTGGCTACAGCAGCACTCCCATCCTCCTCCGCAAGATACATAACGAGCCCAGTGGTAGCGGCCATGCTGAGAACATGGACCCAGTTGAGACAGCACTTCAGGATAGTTAAAATGTCCCCCATGGCCCCCATTTGTGGCAATCACAGATTCCTCCCCCAGCCATGCTAGATACCACCTTCATTTATTTTATTTTTTAAATAAATGTTTTATTAAAGTTTCTCCAAAGAGCGTTTTTACATAACAAAAACAGAAATACAGATAATAAAAAATAACAATCAACATATTCCTTGTGGAAACTACTTCCACAACAGAAAAGTTTTTCCTTTTCTTTAAACAGAACAAGGTGGGTTTTGTCTCCATGCCCAACTCACATATCAACAGTACCCCCACCTGAACCCCCCCATCCCTCCCCAGGATGCTGTTGCTGCTGACACTTACTGCTCCCCTAGAAAGTCAAGGAAAGGTTGCCACCGCCGGGAGAATCCCATCAAGGACCCTCTCAAGGCGAACTTTATTCGCTCCAGGCTGAGGAACCCCGCCATATCGCTGACCCAGGTCTCCACACCCGGGGGTTTTTAGTCCCTCCACATTAGCAAGATCCGTCTCCAGGCTACCAAGGAGGCAAAGGCCAGATACCACCTTCACAAGATGGAGGTGGGACGGGGGCACACTGACGGTCGGGGACTTCTACATAGGGTGCAGACTGGCGACACTGGACGAACCGACAAGGAAATGGAAACTAACGAAAGGACAGGAATGGAGACACCTCCAAATAAAACACTTCCTCCGAAAGAGAAGTAGAGTACCCCGGGGCCCCAGAAAACACACTACTAGAAGACCTGATAAGCACAAGCAGCGAGAAGTGGGGGCTATGTGGGAAAATATATGGACAGCTACTGGACAGAGCTCGAACACCACTGGACGAGACCAGACAAAAATGGGAGGACGAACTGGGGACAGAGGTAGGATGGGGACTCTGGAGCGAAGTGCGTAGCAGGGCCAACTCCACCTCCTGCTGTGCAAGGCTAAGCCTAATGCAGCTCAAAGTGGTGCACAGAGCGCACCGGACCAGAACCCGAATGAGCAGGTTCTTCCCGGAGGTGGAGGACAAATGTGACCGATGCCAGAGGGACACGGCCAACCTTGCCTCAAACTTGCTGGGCTCTGGATCGCCTTCTCCGAGGTAATGTCCAAGGTTGTGGGGGTGAGGGTGAAGCCATGCCCAATAGTGGCAATCTTCAGGGTATTGGAGCAGCCAGAGTTACACATGGGGAAGGGAGCCATGCCCTTGCTTCCACTTCCCGAATTGCACGCCGGAGAATCCTGCTCAACTGGCGATCGGCAGCACCACCCAAGGCTGCAGACTGGCTCGCTGACCTCTCGGAATTTCTCCACCTGGAGAAGATTAAGTACGCCATCCAAGGGTCGAAGGAAGGCTTCCTGGATACTTGGGGGGCAGTTTGTCAGCCTGTTTGAGGCCAGCATCGAGGACCGATCCAGAGGGCAACGAAATGTACATGGTTAGTTAAATGAAGGACAAAATAAACCCCTCTGTACAGTAAATTAGCACGGGCAAGAAAAATGTAATGTAATCACACAACAACTGTTTACAAACAAGAGAAAAGCCAATAAAAAGATTTTCAGAAAAAAGCGAGGTAGCGAGTAAACCAGGAACTATACACCAGTCAGCAAAGCATCGGTAGTAGGGAAGTTGCTAGAGTCCATTATCAAGGATTTCATAGCACAGCATTTGGAAAGTAGTGATTTAATCAGACGAAGTCGGCATGGATTTACGAAAGGGAAATCATGTTTGACAAATCTACTGGAATTCTTTGAAGATGTAATTAGTAGAGTTGACCAGGGAGAACCAGTGGAAGTGGTTTATTTAGACTTTTAAAAGGCTTTTGACGATGTCTGTCAAAGCAGATTACTATGTAAAGTTAAAAGGCATGGGATTGCAGGTAGTGTCTTGAGATGGAAAGAAAGCTGGTTTGCAGACCGGAAGCAAAAAGTTGAAATAAATGGGTCTTTTTCTGATTGGCAGGCAGTGGCTAGTTGGGTACAGCAGAGATCTGTGCCAGGACCACAACTGTTCACATTATATATTAATGATTTGAACAAGGGAACTAAATGTTTTTCTCCATATTTGCAGATGATACAAAGTTGGGTTGGAGGGTGAGCTGTGAGGAGGATGCAGAGATGCTTCAGTGTGATTTGGACAAGCTGAGTGAGTGGGCATATGCATGGCAGATGCAGTATAATGTGGATGAATGTGAGATTATCTACTTCAATAGCAAAAATAGGAAGGCAGATTGTTATTTGAATTGGTGTAAATTGAGAGAGGTGGATACTCAGCAAGACCTTGCTGTCCTCGTGGAACCGTCGCTGAACGTAAGCGTACAGGTACAGTAGGCAGTAAAGAAGGCATGTGGTATGTTGGCCTTCATAGCGAGAGTATTTGAGTAGAGGAATAGGAATGTTTTGCTGCAGTTGTATAGGACGTTGGGGAGACCACACCTGGTATTGTTTACAGTTTGGGTGTCCTTATCTGAGGAAGGATGTTCTTGCTATGGAGGGAGTACAGCAAAGGTTTACCAGGTTGATTCCTAGGATAGTGGGTCTGTCATGAGGAGAGATTAAGTCAGTTAGGATTGTATGAATTGGAGTTTAGAAGAGTGACAGGGGACCTCATGAAAACTTATAAAATTCTAACAGGATTAGACAAGGTAGATTCAGAAAAAATGTTCCCGATGGTGGGGGAGTTCAGAACTAGGGGGTCATCATTTGAGGATAAGGGATAAATCTTTTTAGACTGAGGTGAGGAGAAATTCCTTCACCCAGAGAGTGGTGAATCTGTGAAATTCACTACCATAGAAAGTAGTTGGGGGATATACTTGCCTGTGCGCCTCCGGCAGGTTCTCTTTGTATGCTTCACATTGCACCAGACCTGTTCCTAATGCTAATTATATTCCCGCTAATTATATTCAAATGAATTCCGGACTTTCCTGGGCGAGGTTCTTGTTTTCCTGCTCTCGTGCGATTTTGCTCCCGCATCGCCACTTGCACTCAGGCGAAGGTGGGCCGAACCCCCTCACCCTTGAGTATCTGGGTGATCTGTTTTTCCTCGATTTTTATAAGTGTCCAGTGGATCCCCTAATTACTTGATAAAACCAGGATCAATATTGCATTGCAGTTATAGGCCTTGTTATAGTTATAGCTATGTATGTAGCTATACATACATTTGAGATGGCTTATTTTAGGGATCTGTCATTGCTGCATGTTGAAGTCTGTTTGGAGCCCAATATAGGAGTTGTACTGTCAGTTCTCATGGTAGCAGTACACTGCCTTGCGTGCAGTGTGCAGTAATGCTCATTGTGTATTAATACTGTTAAGTTGGTTTGAATTGTATGCAGTAGCAATAATGTTTGTTGTGGTGCCATCCAAAGGCAAGAATGATGTACTACAATAACAGATTATAGTTTGGTCAGTAGGAAATATCTACCTCACAACTTCCATGAGGTAGAAATTGTTCACTTTTTTTGCTACTTTCTGGATGAATACTGGGAGCAAAGGTAACCAAATTTGCAGGATACCTGAGGAACTTGAGACTCTATATTAGTCACAGGTGATTTCTGGACACCCCAAGTGGTTGCCTAAAACAGCGCATATGGCGCCTTTCTATACTTTAGAATGCCTCTGAGAAGTCGCGCTGCCTCCAGCAGAGCAAGTGCCAGGCATGGCTAGCTCAGGTTTCCTAGCGTAGGTGCAACCTAGGAACTCTCGGCCACCAAAATGGTAAGTTGTAATGCGTGTGCAACTCAAAATACCCCTCCTGGCTCCATAGCATTCCTCATAGCTGCTGCTGGCCATAATAGATCTTTCTCAGATAGGAATTCTACCCTCGCGTCTCTTTAGATGTTGGTAACTGGATTTAATTATGTGGTTGTCATTATCTCTCCCGTTTAAACATTTGTTTCTTTCAAAATATTTCATTATTCTTCTTAAATTCAGAAATAACTGTCTTTCTCTTAAATGTCCTTGTTAGTGCTAGTGCAAAATCTATGGTTTAAAAATAATTTAAATAAATAATACCTTGTACAGCTTGTGCTTAATTTTTCTAAAGATGGTCCTTTTGTAGTTTGCAATTGGTCTGAAATTGAGCAGCACAATATACAAAGGATGCACTGCTTTTATATGCAAAACAACCCCAACAACTACCAACCCAGGAACCGCCATTCTTGCCTAAACCAATTCCAAAGATTTGTTGGATTGATGCTGATGCAGTAAAGTTGTCAGAGTCGATAATCTGCTGAAATAAAACTTGGGAGGGGTGGTGGTGTGGTGAATGGGACAAACGGGACGGCCAAAAAGCTTCAGATTCAGCACGATGTAAGATATTTACTAAACCCATTGCTTTACTGTGACCTTTTCTCAATTCAAGTGATTACACAAGAATTAGGACAGCAAAAAGTAACCATCGATTTCGAATAATGTGGAAGTATGTCCATTTGAAATCATTTCGAATTGTGCTTCCTCTCTTCAGCTCACCAATACCAAGTGGAAGATTCCAGCCATACCTTCATTTTTTCCTATTGAGAATAGGGCACAATAGAAAAATCACCACAATATTTAAAACCTGTTTCCTCTTCAGTTAAATCAATTGTATATTCAGCAAAATAGTCACTGATGGGGAAATTTCAACGAAATCAAGCTTTTGTTTTGAGATACTAATATTCCTACATTAAATTTGCGGAGGAGGATTTGTTAAGGTGCAGGATAGGGAGGGGAACCAAATTATTCTTTTTAACCTCCATTTTTTTCATTCCTGGGTGGGGAACTGACTTTCTGACAAGGTCCTGGTCTTTGAAATTTCTTTACGTTCAGTTCTTTTTCACTATAACATAGAACATTACAGCGCAATACAGGACCTTCGGCCACGATGTTGTGCCGACCTGTGAACCCAATCTAAAGCCCATCTACACTTCCCTTATCATCCATATGTTTATCCAATGACCATTTAAATGCCCTTAATGTTGGCGAGTCCACTACTGTTGCAGGCAGGGCATTCCACGCCCTTACTACTCTCTGAGTAAAGAACCTACCTCTTACATCTGTCCTATATCTATCCCCCCTAAATTTAAAGCTATGTCCCCTCGTGCTAGCCATCACCATCCGAGGAAAAAGGCTCTCACTGTCCACCCTATCTAATCCTCTGATCATCTCGTATGCCTCAATTAAGTCACTTCTTAGCATTTATTTTCAGCAGATTTTCCCAGACAATTTTAGTTGTTGGTTTTTCTAAGGATTTCTTAAAACTGCTGGTTATATGAGTTATCCTATATAAGTTTCAGTCTGTCTCTGATTGGTATTGGAAGTAAAAGATGCATCTTTGGTGTAGTAGAAAAAATTGCCCTTTTCTGTTGAGGATTAAACACACAAAGGAGTAGGAGTAGACTATTCAGCCCATCGAGCCTGCTCTGCCATTCAGTTAGATTGTGGGTGATCATCTATCTCAATGTCACTTTCCTGCGCTGTCGCTATAATCAAAGGACAAAGAAAAGTACAGCACAGGAACAGGTCCATTGGCCCTCCAAGTCTGCGCTGACCATGCTGCCCATCTAACCTAAAACCTTCTGCACTTCCGGGGTCTGTATTTCTCTATTCCCATCCTGTTCATGTATTTGCCAAGATGCCTGAAACGTCACGATCGTATCTGCTTCCACCACCACCTCCGGCAGCGAGCTCTAAGCACCCACTACCCTCCGAGCAAAAAAAACTCCCTCGCACATCTACAAACCCCGCACCCCAAACCCATGCCCCCCAGCAATCAACTTTATTTTATTAGTCTCCATCTGTCTTAAACATGATGGCACAGTGGTCAGCACTGCAGCCTCACAGCGCCAGAGACCCGGGTTAGATTCCGACCTTGGGTGACTGTCTGTTTGGACAGTCTCCCGTGTCTGCGTTGGCTTCCTTCCACTATCCAAAGATGTGCCGGTTAGGTGTATCGGATATGATAAATTGCCCCCGAGTGTCCAAAGGTTGGGGTTACTAGGATAGGGTCTAGGTAGGCTGCTCTTTCGGAGGGTGAGTGCAGACTCAATGGACGTAGTGTTGCTAACTTTGGTTGACTCTTAATTTTTTGCCCTTGTGTCTTTACTTAATTTGCTCTGTTTCTATAACCCTTGCTCAAGAGTCGCCAGGTATCTTTATGATACCGCCACGAGGTTCAAGTTCAAGTACTGATCAATAACTCAACACACCAATTAGTAAGATTCAAATCAAAACACATTTATTATACACAGTCAATCACTACTCATGCATAAAACTCCACTTACTCGACTATCACTAACACTAAAAGGCCTATACTTAGTTTTGGGACTAGCCCACCAGGTCAGGGGAACAAATGGCCTTTCGTTCGATTCTGAGTCTGCAGGATTCAAAAGCTGGTATGGACTGGTAGGAACATCTATCTCATTGACTGGAGACTTACTTGGTTGATGCGGCAGCTAGGCAGGTCACTGTCAAGGGTTGTTTCGCTGCTGCTGAGTGTCCCTGCCAAGAAGGACAAATTGAACTTGGGGACTCTACTTTATAGTCCCCAATGGCTTCGCGCCGTTCGGGGCGGACCCCGTATCTGGTTCCAAGTGATTGGACTACGTTCCGATCACTTGGATCGATTTCTCCAATACTGGAGCCGTTCCCTGATCGCTGGGCGGTTCCTGAGTGTCCGTTGGCCTTCCTTTGTTTTGGCTCCTGCTGGCGCCGAGGAGTCTGGCTTGGCCTTATTCACCTTAAATGTTTCAATTGTTCCCGGGGATCGCTCATTAATATGCAGATGGCTGTTGGTTTCAGTGCTGTCTGGGTTTCTGCAAGTTTTAATACACAGGAACTTTGCACCTGCTAGTTTTTCCTGGCTTGACTGAATTTCCCTGTATTCTTTGCGGATCTCCATTTTAAGTTGGGAAGTGGCCAACCCAGGTGGCTACAGTAGTGGCCTCCTGCAATTTAGGGTTCTATGATTCTATGCTCCATGATTGAACTTCCATAGCCCTCGATTCACCACTTTGAGTGAAGCATCACTAGCCGCCTTGGTTCTAAATGGCCTGAGACTCTGTCCTCTGGTTCTCGACTCACCAGCTAGGAGGAACATCTCAAATACATCCACCCTGTCATACAATGGAAGAATTTGTGAAAATTTCAATGAGATCACCTCTCACTCTTTGAAACTCTAGAAAATATAGGCCCAGTTTCTTCAGTCTCTTCTCATAATACAATCCTGGAATCCCAGGGATTATTCTGATGAACCTCCATTGCGCTCCCTCCATAGCCAAGTATGTCCTTCATTCAATGAGGAGACCAAAACTGTGCGCAATTCCAGATGCGGTCTTGCCAAGGCTCTATAAAATTGTCAGCTGATCACAATTGTGTTACCAGACACCTTTACTCTCCTCAAATTGCCTTGCGATGAAGGCCAACATTTGCCTTCCTAATTGCTTGCTGCTACACCTGCTGCTAGCTTTTAGTGATTCATTATAATAATAATATTTATTGTCACAAGTAGGCTTGCATTAACACTGCAATGAAGTTATTGTGAAAAGCCCCGAGGGCACCCAGGTCCCTTTGGGCATCAACATTTACCAACATTTTGTGGTTTAAGAAATTCTCTGCATTTCTGTTTATTTTACAAAAGTGGATAACTTCACACTTATTCACAATATATTGCATCTGTCATGTTCTTTCCCATTCACATGGCCTGTCCAAGTCTTCTTGAAGTCTTCTTAAAGCCTCCTTGCATCCTGCTCACTATGTACATTCCCACCTAGTTTTGTGTCTTCAGCAAATTTGGAAATGTTTCATTTGGTCCCCAAATCCAAATGGTTTATATCAATTGTGATCAGCTGTGGCCCCAGCATTGATCCTTGTGGTAATTTGCGAGTAGATAGCCTGCCATCCCGAGAATGACCCATTTATTATTTCTCAGTTAACCAATTCTCAATGCATACCTGTATATCGTCCCCAATCCCATGTGTGCTAACTGTGTTTACTAATCTCCTGTGATGGACCTTATCAAAAAGGCCTTGTAAAAATCCAAATAGACCACATCCACTGCCTCTCCTTTATGCTACAGGTAACATCCTCAAAAAAAACTCCCGACAGATTTGTCAAATGTGATTTGCCTTGCATAAATCCATGTTGACTCTTCCCAATCATATCATTATTTTCCAAGTGTCTAGTTATCACATCCTTTATAATACATACTAACATTTTCCCTACTTCTGACATAGAGGTCTGTAGTTCTCAGTTTTATCTTTCCCTCCCTTCGTAAATAGTGGGGTTACATTTGCTATTTTCAGGTCTTGAGGAACCTTTTTGGAATCTATAGAATTTTCAAAGATAACCCCCAGTGCACCCACTATCTTTACAGCCACCTCCGTCAACAGTTTTGAGATATAGCTCATCAGGTCGGGGGGATTTATCAACCTTCAATTAATTCATTGAGTACTACCACTATATTAATGCTAATTTTTTTCAGTTCCTCATTTTCACACGTCCCCTTAGGCTTCCTAGTCTTTCTGGGAGATTTTCTGTGTATTTGTGAAGACAACCACAAAGTAATTGTTTAGTTTCTGTGCCATTTCCCTCTTCTCTATTTTAAATTCTTCTATCTCAGCCTGTAATTTGCCCTTGGTAATATTTTCATTTCGGCATGCATAAAGGACCTTTTATAGTCCACATTTGGTTCTCGCTAGCTTGCATTCATATTCTCTTTTCCCTTTCTTTATCAGTTTCTTGGTCCTCCTTTACTGGATTTTAAATTGCTCCCAATCCTTGGGCTTGCCACTTTATCGGGCAACCTTATAAGCCACTTCTTTTGATCTAGTGCAATCTTTAACTTCTTTTGAAAGCCACGGCTTCTTGTTGGGTTTTTTTGTGTCTTAGAGGAATGTATATTTGTTGTCAACCATGTAACACCTCTGTAAATACTAGCCATCATCTGTCTACCATCTAATTTGTTTGATGTATTTTCCCAATCCACCATAGCCAGCTATTTAAACACACTTTAAGGACATGCAGGTTACCCAGCATCTGACTTCCTCCACAAACATCTCGTCCAAATCTCTGCTGTACATATCCTAGCCCACAATGACTATTTGACCCAACACTCCCATCCTTGTTGATTTACACTGGATCACTTTCATACCCTAATAAAAGCACCTTATTGAATGAGCTTTTGTCACCTCCCCAACCTTTCTGTCTTTGGTTCCATCTTCATTTTCCTCAACTTGGAATGCTTTTCCACATTAAAGACGTGACATAAATGCACTTCATTTCTACCATCTGATCAGAGTACGTGTGCTGGAGTGCCAGAAAACTAACATTTATTTTAACCCCCCTACCGTAATCATTGCCTTGAGTCTGATACTCCTATTGCTACATTAATGCCCCATTTACTTAAGGGTAACATCTATTAATTGAAAGCAATCAGTAATATAAATTAGAGGATGTTGGAATGTTCAGATGAATTTTTGATACCCTAACCCAGTAATAATCATAAGACTTGATTTTTATTGTGTGCAATTTTTGCACATGGATGTAGTCAGGACTTGTAAAAGTACCAAAAGGAATAGCAGCAACCTTAAATAGAATTCTGGGTGGTTTGATAAGATTTGGGATAATCACTGCTTAGTTGGTTTACTCCAGACCATTAGTTTACAGGATTAAATGTTTGATGTATACTGCAGTTTCAATGCAATTTGTAAACTAATATTAACAACAAGTATTGCATTGATATTTCACAAGCTTGGTGATATCTGCTTTTTTTTTTTGGGGGGGGGTAGATTTTGCGTACAACTCAACAATGAAACATACAAAAGTCAGTTCTATTAAATAGATATTGTGAAGCATTCTGGAATTTGCAGTGTAGTGTATGTCTTACTTGAGAATTAACTGAATTTAGTAGTGTTTTCATTCTAATTTTTTCATTCTGAATCTGAAAACATAAAATACCTAATAATTATTCCCTACTGAATTGAATATAGTACCTTGCTTAAAGTTGTTTGTCTACTGAAAAAAAAAGCTACATTAGAAATTGAGACCCAAGCCACTCGAAAGATTAAGAATGCTCTGCTTACTCAGGAGTGAAATCATCAAATTAAACTGTTTGTGCTGACAAAAGACAAATTTGGTTTTCAGCAAACGGTGCAAGATAGTTTGATTGCTCGGCTTGTCCAGGGATGCTCTTGGCAGACACTTGTAATGAAATGTGGAGCGTTTGCATAAAATTAAAGTGTTGCAGGCGATCAGCAGTTCAGCTATAGGAAGGCAAGAAGAGATCTTCCTCAATCTCTTGTGAATAAACTTACTCCCCTGACACTGAAGTTGTTTCATATTCATAAATCAGCTTTTTGTGCATTGGCAATGTCGGCCTGCGGAGCAAGCATTACCACCTAGAGACTAGGCCTCTCAGCCAGGAACCAGGGTGAAAAATGATCACAATTGATGGGGCTGCGGAGTGCACCAAATTTTTACACAGAACAAGCAGCAAATTGAATAACAATGAGTAAGTGTGAATAAGCACTCTGTCACACCATTCTGACACTGATGGATGAGAAGGTCCTAAATGTTGTACTTTCGCCGCTGCACAGATCCTGTACTCTGGCAGGCTTCAGAATAAGGAACAGGCTGAAGTGGCAAATGGGGCCTTGGGTACTTAAAATGGACTGCTGTGTAGCATTACAGCAGGGTTAGGAGAATGCCACAAAAGGCATTTAGGAAAAATGAGAAATCCTGTTTAAAGGAACTAATTATAATGTTCTTGAAAAGGTGACAGCGTTTCAAACAGTGAGACTCGTATAACCCCAAGACCTTCTGTTACGGTTTAAATTTAATACGTGAACTTGTAGGTGTATAGAAAAAAATAGAATTCTTTAAGTCATCTTGAAAGTCTACTTATGAGCCTAGCTTGTACATTTTAAAAAGCTAAATGTCTTAAATATTCAAAAAGCAATGTCTTTAAAGGTCAAACTTCAGAATGTTGGCTTGCACCAGAACTTGTGTCACTGATCAGGCATGTCAGTTCTTTCATACTCATTCAAACATTACACCAATTTTAACAACTAGTGTATCTTTGGTGCATGGTTCGTCCATCACACAGAAAATCCCTTGTGTTGCCATGTTTTACAAAACTAACTTTAAGCCCATCAATGTTTAGCTTGGGATGAAAGGATAAAGGAGTACTTGCCCGTATTTGCATATTAATTGTTGAAGCCGACTGTAAGGCATTCAGTACATTTTCATTTAAAAAAAAAATATTTAAAATCTTGAGCTTTCCAAACTTAATTGAAGTGCTACCATTTTTATTATTATATTTGGGGTAGTGAATGAGGTTGTGAGTTTGTGTCCCGCATCTTCTGCTCTGACATCCTGGTCTCCGTTGTGCTGATTTGGGGGGAGGAACCAAATAGATGGCTCTTCGTAGTGGAGGGATATTTGAGAAAGTGTTATCCCAGGTCCCTGTTGTAGCACAGTGGTTAGCACTGTTGCTTTACAGCGCCAGGGTCCTAGGTTCAATTCCTGGCTTGGGTCACTGTCTGTGCGGAGTCTGTACGTTCTCCACGTATCTACGTGGGTTTCCTCCCACCAAGTCCCGAAAGACGTGCTGTTAGGTAATTTGGACATTCTGAATTCTCCCTCTATGAACCTGAACAGGCACCAGAATGTGACGATTAGGGGCTTTTCGCAGTAACTTAATTGCAATGCTAATGTAAGCCTACTTATGACAATAAAGATTATTTAAAAATTACCTGCATGCAAAAGTCATATACGGTAATCTTTACTACCACCAGACTTTGCTTCCTGAACATAGCTGCAATAGTAAAATTTTCCTAGCTTGTGCCGTGGGTCCTGAGTAAATCTGTCCTCCTTTCTATGTCACCTTCCAGCATATTATGAACTTTCATTCATTATATTAAAATTTTAAACCCACAATGGCCACTGCAAATCATGTGCGCTTTGGCATTTTGAACTCCAGACAGTCCTTAGTCGCAAGCAAATTCTTACTTAAATATGGACATCGACAGTCGTCCGTCGAATAAACATTTGTTTAAGGATGCACCTTCAACAAAAATTTTGTAGTATTCCTGCAGACTTGTCTTTCTGATTCACCGTGAACAAAATAATAACCAAAATTCAATGTGTGTTAGCCAAAAGTGAATTTTAAGGTGTCAACTGGCAACAACGGATGTGTAATCAACCCACCACCCCTTTTTGGGGGAAAAAGGGACTTTGAACTTATACAATTCATGTGATAAGATTGCTATTTTGTTGCCCGCATTTAAAATAACTGCAAGAGCTATTCTGCGGAGTTTATCAGACAGCTATCAAACCAGCTGCACATTATCCAAGCAGCCACAGTAATAAATAGCAATACCATGAAAGTGGGAGAAAGGCCCCTTCCAGGTTGTTCCAACTTCAATTGCACCTGAGAACCATCCCCCAGACAAATTGACTACAAGAAGCCTCGCAGCTCACTGAGAATCCAATGCTTTACAAGATCAACTCATTTAAGAAACTGCAGATCTGCCATGAAAGAGACTTGAGACATTAAAGTTGTTGCGTGTGTGTGTGTGTTTGCTCCAAGGGTAAGAAAATATACACATTTTACATTTCAACAAATTGATCACGACAACAAAGGGAAAACACAAATGTTGTCGGTGACAAAAATAGCTACTTTTGAAGGATAAATTTGAAGATAGTTTACTTGCCAATTTGTATTTAATATTCCCCTTCTGAGTTAACGTAACCTACAAATAGTAATTTTTATCAGCTCCTCCTATTTGATGTGTTGTATCTGCATTTTCTACCACTAGCGCAGCGTTCAAGATAATAGTTTTGAACAGATACTTGTTTACCAATAAATATTATTGGAAAAGGGGGGTGGGAATAATTAAATTATTTGGAGAGATAGAGGAAATCTGATGCTGAAATAAAATTCTTTAAAGACGGAGATGTATATTCTGTTTTTGCCAATTGTATTATCACATAGAACTGATACGGTTAACATATAGAATGAAGAATTATCTTATTTAGTTGCAGTATTTGTTACCGAAAAAAGTTTTCTCTCCTCGCATTTCAGGAGAATCCAAGAGATGATAATGTTGAAAATTATTTTTAAACAAAGAACTCAATTTTGTACATTATGATTTAAAACCTTCCTTTAGATTTCAGTTTGCCAAATTCGATGAGCACTCTCTTTTGCTTTGTGCTCTGAAATATGGTTCTTTTATATTTTTCACACAAAACCTTACTGCTCAAGCAGTGGCTGTCTGATTATTTTTCTTGCCTTGTTTCATAGTTGCCCTTTAGTCTTTTGGCTTGCGAAGTGAGCAGCTTTCCCACACTGGTCAGACATTATTAGTGGCCAAACTGATGTCATTTGGGAGCAGGGAGGGGAAAATGAGAATTTTGCCAACGTTTAAGGGTGTGGTTATGGTCAACCCTTACCATAAAATGTTCCATTTGAGAGAAATTTCAAATTAATGATTTATTTCGACAAACAGTTGTGTATCACTTTAAGTGTCTATATTCATAAGTTGCAATCACATTGAAGTTGCAATTGTAAAATTTGAACTGTGGACTTAATGAAATCTGTTTCTAATTATTTTAAGCAAAATGTTAGTTCATTGTAGGTGTTCAACTAACCTTTTCAGAAATTGAAATTTTAATTTTTAAAATGCATACATCTTATAAACTTAATTTCAAACATGTAAACTGTTCTCTATAGGTTATTGGATTTCAATAAGGCCCTATTAATTGGGTATACAGCCATCACTGTATTTCCGCATAACTATGGAAAAATAACTGGCTGGAGGAAGGATGCAATGTTTTTAAATAATGCAAATGTTTTGCTCCTGTGTGACTGAGGAGCTTGTTTATCAATACTTTGAGTGTGGCAAGTTAATGTGAATATAGAATGTAATAATATATGGTGCTGATGCATAATTTGCATTTAACACCTTGCTGCCACTTCAGGATGTCAAGAAGCACATTGCTATTGATGGATTACTTTTTGAAGTGCAGTTCATGTTATGTAGGTAAACATGGCAACCCATCTGTACACAGCAAGGTACCACAAACAGCAGATGAGAGAATGAGCAAGTAGACTGTCTTTGGTGTTGTTGGTTGACACAGGAAAAAATATTTTTTCCCTTATTTTTGAATCGTCCCATTTTCTTTCCTCCTTTTTGAATAGCTCCATGGTATATTCAGTTCTTATGCGGTGATATATTTTATGGAGTCAAACTAGCCGAGGTCTTGGCCAGAGACCTGAAATCTTAACTGTGTTTCTCTCTCCACAGATCCTGCCAGACCTGCTAAGTATTTTCTATCTTTAATATGCCCAATATTTTGCAGGAGATTGTTTTTGTTGTAACCTCAGACCTCCTATTATTGAAAACCAAAGTTTAGTCTAGTCTGAGCTAAGTCTAGGTAGGACATAAACCTAGTGCCACATGAATTGTTAACGGACTGCATATATTTATTGGATCTGCACTTGTTCGCTTGTCCACGCATGTTTTTACCCCAGCACAACTGCCAATTATGAATAGCTACCCAAGAATGTAAGTGTCCTGGAGGTTTCGGAATTGAACGAGATGGGTGGTTTCATTATTCAAATTCTTTAGAAGAGATCAATCTGCCAGGTGGACCCACAAGCTTGCAACGGCAGCAGTCAGACTATGTATGCCCAAGGCTTCAGAACTACACATGTCTCTGCTTTGTCCTGAGGTGTTATTAAAGCTAAACTGTGATGTAAATTCTTGCAACCTTACAGAAAACAGCGATACTTGCCCTAACTAACTTTAACCCAATTTGTGAACTCTAGGCAGCAACAAAGAATTGAAAATCAATCTAATGCTGACAAAATGTATTTTCAAATGCATTATTCGTTTAGGATGCTAGCCACAAAGGAACGCTTTATGTGGCTATAATGTAAACGTACTGCCTGGAAGCAACACCGCAACCTATAAAGGTTGTTTCACCAGCTATAGATTACTTGTTTTAGTTGAAGATTCACAACAATAAATTTTTGCTTCAGGTAAATGTCATCTGAACAAGATGCTGCTGCAATAACATTATAGAACAGCTTTTTAAAAGTCATCTGTTCTTTTTTTAAAAATTTAGAGTTCCCAATTCATTTTTCCAATTAAGGGGCAATTTAGCATGGTCAATCCACCTAGCCTGCACATCTTTGGGTTGTGGGGGCGAAACCCACGCAAACACGGGGAGAATGTGCAAACTCCACACAGACAGTGGCCCAGAGCCGGGATCGAACCTGGGACCACGGCGCCGTGACGCAGCAGTGCTACTCACTGTGCCATCGTGCTGCCCCTAAAGTCAGCTGTTCTATATGATTAGTTAAACTATAAACTGAGTGATCACAACAGGCCACAGTTTGTTGTTGTCTTAATGTCAGTTATCAGAAACACATTTTCTAAAATTATACAAGATTTTCTTATTTAAATAGAAGAGTGCATGGGACTTGATTAATCTGGTGAGCCTTTTCATCCACTGGCCATGTGTATGTATGTAATTTATGGATGTAAGTATTTATAATATTATTTGATTTTTTTAATATCAGGATTATATTTTAATTCGCAAATCGTTCCAAAAACTACTTAAATGCCAAAGAGTTCTCAAGAAATGGTTTGCAGAACGTACAAAATTAAGACTGGCTCTATGATTTTGATATAGTAGCTTTCTGTGCCATGTTACTGTTTGTATTCTTAAAATTTTGTCTCAAACTGTTAGCACAGTGTTAATTCTAGTTATTAACATTCATCCTTTACTTAATCCCACACAATAGTGGAAGCCAGGCAGTAGGTTCTGGCCAATCCACCTTCCCTGCACATCTTTTGGTTGTGGGGGCGAAACCCTCGCAAACACAGGGAGGAATGTGCAAACTCGACACAGACAGTGACCCAGAGCCGGGATCGAACCTGGGATCTCGGCGCTGTGAGGCAGCAGGGCTACCCATTGCGCCGCTGTACTGCCCCGTCACTGAATTTTAAACCTAGAATATTTTCTCAAGTTCATGGTTTGAATCCATAACTCTGACTGGGCCAGGTATTTTGCCAACTGAACTGAGCAGAGGCCTGCTTTCCTTTACTCCATCCCAGTGGATATGCACCCAGAAAATTAAGTTGTTTTGATAGATGCTTTAACTCTTCAGTTGACAGTCATTGCTTTATTATATACCCTTTTGGTTCCTTGCAGCTTTAAGCAATAGATTTTGTTTATGAAAATTGCTCCGTTCTAATCGTCCTGAGTTTAGTGATATTTTATCCCAGGGTTATCTGTCAGATTGAATATGACTATTCAGCATACTGATCAATTTATTTCTTGTAAATCGGGTGCTTCCTGGCGTTGTATTTGATCTATAATCAGACTGCTTAAATGTTGCTGATGAGAAAGTCAGTATTTTTTCTCAACACCATAACTGTCAAGTTGTATTATGCCATTACATATTCACCAGAATTGATAAAGTCAGCAGGACATCTCATTCAAAAGCCTTTAATCGCTACCTCTTTTCAATTCAAATCCATTGCGGAGGTCGACCAGTGTTCACAAATCACTTTAAATGGGACGTGCTGTTCCTCGTGCAGGTCTGCTAAATGAGAAGTAGTATGCAGAGTTACTTAAAACAGTAATAAATGCCAAAAAGTTATTTTAATTGGATTGAAAAATAGGCACCAAATGCATTTCTCAGCAGAAATAGAAGTTTCTGAACCATTTAGTAACTATATAGCAGATGGGATGATGTGTTTTAAAGCCCCATGTTTTGCTCTGTGGCACAAATTGTTAACATTTCTCATTTTCAAAATGATGCTGAATTGCTTTTAATGCCTAATATAGAAGCTGTTGTATATTTGCTGTATGGGAGGATTAGGTGTTGGTAAGATTACACCACATGCAGTTGCAGTCCCATCTCATTGGATATTCACTGACCGTTTGAAATTGACAGATAACCTATTTTTACACAATTTTAACATTTTGCAATTAGTATTTTTAACTATGGCAGTCCAAATAGAGGCAACAGTGGTTTAGATAATGAAAATTACTTGATGTTGATGGACAGGTGTCAGTGAAAGAGATCTATAGTTTATGGGAAAGGAGTACATTTTGGAATCCAAACTGTTTAGCAAAGCGCAGCACAATGTGCAGGATGTAATTTGTCCAGCAATCTGTCTTAACTTTGAACTTCTGCAGCACCACTGAACTTCATTCTGTCTTGGCTCATCTGCTGCTGAAACCCTCATCCATGCCTTTGTAACCTCTAGACTGTACTATTCCAATGCACTCCTGGCTAGTCTCCCACATACTACCCTCCGTAGACTTGAAGTCTTTCATAACTTTGCCCATGTCTTAACTCCAAGTAAATCCCATTTCCCAGTCATCCATGTGCTTATTTTAAAGGTGCTATATAAATATAAGGGTTTTTTTCCAATTAAGGGGCAATTTAGCATGGCCGATTCACCTATCCTGCACATCTTTGGGTTGTGAGGGTGAGACCCACGCAGACACGGGGAGAATGTGCAAACTCCACACAGACAATGACTTGGAGCCGGGATCGAACCCAGGTCCTCGGCGCCATGAGGCAGCAGTGCTAACCACAATGCCACCGTACCGCCCCAAGTTTTCTTTAAAATGTTGCTATATTCAGAGCTTGCTTTCTCTATATATTGATGGACAGGTTGATACTCTGAAAACAAGTTTATAACCTGGCTTGGACATACAGTTACTGTACATTTTCTCCACAATTTCATCTCTAGCTGATCAAGTATATTGCTCTGTTGCTGTTTCAGCCGTAGATGATTACATGCATGACTTTCCAATCTTGGGGCTTTTTTGTGGGAAGGCCCTCCATGTTCAAAAGGCCAAATCCAGGTTGTCCCTCTAATGAATGGTCAATAACTGCACGATAGGTTGCCTGGTAAGGGAAGGAATTTTAAAAAATTAAATGTTTAAATTTATATGGTGCCTCATCATGTCCTCCGATGTTCAAAAGCACTTCACAGCCTTTGAATTGTTTTAAGTGTAATCATTTTGACATAGGCCACCACTATCAATACAACATGGTTCAGCAAACAACAAATTAGATGAGCGGTTAGATACACCTGTATTTGGAAATGTTGATTGAGGGAGGAATGTTGTCCTACTTCACTGAATAAGACCATGGAATTTCTTAACATGTATCTGGACAAGTGATGGTGGTGGGACACAGTTTAACGTCACATCCAAAAGACAACACCTCCACCAATGGAGCATTCCTCCGTTTCCAAGAGTCGGTGCAGACTCGATGGGCCGAATGGCCTACTGCACTGTAAATCCTGTGATAATCTGTGATAACCTGTTACTCCATTGATATATCAGTCTTGACTTTATGATCTATTTCTCTAGAGGGTTCAAACCAGTAGTGTTCTGACTCAGCGGTGAAAGTAATTCCAAATAAAGCAAGCTGACCCTCCGGTATTTCAGCAGTCATTCTTTTGTCACTGCTAGTCCAACATAGGAGGTATTTTAATCCTAGCCTGCATTTCTTATATGTTTAATTTGCTCTTTAATTCTGTAATTGACCTAAGCTTTAATAGCTGTTCATAGTGATATATTCCATATTTTAATCTTTTGTTTTAAAAAATTATCCTTCTAACACTTTTTTATGCTTCCAATAATGTCCCTAGATTTTATATCTGAAAGGGCGAGTTTGTCATCGTTGAAACGTGTTCCCACCCACCTGCAGTCTGATTTTATTTTCAAGATTGCATGTGGTATGGTAACCAACACAACAGCCTTTCTTCTGCATCTGCTTTTGCAACTGACTGGACAGCGAATAGAAGGGCCGGACCTAATTTGATTTGGAAGTCAATTTTCAAAACAAATTGAGAAAAATGTAGACAGTTACAAAAATTTGAGATTGCATTATTATTAGACCAGCAGGGGAGCAGGACAGGAAAACAAATTGTGTTGTCCATCTGCCTTCAATCCATCCAACCTGTGTACCAATGGTCTTTAAAAGTGTGAAGTTAATTACAGTACATGCAACTACAACTAATAATATGCTTAAATATTTTTGCACTTTTATTTTTGTAAAGCTTAACATAATACATGTGATTTTTAAATTCTTAAACAGGTTCTGGATCTTTGGCCGCAATGGCAGTATTTGAAGACCGATACAAGCCTGCCATGGAGGTGAGTGTGACCATTGTAAATAATAGCTCATAAGCTTGCATTCTTAATGATCCGTAATACAAAGAAAAGAAGAATCGAAATGTAATTTTCATTTTCTAAATTTTCTGTTCCCAAAAAGATGAAAGGAAATTATTTGAAAATCAGACTTTAAATAGAACTTGTAAAGTAGACCAGTCAGCCTGTTTTTAATGCCCTTAAGTAACACGGTGAAGACAGTATTGGATATGTTTTTTCCTTTCCTATCCCTACCTCACATATGAAGAAATTATTACCTTTAATGTGAATATATGTTTCTTGTCTAGTCTGCATTATGTAACTTTAGATTTGATACAAATAAAGAGCTAACCAAAATGTCCCTTTTGAACACGAAGACTTAAAAGAATAACATTTATATTGTAGATAAATTAAAGAAATGTGCAACTTAAGTTTTAAAGAAACCTTTTGAAGGATGATAAGATTATTTATTCTACAATAAAGGAAGGTAGATGAGGAACAGCATAATCAATTGGAATAATTATTTTCGATGTTGGAGCCTCGTTTGTGCAGTAGGTAGCGCGTCAGTCTCATAAATATTTTAGATGTTATACAAGGAATTGTATATTAACCAAGCAAGTTTTGAAAACAGCAAGAAATTTTTCTGGTTCTTAAAAAGCATGTTTTAAATTACGAAGGGACCATATTTAGAGAAAAAAATAAGATTGCGATGGAACATGATTGGTGTCGTCAAATCATTGACACATATGGGCTTCAAGTGTAAACTCAGATTCTCGAGCATTAGGGCATTAAGTATAAAATTCACTATTTTAATGAGGCTAGAGAAAACGCTCTTTCCCCTACAAGTTGTAAAAATCTGAGTCAGTTGCATAAATGATTTACTTCTTTATCGTTCCCCAGTAAAGTAGGATGAAAGAGTTTTCCCCTTGGTGTCTTCTTTATTTTAAATTGGACAGAATAAAATAAAGAAGGAACAACAGTTAGCCCTTCAGTCTGTACCACAGGCAAGACTTGAAAGTGACTGCACTTTTTGAAGCAACAAAATGGGTACGAACAATTGGAGAAATGAGTCCAGCTAGGAGACAGTAAAGTTCAGTGCTTTGCTGTACGAAAGGGGGAAAAAAGAACCATAGAAAAGGACAGAAATATATATCTTTCGCAAGGATTTATCAAATTTTGAAATTGGTTGTTGATTCATTGTTGAACATGAAGTCAAAGAGCATTTTAATTAAACAAGGTAATTTCGACAACACATGGAATTCTTAGAAGACTAGAAAAATGATAACTGGAGATTAAGCTGAAAGAAATTATTGATATAAATGGTACAGCTTGTCATAGAATTTACAGTGCAGAAGGAGTCCATTCGGCCCATCGAGTCTGAACTGGCCGTTTGAAAGAGCACCCTACTTAAGCCCACACCTCCACCCTATCTCCATGACCCAGTAACCCCACCTAACATTTTTTGGACATGAAGGGCAATTTAACGTGGCCAATCCACCTAACCTGCATATCTTTGGACTGTGGGAGGAAACTGGAGCACCCGGAGGAAACCCACGCAAACACGGGGAGAACGTGCAGATTCCTCACACACTGTGACCCAAGACGTGAATCAAACCTGGAACCCTGGAGCTGTGAATCAACAATGCTAACCAGTGTGCTACCATGCCACCCATGATCCAAAAGATGAGCCTTAAGTTTTAATTTCTTGTATTTTTAAAGAAAAAACCTATTCTTTACATCTTACCTACACCTTCTCCACTTTCCCTAATGACTAAAATTTAGAAAATCTGAGTGGAGAAAAATATCCTCAATCTTCCCGAGTTTCCATCTGATAACTTGGCCTTGAAAGGCCAATATAACAAACCAGATCCCATCCTTAAGTAATAGTTTTTTTCTAGCATTAAAGAAGGCTGGTAACGAGACTATTGGCCCAAGTGTCACATGTAGTTTTTAAAGTAATTACCTTTCTAGATGCTTTTACCTTGTTGAACAATGGACTATTCATTTGTAGCATGGAGGTTGAATGGTATAGATAGTTGTTATTACAGTAGCTCTACATTACTGTTGCTAAGAACAAAAGAAAACTGTTGATAAGTTTGAGTCAGATGATTTCATTTAGTATGCATTCTCCTGCTGCTTTTCCCCGAAAGCAGGAAATTTGGAGTGCATCAAGAACCAGTTGCAAAATGTACAGCCTCCATGCGAGGGCATAACATTGCACCAGCTTCACATCACACCAGCTCTTGTATTTTTACCTGATCAGTTGTTGGCATTTTTAAAACTGAAGCACATTAAATGTTCAATATAACACTGTTGTAAGAAGGGGAGAATCTCAACCCCAAAAAGTTAGTTGGGGTTGGTAGGGAGGTTACCAACTGCAGCCCACCACTTTTAGTTTTAAGGGGTGGGAGTACATGGGGGCAGATTGATGGGTTTTGACGAATCCATTCCCTGGAGACAGATAATCAACTTAAATATAATAATGTGGCGATGCCGGCGTTGGACTGGGGTGAGCACAGTAAGAAGTCTTACAACACCAGGTTAAAGTCAAACACTAGCTTTCGAATCACTAGCTTTTGGAGCACAGCTCCTTCCTCAGGTGAATAAAGAGGTGGGTTCCAGAAACACATATACAGACAATGTCAATGATGCAAGACCATACTTTGAATGCTAGACTTTGCAGGTAATTAAGTCTTTACAGGGCCAGACGGAGCAACTGGAGAGAGGGATAATCACAGGTTAAAGAGGTGTGAATTGTCTCACGCCAGGACAGTTGGTAGGATTTGCAGGCCCAGGCCAGATGGTGCGGGATGAATGTAATGCGACATGAATACAAGGTCTCAGTTGAGGCCGTACTCATGTGTGAGGAACTTGGCTATAAGTTTCTGCTCGGCGATTCTGCGTTGTCGCGTGTCCTGAAGGCCGCCTTGGAGAACGCTTACCCGAAGATTATATAATGAGGCTGCATGCCACAAAGCCCTTCTCGCTTCACTGCTCCGTGCTCCAGATCTTACCTTCTGTCCAGCCCTGGATCCCGTTTCCAATCCTCCCCAACCCCACTTTGCAAACCTCCTCACCACTGACTTACCTGTGCAATCCTGAGCCTCCATGCAAGAGTCTGTTTTTGTGCTCTTCTCCCTTGTGCCGTAAGTTAAACAAGGAAAACTGCTGACCTTGCACACAACAGCACATCAGACAGGCGCGCACCACCTTTAAACAATGGTGATCTGGGTGCCACAAGATCCTTGTGCGCCACTGACTTCTGAAAGTAGGACCTTATTGAAACTGTTTCATGTTGATGTGTATTCACTCAATGCAGATAGATTACAAGAATGAACTTGCCACAAGATGGCGTAATGCTCAACATGCTGCAAATACATCATAATAATAATACCCTTTTATTGTCACAAGTATGAAATTACTGTGAAAAGTCCCTAGTCGCCACATTCCGGCGCTTGTTCGGGCAAACTGGTACGGGAATTGAACCTGTGCTGCTGGCCTTGTTCTGCATCACAAACCAGCTGCCTAGCCCACTGAGCTAAACCTGCTCTTTTGACTTTATCTTGGCATCTCAATGGGAAACTAAAATTTTGCATCCTGCCTAATTAAGTCACACTGCCCACCACGTTTCCTGCCTTTATAGGCTTCATAAAATATCCCATCCGTTTCCTATTGTGACTATCACTGGAGGAAGGCATGGATTGAAAGTTCATGTTCACACTGAAAGGCTTTGCAACGGGTTTTGTCAATTATGTAATACTGACTATCAACATCAATATTGCTATACACATCAATATTGAGAAAGTGTAGTGGCTCCATTGAGCCTGCTATGGTTCAATGAACTATTATAGCTGTTATGGAGAAAAGGGATTTAAAAGTGGCAAGTAGAAGAGGATCTATGTAAGTACCTACAGCCATATAAAGGAATTAATAAAGGATTAATAGTGGTACATTAGAATGTTCTGTAACAGCTGTGGAATTAGATGCGGGAGTAAGTTTATTGAAACGGAGGAATAGGCATATTCAGATCTCAAGCCAATTCCACCATTCATGGCTGAGCTCTTATTGACTCTGCCTACACACCTTGGTTCGTAACTCTTAATGTCCTTGTCTAACAATCTGAAAATCTCAGTTTTGAAATTTTCAAATGACTCCCTGTCTCTTAACTCCTAATCAATTCCCTATCGAAGCCGATGGATGTTCCCAATTTCATGCACAGTCGTTTTAGTTGATAGTTTCATTGCAACCTTGTCAAATGGGGAGAGCGCTGTGGAATTGGAGTTTGAAAGTAGTATAGATGAGAGATGGCAAACAGTAAGTTGCTTTGGTTTGCAGATGGGACAGGTAGTGACATATTGCACTATGTAGAGTTGATGGTTAATTAAATGTAAGGGCCTTGAAGTATATATGTGTTGTCTTTTGCGGAGAGCTAGCATCAGCCAACACATTTTTTACAGCTGCTAATGTCAGATAACAGTTCATGTTTTATGTTAAGGAAAGAACCAAAGGTGATGAGCATGCGTATAAATATAGATCGTCAAATGTGCTGCAGGATATTCTTTCCAGTCCTCTAGGAATCTGTTGTCTGTGAAATGCAAGGGCATGGGTTTGAGTGATCGGGATTTTAATGCTAGAGGAATATCCTGGAGATTTTGCTTGATTTGTTTTTGGGTCAGGAAAAAAGAATGTAATTGCTTGGAATTTGGGCCTTTGTTCCCTTGGGAGATTAAAGTGAGCACTGTGTGAAATTTGTATATAGTTCCCTTAACCTTTAGATTATTGGTGCTTTCTGTTTATATGCCACTCCCTGCTGAACCATTTTAATATGAACCATAATGTTACTAAATCACATAATTTAATAGGTTACATTGTAATGAGACATCAAAATAAAGATCTTGAACTGAAATTTCTGTATAATACATGTTTATTAGCTTTGTTTTTCAAACTGTGGTCATAATTTAGCTGTATGTTTTGCGACAGCTTTATTTTTTTCACTTTGAAGTGGCAGTGTAGCTGTTTTGACCAGTCAGTAATTTGGGAGAGAGAATTCTTTTTAAAAGTTTTTCTGCAGACACCTATAATACATAGCCAGCACATCCCTAAACATTGTTTGTAACTCAGTCGCAAATATATCGAGTAACATTTTTTTCTGATTCTTGGGGCGTGGGTGTTGCTGGCAAGGACGACATTCATTGCAGGTGAGAAGGTGATGGTGAACCACCTTGAGCCCCTGCGGTCTGTTTGATTTTTCTGTAGCAGTTCGATATAACAGAGTGGCTTGCCAGGTCATTTTAAAGCTCAGTTAGGAGTCAACCATGTTGCTGAGGGTCTGGAATCACACACAAGCCACAACTGGGTACGGGCAGCAAATTTCCTTCACTAAAGGACTTAATTGAACAAGATGAGTTTTTACAACAATCGATGATCATTGAGATAGTCCCCATTAATGATGCTAGCTTTATATTCCACATTTGTCATTAATTGAATTTAATTTCCACCAGCTGCCGTGGCGGGATTTGAATCCATGGGCTGAATTTTCCACCATTGGGATGCTCCGTTTTGCCGGCAGCCCGGGGTTTCCCGATGGCATGGGGCTGCCCCCCCATTGACCAGCCGGCGAAACGGAGCATCCCGCCGGCGTGCTGCACCAGAAATCTGGCGCGGCCGGTCGGAGAATCCAGCCCCTTGTCTCCAGGGCATTAGCCTGGGACTCTGGATTACTCAACAAGTGAAATTACCACTGCACCACCACCTCCCAGCTATACCCTGTTTAAATAGTCCTGAATTGAGAAGTTTTGTTATTATGTAGTTTAAACAAATAAACGGGTAGCAATTAAAAAAAATATTACCTACCCCATTATAAAGTAGTTGGGAATTGGGTGCAAAAGTTTATTGTTTGTCGCTGTCTGCATAGTTGTTAGCTGGGTGAATCAATGAAAGGGCTTTAGTTCCATTCTCTGGAACTGTTGGCTTAGGCTTTGCTTACATCCCCTTGGAACCTGCTCCTCCTGTTGATGGCCAAGGACCCATTCTTCTGTATCCACACCGAGAACTAACCCACAGCCACTTGCACTCTCACTTGTACAAGGAGGTTGAGCACAAGCCCGCTGGCTTGATCACCAGCTGACCCAGATCCCCCAGGGCCTCTCAGCCCTCTTAAATCCATCAGTTCTACCCCAAACTAGAGTCCTGTGAGGAAGAATATACTAATCACCCCATCACCACCCAGAGAGCGGTAACCCCTGCCAGAAGCTGTCGAGAATGAGAAAAGCGTCCATGTAAAAGAGGAACATTGGCACAGGAAACTTAGTCATTTTAAGGGGAGAAACAAATTAATGTGAGTATAGGTGAAAACAATGTTGCAAAAGTATGCTACCTATACCATGGGGATGTCCTTTGTAGCTTTATTTTAGAGCAATTTGGAAAAACAAAACCTGTTCTCTTTGGTTCTTTGCCATATCCCAGAGAATTGAGAAGATTTATTTACATTGTGTTTTGTTTATTTCATGGTTAGATTATACACAGGAGCCAAATATCTCCTCATTTAAATGGGAAAACTGGCTTAATATAAATAGTTTTGATTTGAGTAGTGGTTTCCTGGTGTGCACCTATTGAAATGGGATATTCCTGTATTAGTAATTGGATGTACTGTGATAGAATTCTAAGGATACAGAGTGACATGCATTAGTCATGCAATCTCAAGAGTAGCACGTCTGAGTTGCAGCCTTTCTGCAAAATTATGTGAATGTAGGCTATTTATTTTTGTTATATTGCCCATCTTCACATTGTGCTGAAAATCTTCTGCCATGGTTATATCTGGGTAAGTTGATTCCAAACAATTTGGCCATTACTGGTGGTGAATGAATGTATGTGGCATTACACAGTTCAAGAGGGCATTTTAAAAGTGAAAACCGTGGGGAACAAGGAGGAGAGAAGTAAGAACGTATGAAAGGAGCAGGACTAGGTATGTGCGCCATGATATCATTTGCTCGGAAAAGATAGTCCAATCGTCCAAACTGGCATCAAACACATCTAACCTTCCGAATAGAGGTATGTTTTAATGAATGAAAGTTCCAACCTTTGTCTAGCAGGGACAAGGAGGTGAGGTAGCTTATCTGGCAGTGTATCAGTGTAATACGGGGCTGGTTTAGCACAGTGGGCTAAACAGCTGACTTGCAATGCAGAACAAGGCAGCAGCGCGTGTTCAATTCCCGTATTGGCCTCCCCGAACAGGCGCCGGAATGTAGCAACTAGGGGCTTTTCACAGTAACTTAATTGAAGCCTACTTGTGACAATAAGCAATTATTATTATTAATGTCTATATCAGACCCGTCTCCCTCTCGTTGCCAGTTTTCTTGGCCATGAAAGAGTCCACACAAAGTAGACAAGAAAGAAATAAAAGTTTTATTTAAAAGAACTATTATGTATACCACATAGAACATAACAGCGCAGTACAGGCCCTTCGGCCCTCGATGTTGCGCCGACCTGTGGAACCACTCTAAAGCCCATCTACACTATTCCCTTATTGTCCATATGTCATTTGAATGCCCTTAGTGTTGTGGCAACCCCCTGCCTGGTCTCTGTTTGTCGGTGCCAAAAGTAGCCGACCTTATATCACAGATGATTGTTCTACAATTAGAGTTCCCCACCCCCTTAACGGGGAGCTCTTATTCTGTGAGGTTAATGGGGAGTCTGATTGTTGCTACCCCGTAAGTTCCGTTCTGGTTATGACATTCATGTAAAATTTTACATTTTTAAAACTGTTTCAATATAATTCGAGTGACTTGTTCCTTGGCTATCAAATAGTCCATTTCTGTATGAACTGGTGAGTTGACGTTCCTGACAGCACAAAAGAGTTTAAGCATTCCTCATTGGTGAAATGACTGTTGTTCCAAGTCCTAGATTGCTGTTTTCTTTTTTTTAAATATAAATTTAAGAGTTCCCAATTTTTTGCCCCAATTAACGGGAAATTTAGCGTGACCAATTCATCTACCCTGCACAGTGACGACCCCCCCCCCCCCCTCTCTCCATCTTGAGTATTCAGAACGGGCGAGCCAGCTTGCAATTTGAACGTGGGGGTATCACAAATGAAACGGATACCTACCAACACAGCTAGTCATTTGAAACATTGGACTGCAGTTAATTGCAATGTCTTAATCAGAACAGAGAGGGGATCTATCTGATCTCTGTGAACCGTTCCAACCTGGAGCAGTGTACAAATTCTCTGAGCCTTTGGGGAGTTCTATTCTTGCTATTCCTAACCAGCCACAAATAATTCCAATGGCTAGTTTCCACCCTTGTTCTGTTGAGCAGCGAGAAAACTGTTTTATGAGCATCCTACAAAGGGTTGCAAATTTACAAAGTTGATTACTTCGCATGTGCTACTCTGCTTAGAGATCGGGCTACTTAAATGTAAGATATGGAAGCAGCTCGTTTTAGCCTTAAGGTGTTATGTTTAAACAAACTTTTATTTGTCATAGTTGCAAAGTTTTAATGGGAAGAGAACAGATGAATTCTAAAGAAGCATTGCTTTTGGAGGGCTGTTACCTTAATTTTAAATGTGCCAGTTCTGTTCTTTTAACAATATTCTCCTTTGGTCCTGTTATAGCATATGACAATTAGTACAGAGTGCATACAGGGTATGTATACAGCAGCAAATCTCAGGGCTGCAGTTGAAAAGCAAATGTCCTGCAATCCTTGGTTTCAACTTGTAAATTAGCATTTGTGAACTAGTTAGGTCAGTTTAATTAAGGCAGCAATTTAAAACCATTGGAAATAAAGATACCTGCTGCACTAAATCTACTTCATTGTTAAAAGTAATCAGTAAATGAATAAGCAAAATTAAAAGGAGACTTTTCAAAAGAACTGGCCTGCTTTTTCATTCTCTTGTGTTGTCATGCTGTAGAGTCCCATGAGAAGCTCACCACGGCAGACACTGAGCAGTATTTATAAATCCATGACAGGCAATAATGGCAACTTGAAATATTCTTTTGCATGAATCTTGAGTACTACTCAAAACTGCAGCCATATCAGATTTGCGATGGCAGCTGTTGAGCCCTACAGTCACATTTCTAGGCTTTGAAGATACTCCAACTTAAAGAATAGAGGCTGGAGGCTTACCCGGTTTCTGTGGGTTGCTAGCACTTGGGTCCACTGCCTTTTGAAGATGTGCCACCACCAGTTCTGCCAGTGCCTCAGGCAAGATAGTACCAGCAGGACCTGTTTTCTGCACAGCCTTGGAGTTGTAGTGCTCAGATGTAAGCAGCAAATGCTTTGTCAATGCCAGTTGCTTGATTGTCTGGTCCCTTGTTGCACAGCTGAGAGATAAGCTCTACCCAAGACCCTTCAGAGATGAGTGGTGAGATGGATGGTGATGTGCACAAGTGCCACTTCTGCAGCCTGATTTATGGTATCATATTTTATACTGATGCAAGTACTGGCCTCTGGAGGGACACTTATAGATTGCTGAAGATCTGAGCAGTTTCAGCCCTGATGGAGCCCATAGGCTTCAGAATTGTGATGCCAAGCACCAAACAACGACTATAGAACGATATTAATTTGTCATTTGGGCAGCTATGGATCTACCTTAAACAACTAAATCAGTTCAGCTCATGCAGTACTTGCAATGCAGTGCTTTTATGAACTAGAATGTGCATATTGTTGTGCTTGGATTTTAAAACTAATTTAATATGAGAAATCAGGCATGAATAGGAATGAAACGCTTACAGTATTGTCACTCGTCACCTCATCAAAGTGACCAGTGTTCCTTTTTCTTATTATCTTTTGCTTTGTTTTTGCTGTACACACAATAGTGCTTTGTGTACAAAAAAGAATGTATGGAACAAGTAAAACGTTTGCACTTCATTTAATATTTTCCATTGTTTATACCAAGATTTTCTTTATGTAACATTCTATTATACATTTCTGATTTCTGGAAATTTCTTAATTTATTTCCTTGATTGTCTTCTGACATTTTATTAACCTTCTCTTGTTTTTGTAATTCTTCATTGCTTTATTTTCTATCTGTCAGGCCTGTTGCCCTGATCATTCTCGTCACCATCTCTCTGCCACCTTCTTTAACACTTTGGTTCCTAATTCTAATTCAGAGAATTCTAACTTCAGGAGGTTATGTCGCCTTGTACATGAACAAGAGCGGTTAGATCCAGGCTGGTGTATCTCACAAATAAACTGTAATTTTCTCAGAAGCTCACCCTCTGTAGAGTTTGAGAGGTCTGAATATGAGCTGTGTGTAAATGATTTTTAACAACCGCATGTGTAGGTGAAAGAGAGAAAAATTGAAGTCAGCTAGGATTCCTGCTCTAGATTGCAATCTCGTGACCCCACCAGAAAATGCAAGTTTGTGGCTGCAAGCTCATAGAATCATAGATTTTACGGTGCAGAAGGAGGTCATTCGGTCCATCAAGTCTACACCTGCCCTTGGAAAGAGCACCCTACATAAGCCCACGCCTCCACTGTATCCCCATAACCCAGTACCCCCACCTAGGGCAGCACGGTAGCACAGTGGGAGCACTGTTGCTTCACCGCTCCAGAGTCCCAGGTTCGATTCCCGGCATGGGTCACTGGCCTGTGTGGAGTCTGCATGTTCTCCCTGTGTCTGTGGGTTTTCTCCGGGTGCTCCGGTTTCCTCCCACAAGTCCTGAGAGATGTGCTATTGGTAATTTGGACATTCTGAGTTCTCCCTCTGTGTACCCGAACAGGCGCTGGAAAGCGGCGACTAGGGGCTTTTCACAGTAACTTCATTGCAGTGTTAATGTATGCCTACTTGTGACAATAAATATTATTATTATTAACCTTTTGGACATTAAGGGTCTATTTCGCATGGCCAGTCCACCTAATCTGCACATCTTTGGACTGTGGGAAGAAACCGGAGCACTGGGGAACCCCAAGCAGACACGGGGAGAACGTAGAAACTCCATACAGACAGTGACCCAAAGCGGGAATTGAACTTGTGTCCCTGGAGTTGTGAGGCAGCAGTGCTAACCACTGCCACCATGCCGCCCAAAGAATGTGTGTGATGAACAGGATCAGGCTTGGGTGAAAAGATTAAGTAGCTGATCACTGATCAGCTAGTAACTGTATGAGTACTGCTTTAGTTACGGTAATATAACAATTTATTTATTTGCTGAAGCTCTTGCTTGCACAGGTCTTCTCATGCACCACAGCATTTACCTTTATGGACTCGGTGAGATTATCAAGGACTGACTGATTCATGGATGGTTTTCCCTTGTGTATTTGTGTTTACTGGAAACTATTTTGAGATTTTTCTTCCAGTTTATTTAAACCCTTTAATAATCGCCTGAATGGAAATTTAGGATTGACTTCCGGTCCCAGCATCTAAGTATTTACAATGGATAAGCAGTCAGCAATCAGTAACTGCAGCATGCCAAGTTGTGTAGTACCAAACTAACCAGGTGCTGAAATGTACTTAATACAAGATAGAACTGCAAATAGATCATTAAATGTCTCTTCTATTGATAAAACTGAAGTCAATCAAGGGACTAATTCCAGAGTTAGACATTTAATTAAGAATAAAATACAGGTTTGCTACTAAACTAGAAGCTTAATTTAAGTAGCGTTGGTGAAAGTGGTCAAATATTTATGAATCAGCATATTGCTGCTGTTCTATCAGTGTTGATGCTCAGAAATATTAGAATATAATAACACCACCTTCATTATTGTTTTCTGGTATCCTAAACAAGTATCAATCCTTGGGCAAAAACATACGTTTTTATGGATGGCATGAAAGTGAACTAAGGGAATACATATTTTCCATTGTCTTCGAAATTTCCAACATTTAAGATTCCATAGGTAGAATAAGTATGAATTTGTACACTTGGTCAGTTTTAAAATGATTTGCTAGTCAATTGACAATTGACAAAAAGTCAAAAGTGGAGGCGGTGAAATACCTTTTTTTTTTAAAGCTATAAAAAGCGAATTTAAAGGGTGCAGCTAAGTGTTCTCTTTCACTGCAGCACTTTCGGGTAGTTTGAGCCACTAATTTGGTTTTTGCCCTAAAAGTAACGTATTTGTTTTGAAAGACCAGGGGCTTGATTCTCCGTATTGGAGACTGAGTCCCCACACCGGCGTGAAAAAAGTGGTCTTTTGCGCCAGGAAAACTGGCATCAAAAAGCCACCGATTCCCCGTTTTGCTGGGGGCTAGCAGGGAGGCAGCATAGAGCTCGCAGCTCTAGCTGCCCATACGGCCCCCAGCACTTTTGGTTCAGAGGCTGCGCATGCCCGCGGACCTGGACCGCTAAACTAGTGCTCCCCATCGGCCGCTAGGGCGCCTTGGACCGCCCACCCACGTTGCCCCCAGCCCCGAAATGAAGCCCCTGATCGGCCCTTCCCCGACTGTGGTGGACCCGGACTGAGTCCGCAGCCAAGACGCATGCTTCCCGGACGGTGTGAGCACGCATAACCCACGCCCTCGGGAATTCAGCCGGTTGGGGATGGAACATCGCGGGGCAGGCCTCAGGCAATGGCCTGAGGCGGTGGATAATCGGCGTGGCATACTCTAGGAGTTTGCTGCTTTTCAGGGGGCGGAGAATTAAGAAACCGGCGCCACTCCCAATTGTGACGCTAAAACGGATTCTCCGCCCTGTCGCCGAACACGATTTCGGCGTCGGGGGGAAGGGGGAGGGGGGAAATCCAGCCCCAGATTCTTGGTGGCAGCAAAATCCCTCACGGCCATAGCAAAATATCGGCCAATTATATTGAATTGTACTGCATTTGATACCTTATTTATGTAGGAAATTAGAGCTGGTTGATTACATCACAACTCGGCCCCCATTTCATTTCATTTCATTTACCCAATAATTGCGCAAATTCCAGAGCTCAATGCCACCAGAGATTTGTTTCAGATTTTGCTATCCTATCACTAAACAGTGGCAGAAAATGCAACATTAGCAACAACAATGAGAGCAAGACTGCTCCAAAGCCACACCCCCAGTTTTATTAACTGTCATGGTTTCACAACGCCAGTTCCGTTACAATAGAAAATTGACTGAAGTGGAATGCATTTTTTTTTTCAAATTCTTGAGGGAAGGCATCGAAAACTATTTTGCTGTTAACATGGTAGAAATTAACTCTGAAAACTTTTTATCCTCTGAATTACACACACTTTAATCAATCTCATTTAGATCACATCTGTCAGATGGAAAATGGGAGAGTAATGACAGGCTGCATATGAATTCAGTGTTTGTTACTGACTGTGATCCAAACAGCCTGTGTGTGCCTGCCACAGGGCTCAGGTGTGGAAGTCCACAGGCTACTACCACCAGCTGACATTTTGAGTTTTAATGACTCCATAGAAAGGTGACCGCTTGCTGTGAGGTTTGCTTACCAGATCAAGACAGCAGGCAATGGAGATAAAGCAAGACTATTAGTGTCGTGATGAATACTCTGACAAAGCAGTTTTTAAAAAAAAAGTCTTGAGGTTTTTACTATTGTGTCATTATTTCAGTAGCTCTACTCTCTGTTCTGACTGTTTGGACAATTACACTGCATAACCTGGAGGAAACAAAATTGCCATTTTGTAAAGACTTCTGAATATATTAATTGTCGTTTCCCATAGGAGTACTTACAAGACCCATATTTTATTGAATTATGCAACATGGAGCCAGATTACAGAATGCATTATGTATATTTTAGTTTATTTTCAAGTAGCTTTGTCTTATGATGTAAAGAATTTATGTCTAAATATTGACATTGCTATCTGCTTTATTTCTATTCTAGGCAGATGTTAGTGGTGACTTTGTGAATTAATCATGCTAAATTTCTGTCGATAATGTTTGTAACCAAATCAGTGTTATTTGAAAGATATACTGCCAATTAATTTATTTAAACTTGAATTACTGATCAAACCTATGATCAAACCCTAGGGGTGGCAGATGTTAAATTTCCATTAAAAGTAACATACTTAATGTAAGAACAATGAGATCAATGGGGAAAAGGCATTGTGTTTGAATTCGCAATCATAATATTTGATTTTTGTTCCTAATAACTAAAAGTAACAATGAAAATCATTTGCTTAAAAATTTCAAGTAAGAAACCAAGGAATACAAGTCTTTAAATTTTAAGCATTCACTGCTTTGTATATAAATTTTACTTTTTAATATAAAGATAAATGTCAGTTGAAAAACATTGCTAAAATGGATATCTGTAACATTTATAATCATTGTAGGTGCTACAAAATCGTCAGGAGGAAGTAATAGGAATTGTTTTAACAGTTTATACATATACCTTGATTAAAGAACTCCTTAGTTTTACTACTTAAATACATAACAATAACAATAAAAGTTTAAGTTCACAAGCCTATAAATACTGAAAACAACTTTTGCAATGAACTAACATTCAATGCTCTTAGTCAAAAGTAAAATTGTTGAAGGATTGCCAATCGTAAAACATAATATTGAGATTATGAGCAGAATATTGAGCACTCGAGATTAGTTTTAATTTAAATTAGTTTTTATTAAATAGCTATAGACCAGTGTTCTTCAAACTGTTTTTCCGGGGACCCATTTTTACCAGCCGGCCAACCTTTGCGACCCACGCTGGCCGACCTTCGCGACCCACGCTGGCCGGCCTTCGCGACCCGCGCTGGCCGACCTTCGCGACCCGCGCTGGCCGACCTTCGCGACCCGCGCTGGCCGACCTTCGCGACCCGCGCTGGCCGACCTTCGCGACCCGCGCTGGCCGACCTTCGCGACCCGCGCTGGCCGACCTTCGCGACCCGCGCTGGCCGACCTTCGCGACCCGCGCTGGCCGACCTTCGCGACCCGCGCTGGCCGACCTTCGCGACCCGCGCTGGCCGACCTTCGCGACCCGCGCTGGCCGACCTTCGCGACCCGCGCTGGCCGACCTTCGCGACCCGCGCTGGCCGAACTTCGCGACCCGCGCTGGCCGAACTTCGCGACCCGCGCTGGCCGACCTTCGCGGCCCGCGCTGGTCGACCTTCGCGGCCCGCGCTGGCCGACCTTAGCGACCCACGCTGGCCGACCTTCGCGACCCACCATTTTCTCTTACCTTGTTTGCTGCTGACAAAAATGGAGGAAATGGTTTTGGGTCCCTTTGGCCCTCGTACACGCTCCTTCAATAGAACCTGTTGGATGAAGGTGAAGACTTCCGGTGTAGAAAAGTATGGAGTCTCCATCTGTCAAAAGTATGCATTTTTTTCCTGTACAATTTTATCAAATAAAACCCCCCCGGAACTTGTAAAAAGAAAATAAAAATAAAATGAATAAAATAAATGAAAAAAATTAAAATTAAATGAATAAAACCCTCCCCCCCGAACTTGTAAAACAAAAAGCTGCGACCGTTTAAAAAAAAAAGCGGCCTGATCATCGGCGAGCATGCGCAGTGCGGCCGCATTTTTTTTTTTACATGTTCGCGGCAATTTTGAAACAGCCGGCTGTTACGCGCAGATTTGCGCAATTGGGAGCGCCGCGACGGACGGCTCCGCAACCCTCCCGCCACCCGCCCGCGGGTCACACCCCCTAGTTTGACAATGCCTGCTATAGACCAACAAAGCACTATCAAAGATTGGAGGTAAAGTTCTATCCTCCCATGGTTTGGATCATTTAACCCATGTGTACCTTTTAACTTGCATAAAAATGTAAATTGTTACTCTGTTGTAAAAATATAACTTGCCATTAACTATAGTTTGTATAAACAATTGAGGATTTTCTGCTTTTAATCCTGCAGTTTAAACTAATTAAGAGTTGAACACAAATAATGCCAGATTATTTTGTAGATTAAATACAGATTAAATATAAAAGCTTTTATAGATTAAATTGAGCACAAAAATCATATTAAAGATGTATTCCAGTCTCTTTTTTTTTTAAGAATATTTTATTGAAAATTTTTGGTCAACCATCACAGTACATTGTGTATCCTTTACACAATAATATAACAGTATAAATAACAATGACCTGTTTTATAAACAAAGAATAAATAATATATAACAAAAACTAAAACTAAATGGCAACTGCCTTGTCTCAGATAAACACTCTCCAAAAATATGGTTTAACAATCCAATATACAATTATTTATAGCAACGACCTATACATATTATACATATATATTAATAACCCTGAGACTCCTTCTGGTTCCTCCCCCCCCCCCCCCTCTCCTCCCCCCTGGGCTGCTGCTGCTGCCTTCTTCTTTTCCATTCCCTCTATCTTTCTGTGAGGTATTCGACGAACGGTTGCCACCGCCTGGTGAACCCTTGAGCCGATCCCCTTAGGACGAACTTAATCCGTTCCAGCTTTATAAACCCTGCCATGTCATTTATCCAGGTCTCCACCCCCGGGGGCTTGGCTTCCTTCCACATCAACAGTATCCTGCGCCGGGCTACTCGGGACGCAAAGGCCAAAACATCGGCCTCTCTCGCCTCCTGCACTCCCGGCTCTTGTGCAACCCCAAATATAGCCAACCCCCAGCTTGGTTTGACCTGGACCCCCACTACTTTCGAAAGCACCTTTGTCACCCCCACCCAGAACCCCTGTAGTGCCGGACATGACCAGAACATGTGGGTGTGATTCGCTGGGCTTCCTGAGCATCTCGCACACCTATCCTCTACCCCAAAAAATTTACTGAGCCGTGCTCCAGTCATATGCGCCCTGTGTAACACCTTAAATTGAATCAGGCTTAGCCTGGCACACGAGGACAATGAGTTTACCCTACTTAGGGCATCCGCCCACAGCCCCTCCTCAATCTCCTCCCCCGGCTCTTCTTCCCATTTCCCTTTCAGCTCATCTACCATAATCTCCCCCTCGTCCCTCATTTCCCTATATATATCTGACACCTTACCGTCCCCCACCCATGTCTTTGAGATTACTCTGTCCTGCACCTCATGCGTCGGGAGCTGCGGGAATTCCCTCACCTGCTGCCTCGCAAAAGCCCTCAGTTGCATATACCGGAATGCATTCCCTTGGGGCAACCCATATTTCTCGGTCAGCGCTCCCAGACTTGCGAACTTCCCATCCACAAACAGATCTTTCAGTTGCGTTACTCCTGCTCTTTGCCATATTCCAAATCCCCCATCCATTCTCCCCGGGGCAAACCTATGGTTGTTTCTTATCTGGGACCCCACCAAGGCTCCCGTCTTTCCCCTATGCCGTCTCCACTGTCCCCAAATTTTCAAAGTCGCCACCACCACCGGGCTTGTGGTGTATTTCTTCGGTGAGAACGGCAATGGGGCCGTCACCATAGCTTGTAGGCTAGTCCCCCTACAGGACGCCCTCTCCAAACTCTTCCACGCCGCTCCCTCCTCTTCCCCCATCCACTTACTCACCATTGAGATATTGGCGGCCCAGTAGTACTCACTTAGGCTCGGTAGTGCCAGCCCCCCCCTATCCCTACTACGCTGTAAGAATCCCTTCCTCACTCTCAGGGTCTTCCCGGCCCACACAAAACTCATGATACTCTTTTCGATCCTTTTGAAAAAAGCCTTCGTGATCACCACCGGGAGGCACTGAAACACAAAGAGGAATCTCGGGAGGACTACCATTTTAACTGCCTGCACCCTCCCTGCCAGTGACAGGGATACCATGTCCCATCTCTTGAAGTCCTCCTCCATTTGTTCCACCAATTGCGTTAAATTTAACCTATGCAATGTACCCCAATTCTTGGCTATCTGGATCCCCAAGTAACGAAAGTCCCTTGTTACCTTCCTCAGCGGAAAGTCCTCTATTTCTCTGCTCTGCTCCCCTGGATGCACCACAAACAACTCACTTTTCCCCATGTTCAGTTTATATCCTGAGAATTCTCCAAACTCCCGAAGTGTCTGCATTATCTCTGGCATCCCCTCCGTCGGGTCCGCTACATATAACAACAAATCATCCACATACAGAGATACCCGGTGTTCTTCTCCTCCTCTAAGTACTCCCCTCCACTTCTTGGCACCCCTCAATGCTACTGCCAGGGGCTCAATCGCCAGTGCAAACAGTAATGGGGACAGAGGGCATCCCTGCCTTGTCCCTCTATGGAGCCGAAAGTATGCAGATCCCCGTCCATTCGTGACCACACTCGCCACTGGGGCCCTAAACAACAGCTGCACCCATCCAACATACTCATCTCCAAAACCCAATCTCCTCAGCACCTCCCACAAATAATCTCACTCCACTCTATCAAATGCTTTCTCGGCATCCATCGCCACCACTATCTCCGCTTCCCCCTCTGGTGGGGCATCATCATTCACAAACCCAGTTTGGTCCTCATGGACCACCCTCGGGACACAATCCTCTATCCTCATTGCCATTACCTTGGCCAGAATCTTAGCGTCTACATTTAGGAGGGAAATAGGTCTATAGGACCCGCATTGCAGCGGGTCCTTTTCCTTCTTTAGGAGAAGCGATATCGTTGCCTCAGACATAGTCGGGGGCAGCTGTCCCCTTTCCTTTGCCTCATTAAAGGTCCTCATCAGTAGCGGGGCGAGTAAGTCCACATATTTCCTGTAAAATTCAACTGGGAATCCATCCGGTCCCGGAGCCTTCCCCGCCTGCATGCTCCTAATTCCTTTCACTACTACCTCTATTTCAATCTGTGCTCCCAGTCCCACCCTTTCCTGCTCCTCCACCTTGGGAAATTCCAGCCGGTCCAGAAAGCCCATCATTCTCTCCCTCCCATCCGGGGGTTGAGCTTCGTATAATTTTTTATAAAATGCCTTGAACACTCCATTCACTCTCTCCGCTCCCCGCTCCATCTCTCCTTCCTCATCCCTCACTCCCCCTATTTCCCTCGCTGCTCCCCTTTTCCTCAATTGGTGGGCCAGCAACCTGCTCGCCTTCTCCCCATATTCGTACTGTACACCCTGTGCCTTCCTCCACTGTGCCTCTGCAGTACCCGTTGTCTGCAAGTCAAATTCTACGTGTAGCCTTTGCCTTTCCCTGTACAGTCCCTCCTCCGGTGCCTCCGCATATTGCCTGTCCACCCTCAGAAGTTCTTGCAGCAACCGCTCCCGTTCCCTACTCTCCTGCTTTCCTTTATGTGCCCTTATTGATATCAGCTCCCCTCTAACCACTGCCTTCAGCGCCTCCCAGACCACTCCCACCTGGACCTCCCCATTATCATTGAGTTCCACGTACTTTTCAATGCACCCCCTCACCCTTAGACACACCCCCTCATCTGCCATTAGTCCCATGTCCATTCTCCAGGGTGGGCGCCCTTCTGTTTCCTCCCCTATCTCTAAGTCCACCCAATATGGAGCGTGATCCGAAATGGCTATAGCCGTATACTCCGTTCCCCTCACCTTCGGGATCAACGCCCTTCCCAAAACAAAAAAGTCTATTCGCGAATAGACTTTGTGGACATAGGAGAAAAACGAGAACTCCTTACTCCTAGGTCTGCTAAATCTCCACGGGTCTACTCGTCCCATCTGCTCCATAAAATCTTTAAGCACCTTGGCTGCTGCCGGCCTCCTTCCAGTCCTGGACCTCGACCTGTCCAGCCCTGGTTCCAACACCTTATTGAAATCTCCCCCCATTACCAACTTTCCCACCTCTAGGTCCGGGATGCGTCCCTAGCATACGCCTCATAAAATTGGCATCATCCCAGTTCGGGGCATATACGTTTACCAAAACCACCATCTCCCCCTGTAGTTTGCCACTCACCATCACGTATCTGCCCCCGCTATCCGCCACTATAGTCTTTGCCTCAAACATTACCCGCTTCCCCACTAATATAGCCACCCCCCTGTTTTTCGCATCTAGCCCCGAATGGAACACCTGCCCCACCCAACCTTTGCGTAGTCTCACCTGGTCTATCAGTTTCAAATGCATTTCCTGTAACATAACCACGTCTGCCTTAAGTTTCTTAAGGTGTGTGAGTACCCGTGCCCTCTTTATCGGCCCGTTCAGCCCTCTCACGTTCCACGTGATCAGCCGGGTTGGGGGGCTTTTTACCCCCCCCCTTGTCGATTAGCCATCCCCTTTTTCCAGCTCCTCACCCGGTTCCCACGCAGCTGTGTCCCCCCCAGGCGGTGCCCCCCCGCCCATCCCACCCCATATCAGCTCCCCCCTCTCCCCAGCAGCAGCAGCCCAATAATTCCCCCCTCCCACCCCCCCCGCTAGATCCCCCACTAGCGTAGTTACACCCCCCATGTTGCTCCCAGAAGTCAGCAAACTCTGGCCGACCTCGGCTCCCCCCCCCCCGGTGACCTCGGCTCGCACCGTGCGATGCCCCCTCCTTCCTGCTTCCCTATTCCCGCCATGATTATCATAGCGCGGGAACCGAGCCCGCGCTTCCCCCTTGGCCCCGCCCCCAATGGCCAACGCCCCATCTCTTCCACCTCCTTTCCTCCCCCCACCACCTCCTGTGGAAGAGAGAAAAGTTACCACATCGCAGGATTAATAACATAAAACTCCTCTTTCCCCCCTTCTTCGCCCCCCATACTCGCCCCACCACTTTGTTTCAAACGTTCTTTTTTTTTTAATAACCCGCTCATTCCAATTTTTCTTCCACGATAAAAGTCCACGCCTCATCCGCCGTCTCAAAGTAGTGGTGCCTCCCTTGATATGTGACCCACAGTCTTGCCGGTTGCAGCATTCCGAATTTTATCTTCTTTTTGTGAAGCACCGCCTTGGCCCGATTAAAGCTCGCCCTCCTTCTCGCCACCTCCGCACTCCAGTCTTGGTATACGCGGATCACCGCGTTCTCCCACTTACTGCTCCGAGTTTTCTTTGCCCATCTAAGGACCATCTCTCTGTCCTTAAAACGGAGGAATCTCACCACTATGGCTCGATGAATTTCTCCTGCTCTCGGTCCTCGCGCCATCACTCGGTATGCTCCCTCCACCTCCAGCGGACCCGCCGGGGCCTCCGCTCCCATTAACGAGTGCAGCATCGTGCTCACATATGCCCCGACATCCGCTCCCTCCGCACCTTCAGGAAGGCCAAGAATCCTTAGGTTGTTCCTCCTCGCGTTGTTCTCCAGCGCCTCCAGCCTTTCCACACATCGTTTATGGTGTGCCTCGTGCATCTCCGTCTTCACCACCAGGCCCTGTATGTCGTCCTCATTCTCGGCAGCCTTTGCCTTCACGACCCGAAGCTCCCGCTCCTGGGTCTTTTGCTCCTCCTTTAGCCCTTCGATCGCCTGTAATATCGGGGCCAACAGCTCCTTCTTCATTTCCTTTTTGAGTTCTTCCACGCAGCGTTTCAAAAACTCGTGTTGTTCAGGGTCCCATATTAAACTGCCACCTTCCGACGCCATCTTGGTTTTTGCTTGCCTTCCTTGCCGCTGCTCTAAAGGATCCACCGCAATCCGGCCACCTTCCTCTCCTTTTTCCATCCGTATCCAGGGGGGATTCCCTTCTGGTTCACCGCACAGTACTTTTAGCCGTTAAAATTGCCGTTGGGGCTCTTATTAAGAGCCCAAAAGTCCGTTACACCGGGAGCTGCCGAAACGTGCGACTCAGCTGGTCATCGCCGCACCCGGAATTCGTATTCCAGTCTCTTGAGCACAAAAAAAATCAAAGCTGACATGCACATGCAGTATTGAGGGAGTGCTGCATTGTTGGAAGTGTCTCTCTTGGATGCAACGTTAAATTGAGGCTCGAATCTCCTCTCTGGTGTAAAATATCCCATGGCACAATTTCAAAGAAGAGCAGGGGAGTCATCCCCGATAACCTGGCCAATATGTGTTCCTCAGTCAGCATCACAAAAAGATTATCTGGTCATTATCACGCTGTTTGCAGGAGCATACTGTACACAAATTAGCTGGTGCGTTTCTTACATTGTAACAGGGACCACAGTTCAAAGTTCTTCATTGGTTGTAAAGCATCTTGAGACAAATGCTGCTGTAGAAATGCAAGTCTTTTTCCTTATAGTTTTAATTTAAAAATGAGTTCAAATTATTGTTAGATCTTTATTTGTTTTAAATGGTAACATTTCTAGTAGCTAGCTTAGGGCTATCAAAGATGTTTACCTTGGAAGACAAAAAATCCTGATAAGAATGAAGTATATGTAGCAGTAGAAATGTTATTCTACGTTCTTTCTTCCAACGAAGATGTTTCTAAGATTCAAACAATGTGTTTTCATATGTAGAGGCTGTCTTTAAAACATATGATAAAATTCATCACTCGGTGATGGTTGCTTCAAGTTCCAGATGCTTCAAATTGGTTGTTATTTGTGCACACAAATTTGTTGCTTCCAAGTTAGGAATTCTTGACAACAATGGGCTATTTTAAGGTCTAGACTCTTCCCTCGATAAGCTCCAATTCCTGTTGGTGTGCAGTTCTTCAGATAATGAGCACCGGTGCAATATATAGCTGTCAGAAATTAATTTGTATAATCTCAGATTGTATGACCAGTAACAGAACCTACATGAGGTTCCGTACTGCAGCAACATATAAATCACTTTCTAAAATGACAATGCTTAGAGTGCCTCCTTGTATTAAATGCAGCAGATTGACAATGTTATAAATATTTTATCAAACACTGTTGTTGATTAGCAGTACATGCTGAGATTTTTATTTATTTCACAGTGTTAAATCCTTTGGTACCTTCTGAAAGTGGCCATTAGTGGTCAATTTAATGACTTTTGGTGTTGCTTAAGCTTGCTGTGCACTGTGATACAGCTGAGGTGACCGTTATATGTCTGGTGTAGACCTTTTCACACTTTCCGCAAGTGCTGCTCATTTGTCATCTGGCAGTAAATCGAGCTGCACATAAGAGCCCAGGGACACATTCTGTGATGGTCTGATGGAGGTGAACAGATAGTGCTGTAAAGGCTGCTTGTCACAGATGACTTGTGTTGTAGAGCATCATTCTGTGCAGGCGCCTTTAAGGTAAAACACTTAAACTCTAGGGGATGAGATGCCTAACGTAAGTTATTGTAAGCAAGTGTGTGTTTTCACTGTGTATTAAGTTAGTGATGTTAATAACTATAGTTGCCAGTGTTTGCAGTTGATCTTGAAAGTTGTTCAAGTATGTTTGAACTCTGTGCTGAAAGCTGAAAGCATTTGCTTTTGTTTTAGAAATTGGATTTCACTGATCGTTAAAACATTTTAGAAAAACTCTGAAGACATTGCAGCTGAAGATTTCTATTTAGAATTGACTTTTAGACGGGAAAGAAAATTGGCATCTAAAATAGTTCATGTAGCTGCATCATGGCTGCCCGTGCAAAAGATTTTTTTAACAAAATTATGCCATCATTTTTCCACACTAGTCGTCTCCAAAAGCACATCCATCTCTATTAAAAACCTTTGTGGTGTATGTGATTTTAGTAAGCCAGTTAATCCTAAAATGGCACAAAACCAATGTTGGGGGTTGGGGTGGGGGGGAAGGGAGAGAAATCAACCTCCTTTCATCTGTGGTGACATTTCCTCTCTCCACCTAATCACAAATGTACATTTCCTTAAAATAGACTTCAAAACATTTAATAATTCTGGGAGGGAATTTTGCTCCAGTTATCCTCACTTCAACTTCCAGAGGACGAGTACTAACGTTAGTGAATGAAGAGAACAGATCGAAAAGAAAGGAGTAGTACAGTCTCAGAGGGATCCCAGGGCAGCTTGTCCAGGGAAATGGAGATCTTTTCATTTGGCCCCTGTATGCTGAGTGCCAGTGAGACGGACACACAATCCATAATTCTGGCAAAAACTCCTCAATCCTCAAATGTTTGTGTCAGAAGATGCACAGAGCTGTACCAACAGAACCAGCCCAGCCTCAACCTTCCAACCCTCAAGCCCACAACCTTTAGTGCCTTTTGTTGTCCTGATGGATAAATGAAGCCCGTAAGAGACAGCTGCGAGTATGCAATGAAAAACAAACTGGCGGCATCAGCTCAGTGGAGGCAACTTCTCTGGAATAACATGCTTCAAGCCTTAAAGTACCCATGAGCAATGTCATAGGAGATCTACTTTACATTTTCTAGCTTTATGAGCAAGGCTGCACTGGAATTTGCAAGACTTTAAAAATCCTTATTGAACCAGTTTTTTTTCCCCCCAGGTTCATCAGAATAAATTGGGATTCTCCACTGCGCCACATTTCTATTTCACCCTCCGGAGGGATGCTCCATTATGCCGGCCGGTCAATGGGGTTTCCCATTGTGGAGCAGCCCCATGCCATCAGAAAAACCCCGGGTTGCTGGCAAAAGGAGCATCCCACCGGCGGAGAATCCAGCCCCATATTTTTGAATAATTGATTGATATCAGGGGCCATCAACACTAACTGTGCACATAAACAATTAACATTGTGTTTAAAATAATGCACCACCATGATATATTTTTATTTGGTCTCAAAATGTCTAAACCTTTACACTTAATAAGAATTTATTTTGCACAGCCTTCTGTAATTGGAAACCTGAATTGTTCCTACTTGTTCCTGGACTGAGTATTGAAGCGATCTTCATTTTTGACAATGTGTTAACACTACAGTATGGGCCCTCCAGTGTGTAGTGGTGGGATGGCTGAAGATTACAATCTATTGTGGAGCAGTCAAAGGATAAACATAGGCAGTAGACCAAAATTTCAAGGCTAGAAGATTGTATCTGACCTATAGGGCTGGAGAAGATTATGGAGATGAGTGATAGAGCCATGGATAAATTTTAAGATGAGAGTTTTGAAATCAATACATTGGAAAATAGAGCCGGTGGAGTTTGGCACGTTTTTTCAGGTAAGTTGAGAGTGACTGCCCTTGACAACAAGGCAGCATTTGAGTGGTATTACTTTAGCAAAATTGAAGTCTATGGGAATCAGGGGACAAACCTGCCACCTAGTACAAGGCAAGTTGATTGTGATTGTTGGAGGTTGATCATCTCAACCCCGGGACATCACTTCAGGTGTTCCTCTGGTTCCTCTTGGCCCAGCCATCTTCAGCTATTCACCGATGTCTTCCCTCCAATATAAGACCAGAAGTGAGGAGATTTGCTAATGATTGCAGAGTATTCAATACTATTCATAATTCCTCAGATAGTGAAGCAGTTTGTGCTGCATGCAGCAAGACTGGACTGATAAGTTGCTCAATACAAGTGCCAGGCAATGACCATCTCCAACAAGAGAGAATCTAACCATCACCCTTGACATTCAATTACATTAACATTGCTAAATCCCCCACTATCAACATCCTAGGGTTACTATTGACCAGAAACTGAACTGGACTATCCATATAAATACTGTGGTTATAAGAGCAGGTTAGCGGCTAGGAATCCTGTGGTGAGTAATCACTTCTTGACTTCCCAAAGCCTGTTCACCATCTACAAGACACAGGTCAGGAGTGTGATGGAATGCTCTCCACTTGCCTAGATGAATGCAGTACCAAAACACACCCAAGAAACTCAACACTATCCAAGACAAAGCAGTCCACTTGAGCGTCACTCCTTCCAACATCTTAAACACTCTCTTCCCTCCATTACTAGTGCACAGTGGCAGCAGTGTGTACAAATTACAAGGTGCATTACAGGAGCTCAACCAGGCTCTTTTGACGGCACCTTCCAAACCACAAGAGCAAGGTTGGCAGTGCATAGGAGCTTCATCAACAGCAAGTTCCCCTGCAAGCCATACACCATCCTGACTTAAAAACATATCACCGTTCCTTCACTGTCGCGGGACCAAAATCTTGGAATCCCATGTCACATGGACTGCAGCAGTTAAAAAGGATGGATCACCACCACCACATCAAAGGCAATTAAGAATGAGCAGCAATTGCTCGCCTAACCAATGATGTTTATACTCCATGAAAAGTTTTTTTTAAATGCAAGCTGTAAAGTTCTTCACGTGTTGGAATTTTGTCAGAATGGAAATGGGAGGTTGACAATGGGAGTGTTGAAGAGATAAAACCTTGCAGCAACAAAATAAGAGAATTTGAACAGTAATGTTAGCAAGGTAGCAGTGTATGTTAGTAATGATATTGAAGTGGAAGTAAGCAGCCTTGATTATTGAGCTGGTATGTGGTTTAATGCTCACATGATTAATAAATTCCTTTTCTTTTATTTCCTACTTTTAGTTTTATCGATTTCCTTCACAGTCACCGTGAAGTTGTCTCTTTCTAAAGAAAGCAATCCAAAATTCAAAACCTATCCTTGCAATTTGGTTTAATGGATGCCTTATACAGTTTTGATTTCTAAAATGCAGATTCTGCTAATTGCCAGTTGCTCATGTTTGCAGCAAATATCAATACTGATGGTTTAGAGCTTAACATCTCCTAACGGACTCACTCAAAATGTACATGAAATTCAATCTAACATAAATGTATGTGCTAGTATCCTTATTGGTTAGCTGAATGCATTTTTAAAATTCGGTTTGGAAAAAGATCTGTAATACAAAGAAAAAAGGCAACATCTGGAAAATCGTGAGGTTTAATAATTTTAAAGTATTGTGTGCCCTGAACAAATCTCTCAAAAGATAAAAGAATTAGAGTATGAATGCTTCTAATAAGTACCACATGTATTGTGCAGGTCACAAGAGAATGCATGAGACGCAGAGGGATTGTTGTTGAGATAGTTTTTAGGATTCTCCTCCAATTCACTTGAGCATTGTGTGCACAAAGTAGCTGCATTACTTTTTCAGTGGTCTTTCTGCAGAATACAAAACCATGCACCATTAGTTCCATGTGTGCTATCCAGTCTTTTCAATAGTGTAAGACTGATAAAGGTGCCTTGTATGCAAGTTGTTTTGGTCAATACAAAGGCAGAAACGCATTTGAATGTAACTTGTGACTTTTTGTACGAGACTGTATTGAGAGTTATCCAGTAATTTGTGAAAACAAGAGGTTAATGAGCTCAATTTAATTTCTACACCTGTTTTTCTTTTAACTTCCTACTTTGACTTCCAGACATGCCGTCGCAAAACATTTAATAGGTTGCACTGATGGTAACAGTGTTAAATCTACAGTGAGCAGATTCACGTCATTGGCAAAAAAGTAATTAAGATAGTGCAGTTTTCTTAACACACACATGCAGTCCTGCACATGCTGTGTTGGTGAAAAATAATAGGCAAAATGTCAGTGCTTAATGTAAAATAATTGCAATAAGAAAGCAAGATATGCATGTAAACTCATTTCTGTAGTTCTCCCAATAGAGGGAGCTATTGCTGTTTAATTGTGATATGGAATAAAATGTTGCACTAAGGATATGAAATGGCGAGTCTTGGAATAATAGCTAACAGGAAAACTCCAGTTAGATATTAGAAAGTACCTCAAATTATCCTTCAGTGCAAATAGCTACTGTTACAATCCCAGTTGATGTTATAACTGATCGGGAAGAGCCCTCAAAAGACTGTAACTTTCACTGTAATGAAACATAGAGGATCAAAGTCATAAGACTCAATTGGATTATGATACAATACTCCTTTACTCCCCCCTTAGTTTAACAATTACACACTGAGTTTAAGATGAACACCGATTACAAAGTACATCTTAGACTACCATGGTCTCACGAACACACAAAGTCCCTTTTAAGTACACAAAATGACTGTGGTTAGACACACTCCTCTCTGAACCCCAGTGAATGCCTGTGGATTTCTCTCAAAATCCCCTCCAAATGATTCTTATACCGCCAGCCACCTTGTCTCACTGCCGGCATTCACACGAGTGATTTCAAATTCACTTTCAAATCTTTTAAATTCTACTTTCCTCCATTACTTCCATCAAAGTTTCACTTTCACGTTTTACACCAGTCCCTTCAGGCTTCCTTGGTCTTAAAGGCTTTTACATGAGCTCTGAGGTCCAGCCATTGATTTCTATAATTATTTCAAATAATGTCTCCCAAACTAGTAATTTCTCTCAAACTTTAGCATTACCTCAGATATCTTTCTGGACTTTCACGATCCAATGTCTTTTCAACTCTGTGACTTTACTGAGCAGTAATCTGTCGTGGTTCCCAGTTTCTTATGTTTTGTTAACTCCAGACTTCTTGGAAACTTTTCTTTATTTCTCTAGTACCCTTAACTAGCTGGACTTAGATTTCCAGCATCTGTTTTCTTAAACACTACTCCATAGTATGACATTTCTTCTAGCAAGGCTGAGAGAGATGTTCCCTCTTGCCTTCTAAAACCAGTTGCTTCTAGCAGACCTGTGAGATTTGTCTTCTCTCTCACTACTTATCTCCAACTGCAATCAAATTAGTTAAACTAAAACTTAAAAGTTTCTCTACCTTGCAAGGCCCCAGTTACTAAGCAGCCACTGTTGGTTTATTTGCCCTTATGCCATAGCACCTTTTAAGCACAATAGAATCACTGTTGGAACTAAAACTTCCCCCCATATATACCAACACCGCTGTCCAGCATAGATTTAACTAAGTTTTATCCTTCCAGGCACAGAAACATTAAATTAAACCCACTTAAAACTATACCTTATTTATAACGTTTACCAATACAAATATAAATCCTTACCGTTTGTTTTCCTAATACTACTGTCTGAAATTAGGGGGGCGATTCTCCGAGCGCCGCGTCGGAGAATCGCCGCAATGCCCCGATGTCAGCGCGCAATTCTCCAAGGAGCGGAGAATCGGTGCCATTTACGCTGGCGCGTTTGACGCGGCGCCCGCCGCGGGCTATTGGAATTCTCCGGCCCGGACGGACCGAGCGCCTGCGCGCATCCAACAGAGACCCGCCGGCGCCATTCATCCCTGGTCGCTGCCGGCGGGAACTCTGCGCAAAGGGTTGGGGGGGCGACCTGTGGGGCAGGGAAAGGCGATCCTTCACCGTGGGGTGGGGGTGGGGGGCCTCCAATGGGTTCTGGCCCGCAATCGGGGCCCACCAATCGGCGGGCCGGCCTCTCTTCCCCCCCCCCCCCCCCCCCGGCCTACTTTGTTGCGCGGCCGGCCCCTGAACACCGACGCCATGTTGAGTCGGGGCCGGCGTGCTGAAGAAGTCCCCCGCGCATGTTGGTGCGGCGCCGGGAAGGGAGGCTGGAGCGGCGTGAACCGCTCCAGCGCCGTGCTGGCCCCCTGTGGGGGACAGAATCGGTCGTACCCGGGCCTGTTTCGCGCCGTCGTGAAACGTGACGGCGTTCACGACGGCGCAAACACTTGGTCTCCATTTTGGAGAATCGCCCCCTATGTCTTTGAAACTAAAGCCAAATCAGTTTATCAAAAAAACATTTTTTATTTTTTACATAAATTTAAATTACCCAATTATTTTTTTCCAATTAAGGGGCAGTTTAGTGTGGCCAATCCACCTACTCTGCACATTTTTGGGCGAAACTCACGCAGGCACGGGGAGAATGTGCAAACTCCACACGGACAGTGACCCAGAGCCGGGATCGAATCTCAGCGCTGTGAGGCAGCTGTGCAAACCACTAGGCCACCGTACTGCCCTAGTTTATCCTTAAATTATAATCTAACACATATGTGTGCATAGATGTTTTAATATTTAACCATTTCCAAATTATTTTAAATTTCTCTCTTCACTCCATTTGACGAGACATATCTATAAAACTTTCCTAATAGGAAGAAGAGGCTAAGCAACTTGTACAAGATGCCATTGCTGCGGGTATATTCAATGATCTTGGGTCAGGAAGTAACATCGATTTGTGTGTGATAACGAAGAATAAGTTGGACTACTTAAGACCTTTTAATATCGCCAATAAAAAAGGTGTACGGTAAGGAACTTTTAATTTTCTTTTGCACTGTATTTCTTTGACTCCTTGGAAATTCTACAATCTACAATTGTATAGCAATGATGCAATGCTAGGTGATGGGCATGGGTTAGATCTCTAATTTCTTTGTAGTGATTTCTAGGTGTTTTTTGGACTACTGGGAATCTTTCCTGTGGGGAAGTGGTGTCAGAATGGGCGCAGGTGTGAAATGTGGTCGGAAGGACAGAGACAATCTTTGACAGAAGGCTATCTAAGCAGTCTTCTAAACATAAAACGTCCAAGTGTGCCTTTGTCAGAGGCTTAACAAGAAGCAAACTTACAAAAGAGGATGAAATCTTACTGAATTGACTGTATTAAATGTAGATAATTTTGTTAAGTGGGAAAATTGTAGAAATACTACTACCATTTGTAAAACATCTAATGGTCAGATTCCTCGAGGTAAATATAAATACTACTTTCATATATAACACTCTGGGCGCGATTCTCCACTCCCGCGCCGGTTGGGAGAATCGCCTGGGCCGCCAAAATTTCCCTGGACGCCGTCCGACGCCCTCCCGCGATTCTCCCAAGCGGCAGGAACGGCCCGGTCGAGTTTCGCAGGCCGGAGAATCGCCGGAGACACCCAAAATGGTGATTCTCCGGCACCCCCGCTATTCTCAGGCCTGGATGGGCCGAGTGGCCAGGCCAAAACGGCGGGTTTCCCCGGCACCGTCCACACCTGGTCGCTGCCGTCGTGAGCGGTGCGTGAACACTGGGGGGGCGGCCTGCGGGGGGGCGAGGGGGAATCCTGCACCGGGGGGGTACCTCAAATGTGGGGTGGCCCGCGATCGGTGCCCACCGATCGTCGGGCCGTCCTCTCTGAAGGAGGATCTCCTTCCTTCCGCGGCCCCGCAAGATCCGTCAGACACCTTCTTGCGGGGCGGACTTAGAGAGGACGGCAACCACGCATGCGCGGATGACGCCCGTTATGCGGCACCGGCCGCGTCATCTAAGCGGCTCCGCCTTTCCGCGGGCGATGAGGCCTGGCGCGTGTAGATGACGCGGCCCTGATCCTAGCCCATTGTCAGGGCCTGAATCGGTCGGGAAAGGGGCCGTTTCGCGCCGTCGTGAACCTCGACGGCGTTCACGACGGCGCGGCCACTTCGGCGCGGGAGTGGAGAATCCCGCCCTCTGTGTCTCATTTAAGTGGGAAAAGGGGAGGAAGAAATTGTAATGTAAAAATTCAACCTGAACGATGACAGGTTTGTTACTTGATGCACAAATGGAAAATTTGAAACTCTCCAGTGTGTGATTGTGGTAATTCATCACCGATCATGGGTGTGCTCCAGTGGTGCAATCGGTTAGCACGCTGTACCTGAACAGATCATAGAACATATAACATCTTCATGTCTGATTCATAAATATGAATGATGTGGCGATGCCGACATTGGACTGGGGTGAGCACAGCACAGTAAGAAATCTTACAACACCAGGTTGAAATCCAACAGATTTGTTTTGAATCACTCGCTTTCGGAGCACAGCTCCTTCCTCAGGTGAATGAAGAGGTGGGTTCCAGAAACATATATAGACAAAGTCAAAGATGCAATACGATACTTTGAATGTGAGTCTTTGCAAGTAATTAAGTCTACAGGTCCAGACGGAGCAACTGGAGAGAGTGATAATCCCAGGTTAAAGAGCTGTGAATTGTCTCAAACCGGGACAGTTAAATATGAAGGAAGAGAATCACAGTGATGCACTTTACTTCTGGTGCACTTATCTGGGTTAACCACCTAAATGTAAAATTATAGCTGTTGCTCTACGTCAGCCATAAGAAGAAGAGTTGGAGAGCTTGAAAGACAACCCAGCGAGCCGAGACCATACAGGTTAAGTACTCAGGCCAGGCAGCATCTATGGAAAGAGAAATGGCTAACGTTTCAGGTCAGTGACGTGTCCGAATACATTTTCAGATTTAGTCCCTAGCCTGTGCTGACTTTTTAAAAATAAATTTAGGATACCCAATTATTTATTTTTTCCAATTAAGGGGCAATTTAGCATGGCCAATACTCCTAACCTGGACATCTTTGGATTGTGGGGGTGAGACCCACGCAGACACTGGGAGAATGTGCAAACTCCACATGGTGAGTGACCCGAGGCGGGGGATCGAACCTGGGTCCTCGGTGCCGTGAGGCAGCAGTGCTAACCACTGCGCCACCATTCTGGCTTAGCCTGTGCTGACTTAGCTATTCAAAGTCCGAATGGCTGCAAAAATACTGTAATTGGGCTGGGTTGCAGAAGAGAAAATTGACCAGAATTTCTACACCTGATTTTGGCATTTGCAGACAGGTTAAGGAAAATCAGTCTCCGCTGATATGCTCTCTGGACCTCCTCCGATCTGCACGCCATCCATTCAAACTTTAAAACAATGTTCTTGCATTCCGTATTGGAACCTAAATAATAGTCTCTTGTGTGAGATATTGCTAGATACCTGACGCCCACAGGACCATATCCATCCTGTAAACTGAAGCTTTTGGTCAATGAGGAGGGAGAACAGATGTCAACACTTAGCTAGGAAAATGAATAAACACATTTTATGATGCCTTCAGTTTGGCAATAACTTGTAAGTACTGTAGCCAATAGATATGCAACAGATCAACCAATGAGGCTAGTCTTGATCTTCGGAAGCATCATATTTGCAGTAATTAATTGGTTCAGAGATGTATTTCAGAATTAAGATTTTGAATTTTTGAGCATGGGAAACTAATTACTTTCTAAATCAGCTTTGAAGAGGAGTCACACAGGCATGAAACGTCAACTCTGTTTCTGTCTCCACAGATTCTACCAAACCTGCTGAGTTTCCCCAGCATTTTCTATTTTTATTTCAGATTTTCAGCATCCATAGTGTCTTGCTTTTACTTTTTAATGAACAGAGATTTTATTGTATCTGGACTAGAACAGAAAGTGTAATTAAATGATAACAAAGGTTGTCACTAATTATGCTGCTGTAGGACACTAGCTCATTACTTAATATATATTTAGTTTATTTTTCTGATAATATTTTCTCTCTGATTTCTTCCCCCACTCCTCCTCTCCTTTGGGCGTTGATTCATGCTGTGATATAATCCTATAATCAGCAATGGTCCCTGGTACCTTGTCAGAGTGGTTACTTTAAGTGGAGGTTTTTTGTGAAGGCAATGATTTGTTTTGACCATGGCAAACCTCGCAGTCAATCCTATTCACATGTATTTTTCAACTGATGTACTGAAAAGTTATTAGGAGAGGAACCTGTATGACCTTTTTCCCACTTGTAATAACCACACTGTTACACTAGCTGAGATCATCTGCCGCAGTACAGATAACAGATTTGTTCTGGAATCTTTGTTTTCTCACATGAATCACTGACTCATCAATGTGGCACATGTGATTTTTTTTTTGGGTTGAGTTTACATTGGTGATTAATACAGGAAGAAGTGTTCCATTTTATGTCAGTGTAATATTTTTGTATCAACAAAATACTTTCAATCCTCTGTGCATCATGCAAACATTTATTCACTCTACTCAATTTTCAGTGAAATTTCTTTCATTTAGAAGATATATCCAATTTACAAAACCCATTTCTGAAATGTCAAAGAGCTGCTAGTATCTGCCCTTCCCATTTATCTGCCAGATTTGTCACTAGAGAAAGCCTTGTATAAGACACCAGTTTATTACGTAGCCCACTAATCCAATCTCCTCTCAGCAAATCAACCTCGCAGACCAAAAAACATTAAATCTATATTGTTTGATCTCTGGCTGCACATAAATTCACACCACAGAGAGGGAGGCCATTCAGCCGATGATGCCTTTGCCAGATCTTTGAAAGCGTTATCCAATTAGTCCCATTCCCCTGCTTATTTTCCTTTCGAATGCTGCCATTGAATCTGCTTCCATCATCCTTTCAGGCAGTGCCTTCCAAATCATCAGAATTCGCTGTGTGTGGAAAAAACTTCTTACTCACGACCCACTGCCGGTTCTTTTGCCAGTTACCTTTAAATATGTGTCTTGTTACCAACCCTGCCAGTGGAAATTGTTCATCTCCATGTACTCTATTAAAACCTCCTGGAGGTTTTCGCACTGCTGTCAAATCTCCCCTGAACCTCTGCAGTCTCTCCACTTGACTGAAATCCCTCATCCCTGATTCTGTTGACATGTACCAGCATAAGAACATAGGACTTTGGAGCAGGGGTAGACCATTCAGCCCTTCGAGCCTGCTCCACCATTCACCATCTGGTTGTGACCTCAGCTCCACATTCCTTAACATTTGGCTCCCATGTCTAACACAAATCTATCTCACAACACCAGGTTAAAGTCCAACAGGTTTGTTTCAAACACTAGCTTTCAGAGTACTGCTCCTTCCTCAGGTGAATGATACCTCTTCATTCACCTGAGGAAGGAGCAGTGCTCCGAAAGCTAGTGTCTGAAACAAACCTGTTGGACTTTAACCAGGTGTTGTAAGACTTCTTACTGTGCTCACCCCAGTCCAACGCCGGCATCTCCACAACAAATCTATCTAACTAGGCCTTGAATAAATTTAAAGATACAGCCTGCTGCACTACCTTCTGGGGAAGAAAATTCCACACCATAATGACCCTCAGAATCAATTTCTCCTCATCTCTGTCTTAAAAGGGAGACCTCTTTATTCTTAAACTATGCCTCAAAGTTCTAGGTTCCACCAATAGGTTGTTTTTAAGACCGGCAAACCATGGTATTGTTTTCAGCAAAGAATTTTGTACAGGAAGAAAATTATGAGGCAACTGAAACCAATTGTGTACATCCATATAAATAGTTTGTTGATAGCAACTACATACTTTAACTTTGCTTTTCTTTGAGGACTTCCGGTTGCGGCAAGGATGAGCTAGCCGCACGTTTCGGCGGCTCCAGCTCCGACGGACCTTCGGGCTCTTTTAAGAGCCCCAACAGGGACTTTGCCGGCCGAAAAACCCGGTGGGAGGTGCGTGGGAAGGGAGTCCCCCCCTCGAACGACGGAGGATAAACCGGCGGCGGCGGCTGCAGCCCGAAGAATCTGCAACCAGAAGGTCAGAGGGAGTGGAACAAAATGGCGGCGGAGGGATCGCAGGTGACATGGGGGCCTGAGCAGGACGAGGTGGTGAGACGGTGCGTGGATCTGCTGAAGAAGGAGGTAATGACCCCGTTGTTACAGGCAATTGAGGGGCTTAAAGAGACTTTAAAGACCCAGGAGACTGAGCTTTGCGTGATGGAGCAGAAGGTATCAGGTATTGAGGACGAGGTCCTGGGCCTGGCGGTTAAGACTCAGACGCTCGAGGCACTTCATAAAAAGTGTGCTGACAGGATTGAGGCCCTTGAAAATGGAGCGCGAAGGAAAAACCTTAGGATACTAGGTCTCCCTGAGGGCGTGGAAGGAGTGGACTGTGGAGCGTACGCAAGTAAGATGCTGAGCTCACTGATGGGTGCTGAGGCCCCTGCAGGCCCCATGGAGGTGGAATGGGCAAATCGGATCCCGGCGAGAAGACCAAAAGCGGGAGAACCACCGAGGGCGATAATCGTGCGATTCTACCGCCTTAAGGACAGAGAAGAGGTCCTGAGATGGGCTAAAAAGGTGCGGAGTAGCAGATGGGAGAATGCTGTGGTAAGGATATACCAGGACTGGAGTGCGGAGGTGGCGAGAAGGAGGGCGAGCTTTAACCGAGCCAAATAGGTTTTGCACAAAAGGAAGGTGAAGTTCGGGATGCTGCAGCCGGCAAGACTATGGGTCACGTATCAGGAGAGACACTATTATTTTGAGACGGCGGAGGAAGCATGGTCCTTCATCAATGAAGAGAAACTGGACCGGAACTGAGGGACTGACGCTGCAGTGAATTGTTATTGTTATTGTTTTTGTTAATGTTATGGTGAAAGTGAATCGAGAAGTAAACAGGGAAGGGGGGGACACTGGGGAAATGTGGGCGCCGATGAGGGGGGAAAGGCGGGACATAGTCGAAGAATAGGGAGGGGGAGGGGAAAGGGAGCTGCGCCATAAGAAGCGGGTTAGGTAAAGGGATGTTCCCGCGCCAGAAAGAATAAGGCGGGAAAACAGGCGCAAGGCGGATGGGAGTTCCCTCACACCGGGGGGGCCGAGGAGTGAGCAGGAGTAGCCGGGGTCAGTTGAAGTCAGCTGACTTACGGAAGTGATATGGGGGGAGCAATCAAGCTAGATAGGGATCTAGCGGGGGGGGGGGGGGGGGGGGGGGGGACAACTGGGTTGCTGCTGCGGAAATCCAAAAGGAAATGGCTAAAGAGTGGGTGGTCGGGGGCGGAGTGCGACGCTGGGGGAGCGAGCGGGAGCGCGGAGGCGGGATATGGGACTGGCCTAGAGAAGGTAATGGCTAGTCGACACGGGAGGGGGGCAAGTAGCCCCCCAGTGAGGCTGATCACGTGGAATGAGAGAGGCCTGAATGGACCGATAAAAAGGGCCCGAGCGCTCGCGCATTTGAAAGGACTAAGGGCAGACGTGGCTATGCTCCAAGAGACGCACCTAAAGATGGCGGACCAAGTTAGGCTAAGGAAAAGATGGGTGGGACAGGTGTTCCACTCAGGACTGGACGCAAAGAACAGAGGGGTGGCCATTTTGGTGGGGAAACGGGTAGCATTTAAAGCAAAGAACATCGTAGCAGACAGTGGAGGTAGATATGTAAGACCAGACTGGGTTCGTAAAAGGGAGACAACTGAATGTTAATGTGCGACGACTATTAGGGGTGATAATGATGCCCTCAGTGGAGGGGGAGGCAGAGATAGTGGCGGCAATGGACGCAGAGAAGGCATTTGATAGGGTGGAGTGGGAGTATTTATGGGAAGTGTTAAGGAGGTTTGGGTTTGGGAAAGGGTTTATTCGCTGGGTTAGGCTACTTTATGGGGCACCAATGGCAAGCGTAGTTACAGGTCGACATAGATCGGAGTATTTCCGATTATATAGGGGAACAAGACAGGGATGCCCGCTGTCTCCATTGTTGTTTGCATTGGCAATCGAACCTCTGGCCATGGCATTGAGAGACTCCAGGAAATGGAGAGGGGTGACTAGAGGGGGAGAAGAACACCGAGTCTCGTTATACGCGGATGACCTATTGTTATACGTGTCGGACCCAGCGGGGGGGATGATAGAGGTTATGCGAATTCTGAGGAGGTTCGGGGAATTTTTGGGGTATAGGTTAAACATGGGGAAGAGTGAATTATATGTGATACATCCAGGGGACCAGAGTAGAGAGATAGAAGGCTTACCGCTGAGGAAAGTGGAAAGAAACTTCCGATACCTGGGGATTCAGATCGCTAGGAGCTGGGGAACCTTGCACAGACTTAATCTGACACGGCTGGTAGAACAAATGGAGGAGGACTTTAAGAGCTGGGACATGCAGCCTTTATCGCTGGCGGGCAGGGTGCAAGCAATTAAGATGATGGTCCTCCCGAAGTTCTTATTCGTATTCCAATGTCTCCCTATTTTAATCACCAGGACCTTTTTTAATAAAATAGACAGGAGCATTACGAGCTTTGTGTGGGCAGGGAAAGTTCCGAGAGTAAGGAGAGGGTTCCTTCAGCGCAGTAGGGACAGAGGAGGACTGGCACTACCGAACCTGGGAGATTATTATTGGGCCGCCAATGTGGCAATGATACGTAGATGGATGATGGAGGGTGAGGGAGCGGCGTGGAAAAGGCTGGAGAGAAGGTCCTGTAAAGGGACGAGTCTAGAGGCGCTGGTGACGGCACCGCTACCGCTCTCACCTAAAAAGTACACCACGAACCCGGTGGTGGCGGCAACACTGAACGTATGGGGACAGTGGAGGCGACAGAGAGGGGTGCGGGGAGTCCTGGTAGGATCCCATATCAGGAACAACCATAGGTTCTCCCCAGGAAGAATGGATAGAGGATTTCAGAGTTGGTACCAGTTGGGAATTAGGAAGGTGGGAGATTTATTCATAGATGGGACTTTTGCGAGTTTGGGAGCATTGGAGGAAAAGTATAAGTTACCCCGGGGAAATTTCTTGAGATATATGCAAGTGAGGGCGTTTACTAGACAACAGGTGAGGGAATTTCCGCGGCTCCCAACACGGGGGATACAGGACAGGGTGCTTTCAGGGGTGTGGGTCGGAGAGGGCAAGGTGTCAGAGATTTACAGAGAGATGAGGGAAGAGGGGGAGGAGTTGGTGGGCGAACTAAAAGGAAAGTGGGAAGAAGAATTAGGGGAGTAGATAGAGGAGTGTATGTGGGCTGATGCCCTAAGCAGGGTAAACTTCTCTTCCTCATGCGCCAGGCTTAGCCTGATTCAATTTAAGGTGCTACGTAGAGCACACATAACGGGGGCAAGATTGAGCAGGTTTTTTGGAGTGGAGAACAGATGTGGGAGGTGTGGCGGGAGCCTGGCAAACCACGCACATATGTTTTGGGCGTGCCCGGCACTGGAAGGATACTGGAAGGGAGTGACGGGAGTGATCTCGCAGGTGATGAATGCCCGGGTCAAACCTAGCTGGGGGTTAGCTACATTTGGAGTTGCGGAAGAGCCGGGAGTGCAGGAGGCGAAAGAGGCCGATGTCGTGGCCTTTGCGTCCCTCGTAGCCCGGCGCAGGATCCTACTCAGGTGGAAGGAGGCGAAACCCCCCGGACTGGAGGCCTGGATAAACGATATGGCGGGGTTTATTAAACTGGAGCAGATAAAGTTTGCCCTGAGAGGATCGGCTCAAGGGTTCACCAGGCGGTGGCAACCATTTCTCGACTACCTAGGGGAACGTTAGAGGGAAGACAGATGACCAGCAGCAGCAACCCAGGGGGAGGGGGGGAGGAGGTTTAGTTGAATATAGGCCAATTGAGAATGAGGTTTTGTTACTTGTGTATTATTATTATTATTATTGTTGTTAAAAAGTTAAAATTTCTGTTTTGTTATTGTTATCGTTTCGTTTGTTTTGTAAGCGGGAAAAATGTTGCTCAGGGAAAAAAAATTTCAATAAAATATATATTTTTAAAAAACTTTGCTTTTCTTTAAAAACAAAAATTCACAAATACTGTTATGCCAACGAGAGGATGACTTGTGGAAGAAAGGTCCCATTACCGGGAAAGTTTTTGTTTCGCTGCTGTAGGTTGTCACAGTATTTTCCATCGCTTTTGTCTCACCAGGCAAGGCAACTACAAGTACAGGAGGGGGATAACGGGATTCCTAACGGAAAAGGTTGCTCCGCTGGAACTCGAAGTTGTGGAGGAAGTTGTACACATAATGGACACATCCTGAAGAATCTGACCCTTTTTTCTACCTCCTTGATGTGGATGTACATTAAAGCTCTAACAGGTGTCTGTACATTGAAATAAAGTGGAATGTGTATACAGGAGACCGGTTCAATTTTTACAAATAAAGTTAGTCTCCAAGATTTCTTTAACATCCACAATAAGTTGTGTGTTATTTCAATTTACCATGAAATATTCCCGGTTTATACGTATAACAGTAGCTTTGTCTCGTTTCTACGAAACCCTTTATTGTGCAAGCATCTGGTTATGACTGCAAGTCCGGCTGGGTGAAAAGATCAGTCAATATCGGGCCTAAATTAGAGAGTCAAAAGTTAGGTTTGCATTAAATTTGACATCGTTGTCTTAGCCATTGAGTGGCTGTTTGGTTAGCACAGCAACTTGAATTGTTTATACAATGAAAATGTTTCTTCTGTACAGTCACCATTTATTAGATATTACACTGCACACATAAGGTCACTCTGCCAATTAAATATGAGCAAATTGGAAGTCCATTGATAACTGGCAATTGCAGTACAAATCAAATATCAACATGTTGATTAGTCCAAAGCAAATCCTATCAGATTAGTATGAAAATCCACACTTGCAGATATACTTACAGCTTTGTTTGCAGCAATGAATTGTAACTACTGACCTGTTTTGTACCTTTTTTTCATTTCCTCTGCCACCTGCAGTGCTCAGTAACAGTTCATATGAAATTACTATTGGGTGACACAGTTTTTTTTATTGTGGCACGCATCTGATTTCATTATCTTATTGATATGCCAACAGATTCTGAGACTCCTCCGTCATCTGTTTTATTTGGGGGTTTATATTATTTAACTTAACAAATATGATGTACATATTAATAATTAATTATGATAAATTGTTGAAGCAGATTAAATGTATCTGTCACGGTGGGAGAATAAACCTATCCATTAGTCATGCCACATAATTGATTTAAGTTGGCAATTATTTTTGCCTGCAAATATTCTCATAGGTTCCGAATCCAAGTGATGTATATTCGCTCGATTTACTATTTAATTAGGTTTTGGGGGGGGGGGAAGAGAGAAAGAAAAGCTTAAACTCCGGATGTCCCAATGTGCTCCACACACACAGAATTACTTTATAGTCCTGAATTTACCATCTCATCTGAAGAATAGCATCTCTGACAATGTAGTTGTCCATTATCCTGGAGTTGGCCTTCTGCCTGCTACCAACTGAGCCATGGTGCTGCCAGTAATTATACCATGTTTGTTCATCTCTGTCGGTATTGTGAAATATTACATGACTCCCAGTGCAGTCAATGTTTTCTATAGTCTTTCATCAGCAATCTCATCAGCAATGGAAAGTCCCAAAACGAATTCAAACCACCCGTGAACTCTGCTTTTCAGAGGAACTAGATGTGACTTCAGGTTTGCAAAGTGTAATATCTTCCCCTGCCCATAAAGTCATACTGATTTCCCCTGATGGCTTAATTTATCTTGATGCTTCATGATGCTCTTCTCCAGCCTGGCCTCGAAACAATGATGAAGGACAACATTTAAACCGGTGTTCAACAAAGTGCATCAGAAATATATTCCACTAAAGGGAAACCGCAAAGTAACCATTAGCGGGACTCTACAGATGAATAGATAAAAGAGAACAATGGAGCGTTAGAGAGGGGCACACAGCTATGGGGTTGCATGCATGATGAGCGAGAATAGGAGTGAAGTCAGAAAACATTTGGGAAAGAGGAACTGAAATTATCAATGAACATAAAACAAATATTTCACAGGCATATCAATTTTAAAAAAGGAAAACTAATGGGACTAGGACCATGAAGGATAGACCGGAAGACGTGGCAGAAGTATTAAATAATTTCACTTTGATATTTACTGGGGAGATGGAACAAATAGTCATGGTGTTTGTTGCGGTGAAAAGTACAGTGATTTAGTGTACTTCACTTTCCCACTCACGAGAAACCAGACAAAGACATCTTGGAGTTTAAAAACTAGGTCTTTATTACAATGCTATAGCATTTCAAGTTGGGACGCCGGAGAGCACAGATTTAAGAATGGTGCAAGCAGATATACTTTGAGATTCGGTTGCAGGAAATTAGCATATACCAATTGTTTATTACGCGCGTTATCGGTGTCCAATCATGACTTGCTTAAGGTTACATCATGCACAGCATATGAGAATAATTAGCCAATCACATCAAAGATCTGCATGCTTAATTAAACTATCCAATCAGTGCAAAGGCACGTTTATCTTGCCGTGCAATTATTTATATTGATGGTCCGATATCCGGTGTGTGGCTATCAATCACCTCATCCCCGCGATGCTCACTGCAGTTTAATGGCTCCTCTCGAGCTATGGATGTTCTCTTTCACTCCCTATCGTTATCAGCAGATATCCTGGAGACAGCAAATGCCTGTCCCACATTGTTATTACAGACCTTCCCCAAAGTCAGATTGTGCCCATGGGGTGCCTTTTTATAATTGACAGCTTGTCTCTCAGTCACAACTGAAGATTTTAACCTCCAGTAAATAATGGAACTAGAGTTTTTTTAACTGATTGCAATATTATGTCTAATATCTAAAAGGCCCTCATCAAAATTGAATGATGAGATGAGTAATGAGATCAGAGCTCTTAAGATAAAAAAGGGAATACATTCAATAGACTAATCAAAGTAAAAGAAGGCTAAACCCCTGGCCCAGATTAGTTCCATCTATGTATGTTAAAACCTAGGGAAGAGGCATTACTACTATTTAATACTTCATTAGTAAAAGGTGTAGTGCCAGAGGACTGGTGGCTAGCTACTGTAATTGTATTTAAGAAGGGACAGAACATATCCTGATAATTATAAACCAGTCAGCTTTAACAGGAAAAATAATGGAATCCTTATTAAAGAAGGGAATAGAACAACACTTAGAAATGTGAAATATAACAATTAATGAATAGTCATCGTGGATTTCAAAAGGGAAATCTTGCTTGACCAACCTTAGTGATTTTCTTTAAGGAGGTAGCATAGTGGTAATGGTGATTTAGCTGGATTTTTAAACGGCCTATGATAAGGCACCCCATAGTAGACTAAAGATTAAGGTCAGAGAATGTAAAGTTGGGACAAGTGGAAGAATAGTTTGCTGGTTGGCTTCAAAACAATGCAAAGTAGGACTAAAAGGTGACAGTGGGAAGTGAGGTTCCACAAGGTGCTGGATGACAATTTACCAACTTGGACTTTGGAATTAAACATACAATTTCTAAATTTGTGGGTAGCACTAAATTAGGGCCGCTGGGCAATACTGAGGAGTTCTGCAATGAATTGCATACAAATTAGGAGTAGGCCACTCTGCCCCTCGAACAGAATCTATAAATGAGATCAGCCATATTCTTATTGAATAGCACATGGCTGATCTGATGGTAATCTCCATTCCACATTCCCACCTACTGAGAACATTCCTCTCCCTTGCATACAAGAATTTACCGCTGCCTTAGAAATATTCAAAGACTGCTTCTACTGCTGTCTGAGGAAAAGTGTCTCAAAGACTCATGAACCTCGGAGAATTTCTCCATGTCTGTCTGAACAGTTACCGCGAGATCTAGAGGAGGACATTAATAAACTTGCAGAATGGGCAAACAATTGGCAAATGAAGTGCAACACATGAATGTGAAGTAATGCATTTTGGTAGGAAGAATGGAGAGATAACTTATTATTTGGACGGTGCAAGTCTAGGTGGGGTCAGGGAACATTGTGACCTCAGAGTACAAATGTGCCACAGGTTAGCAAGGCCATTAAAAAAAAACTAAGCAGTCGGCTTTATTTGTAGAGGGATAGAATTGAAAAGTTGGGATGTTATGCTGAGCCTGCATCGAAGCTTGGTTTGACTACATTTGGAGTATTGCATGTAGCTAAGGTCACCATATTATAAAAAGGATACAGGTACTCGGGAGGATGCAAAGAAGATTTACATGATGTGTGGATATACATATCAGGAAAGGATTGACAGGCTGGGTCTCTTGTCGAAAAAGTAAGTTTGATAATGTTAAAGACTAAAGGATAAAAGGCCAGAGAATGTAAAGTCAGGGACAAAGTGGCAGAACAAATTGCTAGTTAGCTTCAAGACATAATAGAGGTCTTTAAAATTATGAGTATGGGCAGGATTCTTTGGCCTCCCTGTGGTGTGTTACTCAGCGGCAGGAGGCCGCCTGCCTGTCAATGGGATTTCCCACTGAATCCACCCCACGCTGCCTGGAAACCCACGGCCGGGGGGGGTGCAATCAGTGGTGATGTGCTGGGTCGATGTGTCACTGCACTTGATGCAGTGTAGCGACAGACAGACCTCCAACACTTGATAAGATGCAACACCACTTCCGGGTGCGGCGATGACCAGCTGAGTCGCACGTTTCGGCAGCTCCCTGTGAAACGGACTTTTGGGCTCTTGATAGGAGCCCCAACGGCTGAAAACACCGTGCGGTAAACCAGAAGGGTGTTCCCCCTGGACACGGATGGAAAAAGGAGAGGAAAGTGACCGGATTGCAGCGGATCCTTTGGAACAACGGCAAGGAAGGCAAGCAGAAACCAAGATGGCGTCGGAAGGTGGCAGTTTCATATGGGGCCCTGAACAACAAGAGTTTTTGAAACGCTGCGTGGAGGAGATAAAAAAGGAAATGAAGAAAGAGTTGTTGGCCCCGATATTACAGGCGATTGAAGGGCTGAAAGAGGAACAAAAGACCCAGGAGCAGGAGCTTCGGGTCATGAAGGCGAAAGCAGCAGAGAATGAAAACGACATACAGGGCCTGGTGGTGAAGTCGGAGATACAGGAGGCACACCAGAAACGATCTGTGGAGAGGTTGGAGGCACTGGAAAATAACGCAAGGAGGAACAACTTGAGGATTCTTGGCCTTCCTGAAGGTGTGGAGGGGGCGGACGTCGGGGCATATGTGAGCACGATGCTGCACTCGTTAATGGGAGTGGAGGCCCCGACGGGTCCGTTGGAGGTGGAGGGAGCATACCGAGTTATGGTGCGAGGACCGAGAGCAGGAGAAGCTCCCAGAGCCATAGTGGTGAGATTTCTCCGTTTTAAGGATAGAGAAATGGTCCTTAGATGGGCGAAGAAAACTCGGTGTAGTAAATGGGAGAACGCGGTGATCCGCGTCTATCAAGATTGGAGTGCGGAGGTGGCGAGAAGGAGGGCGAGCTTTAATCGGGCCAAAGCGGTACTTCACAAAAAAAAGATAAAGTTTGGAATGCTGCAACCGGCAAGACTGTGGGTCACATATCAAGGGAGGCACCACTACTTTGAGACGGCGGATGAAGCGTGGACTTTTATTGTAGAAGAAAAATTGGAATGATTGGACTACGAAAATGAACGTTTGGACAAAGTGGTGGGACGAGTGGGGGGGGGGGGGGGGGCGAAGAGGGATTGTATGATTAATCCTGCGGTATGGTAACTTTTCTTTCTCCCACAGGTGGTGATGGGGGGAGGTGGGGAGGGAGAGGAGATGGGGCGTTGGCCATGGGAGGCGGGGCCGAGGGAGAGGCGCGGGCTTGGTTCCCGCGCTATGATAATTATGGCGGGAATAGAGAAGCAGGAAGGAGGGGGCGCCGCACGGGGCGAGCCGTGATCACGGGGGGAAGCCGAGGTCAGCCAGAGTTTGCTGACTTCTGGGAGCAACATGGGGGGAGTAATTACGCTAGCGGGGGGTCTAGCGGGGGGGGGGGAATTACTGGGTTGCTGCTGCTGGGGAAAGGGGGGAGTGGGTGCGGGAAAGGATGGGCGGGGGGGCACCGTCTGGGAGAAATACAGCCACGTGGGAACTGGGCGAGAAGCTGGAAAAAGATGATGGCTAACCGGCAAGGGGGGGGGGGGGGGGGGGGTGGGAAGCCCCCCAACTCGGCTGATCACGTGGAACGTGAGGGGGCTTAACGGGCCGATAAAGAGGGCACGAGTACTCGCACACCTTAAGAAACTTAAAGCAGATGTGGTCATGTTACAGGAAACACACCTGAAACTGATAGATCAGGTTAGGTTGCGCAAAGGATGGGTAGGGCAGGTGTTCCATTCGGGGCTGGATGCGAAAAACAGGGGGGTGGCTATATTAGTGGGGAAGCGGGTAATGTTCGAGGCAAAGACTATAGTGGCGGATAACGGGGGCAGATACGTGATGGTGAGTGGCAAATTACAGGGAGAGATGGTGGTGTTGGTAAACGTGTATGCCCCGAATTGGGACGATGCCAATTTTATGAGGCGAATGCTAGGACGCATCCCAGACCTAGAGACCGGAAAGCTGATAATGGGGGGAGACTTTAACACGGTGTTGGAACCAAGGCTGGATAGGTCGAAGTCCAGGACTGGTAGGAGGCCGGCAGCAGCCAAGGTGCTTAAGGATTTTATGGAGCAGATGGGAGGAGTGGACCCGTGGAGATTCAGTAGACCTAGGAGTAAGGAGTTCTCGTTTTTCTCCTATGTCCATAAAGTCTATTCACGCATAGACTTTTTTGTGTTGGGTAGGGCATTGATCCCGAGGGTGAGGGGAACGGAATATACGGCTATAGCCATTTCGGATCATACCCCACACTGGGTAGACTTGGAGATAGGGGAGGAAACAAGAGGGCGTCCACCCTGGAGAATGGATATGGGACTAATGGCGGATGAGGGGGTGTGCTTAAGGGTGAGGGGATGCATTGAAAAGTACTTGGAACTCAATGACAATGGGGAGGTTCAGGTGGGAGTGGTCTGGGAGGCGTTGAAGGCGGTGGTTAGGGGGGAGCTGATATCAATAAGGACACATAAAGGGAAGTAGGAGAGTAAGGAACGGGAGCGGTTGTTGCAAGAACTTTTGAGGGTGGACAGACAGTATGCGGAAGCACCGGAGGAGGGACTGTATAGGGAAAGGCAAAGGCTGCATGTGGAATTTGACTTGCTGACCACAGGCACTGCAGAGGCACAATGGAGGAAGGCGCAGGGTGTACAGTATGAATATGGAGAGAAGGCGAGCAGATTGCTGGCACACCAATTGAGGAAAAGGGGAGCAGCGAGGGAAATAGGGGGGGTGAGAGACGAAGATGGAGAGACGGAGCGGGGAGCGGAGAGAGTGAATGAAGTGTTTAAGACATTTTATAAAAAATTGTATGAAGCTCAACCCCCGGATGGGAGGGAGAGAATGATGGAGTTTTTGGATCGGCTGGAAATTCCCAAGGTGGAAGAGCAGGAAAGGATGGGATTGGGAGCACAGATCACGGTAGAAGAAGTGGTGAAAGGAATTAGGAACATGCAGACGGGAAAGGCCCCGGGACCGGACGGATTCCCAGTTGAATTTTACAGAAAATATTTGGACTTGCTCGCCCCGCTACTGACGAGGACCTTCAACGAGGCAAAGGAAAGGGGACAACTGCCCCCGACTATGTCAGAAGCAACGATATCGCTTCTTTTAAAGAAGGAAAAGGATCCACTACAATGCGGGTCCTACAGACCAATCTCCCTCCTCAATGTAGATGCCAAGGTCTTGGCCAAGGTAATGGCAATGAGAATAGAGGAATGTGTCCCGGGGGTGGTTCATGAGGACCAAACTGGGTTTGTGAAGGGGAGACAGCTGAACACGAACATACGGAGGTTGTTAGGGGTAATGATGATGGCCCCACCAGAGGGTGAAACGGAGATAGTAGTGGCGATGGATGCCGAGAAAGCATTTGATAGAGTGGAGTGGGATTATCTGTGGGAGGTGTTGAAGAGATTTGGGTTCGGAGAGGGGTATGTTAGATGGGTGCAGCTGTTGTATAGGGCCCCAGTGGCGAGTGTGGTCACGAATGGACGGGGATCGGCATATTTTCGGCTCCATAGAGGGACAAGGCAGGGATGTCCTCTGTCCCCATTACTGTTTGCACTGGCGATTGAGCCCCTGGCGATAGCGCTGAGAGGTTCCAAGGGATGGAGGGGAATACTTAGGGGAGGAGAAGAACACCGGGTATCTTTATATGCGGATGATCTGCTACTATATGTGGCGGATCCAGCGGAGGGGATGCCAGAAATAATGCGGATACTTGGGGAGTTTGGGGATTTTTCAGGGTATAAATTGAACATGGGAAAGAGTGAGCTGTTTGTGGTGCATCCAGGGGAGCAGAGTAGAGAAATAGAAGACCTACCGTTGAGGAAGGTAACAAGAGACTTTCGTTACCTGGGGATCCAGATAGCTAAGAATTGGGGCACATTGCACAGGCTAAATTTGACGCGGTTGGTGGAACAGATGGAGGAAGATTTCAAGAGATGGGATATGGTAGCATTGTCAATGGCAGGGAGGGTGCAGGCAGTTAAGATGGTGGTCCTCCCGAGATTCCTTTTTGTGTTTCAGTGTCTCCCGGTGGTGATCACGAAGGCTTTTTTCAAAAGGATAGAAAAGAGTATCATGGGTTTTGTTTGGGCCGGGAAGACTCCGAGAGTGAGGAAGGGATTCTTACAGCGTAGTAGGGATAGGGGAGGGCTGGCACTACCGAGCCTAAGTGAGTATTATTGGGCCGCTAATATTTCAATGGTGAGTAAGTGGATGGGAGAGGAGGAAGGAGCGGTGTGGAAGAGATTAGAGAGGGCGTCCTGTAGGGGGACCAGCCTGCAGGCTATGGTGACAGCCCCATTGCCGTTCTCACCAAGGAACTATACCACGAGTCCGGTGGTGGTAGCTACACTGAAGATTTGGGGACAGTGGAGACGACATAGGGGAAAGACCGGAGCACTGGGGGGTCCCCGATAAGAAACAACCATAGGTTTGCCCCGGGGGGGAATGGATGGGGGATATGGAATGTGGCAAAGAGCAGGTATAACGCAATTGAAAGATCTATTTGTGGATGGGAAGTTTGCGAGTCTGGGAGCGCTGACCGAGAAATATGGGTTGCCCCAAGGGAATGCATTCAGGTACATGCAATTGAGGGCTTTTGCGAGGCAGCAGGTGAGGGAATTCCCGCAGCTCCCGACACAAGAGGTGCAGGACAGAGTCATCTCAAAGAAATGGGTGGGGGACGGTAAGGTGTCGGATATATATAGGGAAATGAGAGACGAAGGGGAGACTATGATGGACGAACTAAAAGGGAAATGGGAAGAAGAGCTAGGGGAGGAGATTGAGGAGGGGATGTGGGCAGATGCCCTAAACAGGGTAAACTCGTCGTCCTCGTGCGCCAGGCTAAGCCTGATTCAGTTTAAGGTATTACACAGGGCACATATGACTGGAACACGGCTCAGTAAATTTTTTGGGGTGGAGGATAGGTGTGCGAGGTGCTCGAGAAGCCCAGCGAATCATACCCATATGTTTTGGTCATGCCCGGCACTACAGGGGTTTTGGATGGGGGTGACAAAGGTGCTTTCAAAAGTAGTAGGAGTCCGGGTCGAACCAAGCTGGGGGTTGGCTATATTTGGGGTTGCACAAGAGCCGGGAGTGCAGGAGGCGAAAGAGGCCGATGTTTTGGCCTTTGCGTCCCTAGTAGCCCGGCGCAGAATATTGCTAATGTGGAAAGAAGCCAAGCCCCCGGGGGTGGAGACCTGGATAAATGATATGGCGGGGTTCATAAAGTTAGAGCGGATTAAGTTCGTCCTAAGGGGGTCGGCTCAAGGGTTTACTAGGCAGTGGCAACCGTTCGTCGAATATCTTGCGGAAAGATAGATAGGGGAGAACAAAGAAGGCAGCAGCAGCGGCCCAGGACTTGGGGGGGGGGGGGGGGGGGGAGGGATGGAGGGGGGGGGTGTGGCCTGAGACAAGGCAGTTGCCAATTAGGGCTAGTTTTTATTTTTTGTTATTTAATATTTATTTATTTGTTGTTGTTTTTGTTTAAATTTAAAAAAGGTCATTATTATCTGTATTGTTACAATGTTGTGTAAAGGATGCACAATGTACTGTGTTGGTTGACCAAAAATTTTCAATAAAATATTATTTGAAAAAAAAAAGATGCAACACGATTTTATTTAACATCTAAACTATTATACATGTTCAACTATGCTGACTTGACTGGAGAACTGATACTAGCCTAACCAGACTTACTAGCTACCACATGGTGTTTGCACTGGCCAGCTCACTAACTGACTGTCCTAGAGGCTGGGTCTTGAGAGAGCGGGAAAACTGGTGCCCTCTGGCTTCATAGTGGTCGTGTCCTGTCTGGTGTTTGGCTGTTCTGTTCTGTGTGCTTACTGGTCATCCTGTGTGTCAATTACTGCCTGTCTGCACTCCATTATATACATAGATGTATATTATGACATCCCCCTTTTTTTCCGTTTTGTATTGTGTGTGTTGAGATAATAAATATTAAGGTGCATGTGGGTGTGTATATGTGCGTGACTATATACAGAATGTGCTAAAATGACCGTAGGTACACAGGAAGGTGTCGCTAGTGCAGATATAGGGCAGATGTAACGGTAAACGATATTTACAGAGGTCAAAACGACAAGGTAACACTGTTGTGCAAAGGTTCCATCTATAAGTTTAGTCTCTGCGGCGGGCGATGAATTCTGGTTGACCACCTCAAGGGTGGATCAGGGGCCACCTGCACTTGGATAGGCGGGACCGCCGCCAATGCAGTTGTCGCAGAGGTCGGCAGGATTGCTGGTAGATCGGTGGCCTCGTGGTAGGGCACGTCCGGAGGAAGATTTGTGTGAGGCGGGACATCATGGTTGGGTGGTGGGCGTGGAACTGTGCGCAGCGCCCGTCTGTTGCGTCGTAGGAACGATCCATCAGCCATGCGGACGCGGAACGATCTCGGGTCCACTTGCTTGACCACCGCAGCTGTGGCGCACCAGCCACCGTCAGGCAACTGCACACGAACACGATCAGTTGGGGCCAGCTCGGGGAGATCCGTGGCATGAGCGTCGTATGCTGATTTCGGTTGGGCCTGAGACTGCTGCATCTTTTGTATGACCGTGAGGTGGTCAAGGTCTGGAACATGGATGGCTGGAACCATGGTTCGCAGAGTTCGGTTAATGAGCATCTGCGCAGGAGACAACCCAGTGGACAGCAGGGATGCTCTGTATGCCAGCAGTGCCAGGTTGAAGTCGGAGCCTGAGTCTGCAGCCTTGCATAGTAATCTCTTGGCGATATGGACCCCTTTTCGGCCTTCCCGTTTGCGGGTAGTGGGGGCTGGAGGTTACGTGACGAAAGTTGTATAGGCGGGCAAAATCAGACCATTCTTGGCTGTAAAAACAGGGACCGTTGTCACTCATCACCGTGAGTGGTATCCCATGCCTGGCAAATATTTCTTTGCATGCTTTAATCACCGCCTTCGACGTGAGGTCGGACAGTTTCACCACTTCTGGGTAATTGGAGAAGTAGTCGACCAGGAGGACATAGGCATGCCCCTTGACGTGGAAAAGGTCGACACCGACTTTGGACCATGGGGAGGTCACTATCTCATGTTGCTGCAGAGTTTCTTTGGGTTGAGCTGGCTGAAATTTCTTACATGTGGGGCAGTTGAGGACCTTGTTGGCAACGTCCTGGCTGATGCCCGGCCAATAGACTGCCTCTCGAGCTCTGCGCCGACCTTTCTCGACCCTCAGTTGGCCGAGCACCATAGCTCACATGCTCTGCGGAATCACAATCCTATCGAGCTTCATGAGGATGCCGTCCACCACCGTCGGGTCATCCTTGATATTGTAAAACTGGGGACACTGTCCCTTCTGCCAGCCATTCGTGAGGTGCTGCATCACACGTTGTAGCAGAGGATCCTTGGACGTTTCCTCATGAATTTGGATGATCCTCTCATCAGTGGCCGAAAGGTTGGAGGCACACAATTGCACCTGCGCATCGATTTGGCAGACAAAGTCAGTTTGTTCACACGGTGTGGTGATAGACCTGGAAAGGGCATCTGCAACAATGAGTTCTTTGCCTGGCGTGTAGACAAGTTCAAAGTCATAGCGGCGTAGCTTGAGACGGATTCGTTGTAACCGAGGCGTCATGTCATTCAAATCCTTCTGGATTATGTGGACTAATGGCCTGTGGTCCGTCTCAACCTTGAATTTTGGGAGGCCATACACATAGTCGTGAAACTTGTCGATTCCCGTTAGGAGGCCCAGGCATTCCTTCTCAATCTGAGCGTACCGTTGCTCAGTGGGCGTCATGGCTCTGGAGGCATACGCAACTGGGGCCCATGGGGCAGCACGGTAGCCTTGTGGATAGCACAATTGCTTCACAGCTCCAGGGTCGCAGGTTCGATTCCGGCTTGGGTCACTGTGCGGAGTCTGCACATCCTCCCCGTGTGTGCGTGGGTTTCCTCCGGGTACTCCGGTTTCCTCCCACAGTCCAAAGATGTGCGGGTTAGGTGGATTGGCCATGAAAAATTGCCCTTCGTGCTTAAAATTGCCCTTAGTGTTGGGTGGGGTTACTGGGGATAGGGTGGAGGTGTTGACCTTGTGTAGGGTGCTCTTTCCAAGAGCCGGTGCAGACTCGATGGGTCGAATGGCCTCCTTCTGCACTGTTAATTCTATGTAAACGGAATGAGGAGGAGTCATCCTGTTGGAGGAGCACTGCCCAAATACCGTCCTGGCTCGCGTCAGTGGATATTTTGGTCTCTTCGGTAGGGTCAAAGAACGTCAGAACCGGGGCCGTGGTGAGTTTTGCCCTCAGCTCACGCCATTCGTTCTCATAAGCGGGCAGCCACTGGAATTCCGTTGACTTTTTGACGAGATGGCGGAGGGCTGTGGTGTGTGCCGCCATGTTGGGAATGAACTTCCCGAGGAAGTTGACCATCCCTAGAAAACGGAGGACCGCCTTCTTGTCCTCTGGGGTCTTCATGGCGTTGATCGCCGAGACCTTGTCAGCATCTGACCGCACGCCTTGCTGCGAGGTGTGGTCACCAAGAAATTTGATTTCTGATTGACCGAACGAGCACTTGGCTCTGTTGAGTCGGAGGCCATGCTCATGGATTCTGTGGAATACCTGCTTGAGGAGATCGATGTGTTCTTGAGGAGTTGTGGACCAGATTATGACATCGTCAACATACACGCGCACCCCCTCGATACCCTCCATCGTCTGTTCCATGATGCGGTGAAATACCTCTGAGGCAGAGATGATGCCAAAAGGCACCCGGTTGTAGCAGTAGCGACTGAACGGGGTATTGAATGTGCACAGCTTGCGACTGGATGCATCCAGCTGTATTTGCCAGAACCCCTTGGAGGCGTCCAGCTTCGTAAAGAGTTTGGCATGAGCCATCTCGCTGGTCAACTCTTCTCGTTTTGGTACCGGGTAATGTTCCCTCATGATGTTGCGGTTTAAATCCTTGGGGTCGATGCAGATTCGAAGCTCCCCTGACGGCTTCTTGACGCAGACCATGGAGCTGACCCAGTCCGTGGGTTCTGTGACCTTTGATATGATGCCCTGGTCCTGGAGGTCCTGTAACTGCTGCTTGAGGCGGTCCTTGAGGAGTGCCGGCACCCGACGTGGTGCGTAGATCACAGGGGTGGCGTTTGGTTTGAGCAGGATTTTGTATCGGTATGGGAGTGTGCCCATTCCATCGAACACGCTGTGGTACTGCATGATGATGTCATCAATTTCAGCCTGGAAGTTCTCATCAGGTGAGGCCGTTGCCTGTGAGGATGACATGGTGTGGACTCGCTGAGCCAGGTTCAGGAGTTTGCAGGCCCGAGCACCGAGCAGGGATGCTCTGTCAGATCCCACGATCTCAAATTGCAGTGTCGCTTACAATGACTTATTGGAAACTCCGAGTTGGCATGAGCCACTGGCAGCTATGGCATTGTCATTGTAGTCAAGGAGCTGGCAGGCCGGTGGAAGAATGATTGGTCTGACGCGGATGGTGTCGAGATCGAATTTGGAGATGAGGTTCGCCGATGCGTCGGTGTCCAGTTTGAACCGGATGCGAGCCTTGTTGACTGTGAGGACAGCACACCACCCGTCATCGGGATCCACGCTGAGGATCGGGAGGTGCTTCGCTGTCTTGGAGAAAGGCAGCGCATGCTTCGTAATGATGCCCACCCGGTATGGAGATTTGAGGCATGCAGCATCAGGATCTTTTGGTCGGTCAGAGTGGCATGGCCTACTGTATTGAACAGACGTTTCTTCACCACGGCTGGGATCGCTGGATGCTGGGCAGTGGAGCAGATCTGCAAAGGGCTGCGTAGTGGCCAAGCTTGCCACACTGTAGACACCGTCGTGATTTTGCCGGACATTGCCGCTTTAAATGGGCGGAGCCACAATTCGGACACATCATGATGCCAACGTCAGCGCGTTCCATGCGCCATCGCGCATGCACAGTACGGTCAAACGACGTACGCACCTGCGCAGTCTGGTCGTCGGTCTCGCCGTCCCCTCGGTCGTGGCGCGCATGCGCAGGGGCCCGGGAAAAGAGCGCGGAATGGCCACTCTCGTCGATACTTAGGCCCTGCATTTGTGCGATGACCTGCACCCGTTCCGCCTCATGGGAGGTTAGCTTTGCCGTTTCTGCCGCCCTGATGTGGGAGTACCGATTGTTAGCATGTCCGTGGAGAACAAAACGTTTCGATGGTGAGGGTGAGCTGCTTGACTTTCAGGAGCTGCTGGCGAAGGGAATCGGAGTGAACCCGAAAACGATCTGATCCCGGATCATGGAATCAGTGGTCGAGTCATAGTTACATGACTGCGCGAGGATGCGGAGGTGGGTCAGAAAGGATTGAAAAGGTTCATCCTTACCCTGAAGCCTCTGCTGGAAAACGTACTGTTCAAAGCTCTTTCACCTCAATGTTGCAGTGGCTGTCGAACTTCAGTAGGACTGTTTTAAGTTTCTCTCGTCTTTCCTTCAGCGAATGTAAGGGAATTGTAGATGTGGATAGCGTGGTCCCCGGCTGTGGAGAGGAATAGTGCGATCTTCCTGGCGTCCGATACGGCCTCGAGGTCAGTGGCTTCTAGATAGAGTTGGAACTTTTGTTTGAAGATCTTCCAATTTGCACCGAGGTTGCCGGCGATGCGGAGCTGCGGAGGAGTGTGGACGTTTTCCATGTCACCGGATGGCTGTTTGCTGGTCAACGCTGATTCACTCAAGGTAGGTCTGTCTGTTTGCTGGTCAACGCTGATTCACTGAAGGTAGGTCCGTCAATTTTCAGCATCAATCACTGGTACGATGATGTGTTGGGTAGGCTGGGTCGATGTGGACTGCACTTGATGCAGAGACAGACCTCCAACACTTGACAAGATGCAACACGATTTTATTTAACATCTAAACTATTATACATGTTCAACTGTGGGTTGACACTATGCTGACTTGACTGGAGACCTGGGGCACGATTCGCCACTCCCACGCCGAAGTGGCCGCGCCGTCGTGAACGCCGTCGAGGTTCACGACGGGGCGAAACGGCCCCGATCCCGACCAATTCAGGGCCCGAAACTGGGCTAGGATCGGGGCCGCGAGAACCTCGGGGGGGCGTGCCGCGAAGGTCGCATCGTCACCGCGTGATGCCCGAATGACGCAGTGCTGCATCATAAATTGCGCGATCCGCGCACAGAGGACCCGGAGGAGAACAGAGGAGATGGCTGAGCCCCGAAGAGCCGCACCGAGGTTCCGGGGTAGATGAGGTGGAGCAGAGAAGGGACACCCTCTGCCCAAGACGTGGGCATCGCCAGCCATCCAGCGCAGTGAGTCGCGGCTGGCGGGAGGTGGGCACCGCAGTCAGTGCTGTGGGGCAGACCCCCCGGATGGGGGAGCAGTGGCGCAAGAAGCTGCACGACCTCACCCGGGCTGCCAGGGTAAGTGCCATGAGGGTGCCCCCAGGCCCCCCCTCCCCCGGCACGGGGGGGGGAAGTGGGGTGGGGGGGGTTGGGAGTGTTGGGGGGGACTGGGGCATCAGGGGCGATGTTGGGGGGGCCAGGGGGGTTTGGGGGGGGGTCACGGTGCCCAACTATCTACTCGACCCACATGAGCCCTGGGACCACCCCTGGAGCGAAGCCATGGCGTGCTGTCTCCTGAGCCAGCAACAATGTTGTCTATATCTGCATGCCCTGATGATACCCGCCTAATGGTGATGTTTTATTCCCCCCACCCCCCAGGACAAGACAGCGCACAACCAGCGGGAGCGCATGAGAACCGGAGGGGGTTCTCCGGTCCTGCACCCCCTAACTGTTCACGAGCAGAGGGCCCTGGACCTCGCTGGGGGATCCGCCACCCGGGAGATCGGGCCATGCCAGGTCCGAGGCGCAGAAGCAAGTAAGAGAACCCTGCATGTCCTCTCCACCCCCAACCCGTCATCGCCCCCCTCACACTCTGGCCACTGCACCCCCGATCCCCTCCCCCCCACACTCTGGCCACTGCACCCCCGATCCCATCCCCCCTCAAACTCTGACCACTGCACCTCCGATCCCATCCCCCCTCACACTCTGGCCACTGCACCCCCGATCCCACCCCCCCTCACACTCTGGCCACTGCACCCCCGATCCCATCCCCCCTCACACTCTGGCCACTGCACCCCCTTTCCCATCCCCCCTCACACTCTGGCCACTGCACCCCCGATCCCATCCCCCTCACACTCTGGCCACTGCACCCCCTTTCCCATCCCCCCTCACACTCTGGCCACTGCACCCCCGATCCCATCCCGCCTCACATTCTGGCCACTGCACCCCCTTTCCCATCCCCCCTCACACTCTGGCCACTGCACCCCCGATCCCATCCCCCTCACACTCTGGCCACTGCACCCCCTTTCCCATCCCCCCTCACACTCTGGCCACTGCACCCCCGATCCCATCCCCCCCTCAAACTCTGGCCACTGCACCCCCGATCCCATCCCCCCTCACACTCTGGCCACTGCACCCCCGATCCCATCCCCCCTCACACTCTGGCCACTGCACCCCCGATCCCATTCCCCCTCACACTCTGGCCACTGCACCCCCGATCCCATCCCGCCTCACATTCTGGCCACTGCACCCCCGATCCCATTCCCCCTCACACTCTGGCCACTGCACCCCCGATCCCATCCCGCCTCACATTCTGGCCACTGCACCCCCTTTCCCATCCCCCCTCACACTCTGGCCACTGCACCCCCGATCCCATCCCCCTCACACTCTGGCCACTGTACCCCCTTTCCCATCCCCCCTCACACTCTGGCCACTGCACCCCCGATCCCATCCCCCTCACACTCTGGCCACTGCACCCCCTTTCCCATCCCCCTCACACTCTGGCCACTGCACCCCCGATCCCATCCCGCCTCACATTCTGGCCACTGCACCCCCTTTCCCATCCCCCCTCACACTCTGGCCACTGCACCCCCGATCCCATCCCCCTCACACTCTGGCCACTGCACCCCCTTTCCCATCCCCCCTCACACTCTGGCCACTGCACCCCCGATCCCATCCCCCCTCAAACTCTGGCCACTGCACCCCCGATCCCATCCCGCCTCACATTCTGGCCACTGCACCCCCTTTCCCATCCCCCCTCACACTCTGGCCACTGCACCCCCGATCCCATCCCCCCTCACACTCTGGCCACTGCACCCCCGATCCCATCCCCCCTCAAACTCTGGCCACTGCACCCCCGATCCCATCCCCCCTCACACTCTGGCCACTGCACCCCCGATCCCATCCCCCCTCACACTCTGGCCACTGCACCCCCGATCCCATCCCGCCTCACACTCTGGCCACTGCACCCCCGATCCCACCCCCCCTCACACTCTGGCCACTGCACCCCCGATCCCATCCCCCCTCACACTCTGGCCACTGCACCCCCGATCCCATCCCCCCTCACACTGTGCACCCACCACCATACACCCGGGCCACCGTGTCTAATGAACCCCGAATCTTTATGTTCCCCAGGGCCATCCGCCGAACCTTCAGGGATGTCTCGCCCAGGAAGCAGGGCAACGCCGCCCACCGCAACTGCACCCAGGGACGCACGCCAGAGGTTGGCAGTCGGTCGGACAGGAGGGCAGACCTCACAGTCTGGGACACAGGACCGGGGCGCTGAGACCACCGGGACAGACATTAGTCAGGGGCACAGGGTGGACAGTAATGCCAAAGCCCACATCACGGCCACACACCTGCTGGATCAAACTCAAGACGACATGGCCCGCATGGAGCTTGCGCCGGGCCATGAGGGGGACCAGTACACACCAGACTTCTGAACGGATGATGACCTCGAGCTTGCGGCACTGCTGTCTCCCACACCGTTCACCATCGCAGAGACACTCACCTCGGTTGGGCATATAAGTGATGAGGCTCCCGGGTCACTGTCTGGTGCGCACCCCACAGCCGAGCCGGTACAGCAGGTGGAGTTTGGAGCAGCCGAGGGGCTGGACGGTCGGAGGGCAGCCCAGGCCCAGCAACCAGCTGCCACCCAGACGGTTCCCGGGTTCCTGGATGTAATTGACCCACCCGGACAACTGATGCGTGTGGACACCCAGGGACTGAGTAACGGGATGAGGGCCATCTTCCAGGACCTGCACACGCAGCTGGAGGAGTCTATCCGTGGCCAGGAGCAGGGAGTGGTGCCACTCATCGCAGCCACCCAGGCCGACACCGCACGGGTGGCGTCCGCGGTGGAGGCAATGGGTGAAAGGGTTTTGGCCATGGGTCAGGTTCTGCAAGGCGTTGGGCTTAACGTGCACGCGTCACCCATGGCCCAGGAGCGGGCTGCCCTCTCACAGGCACCTATCTCTCCGGGCCCTGGCTGAGTCTCACCATGCCATGGCCCGGTCCCAGCAAGCGATGGCTCAGTCCCAGCAGTCGGTCGCGGAGAGCATTGACCGCCTGCCGCACGTGATGGATGGCGTCGCGCACTCACAGGTCGAGATCGCACAGACCTTGGCAGGAATGTGGCACTCCCTGGGCCCCGTCTCGGCGAACATTCGGACCGTGGTCGATACCGCTGCAGGCCTCCAGGACTGGCAGCGGCAGGTGTCGGGGGTGCGACGGGGCATGTCTCCGAGCGCATCTCCATCCCACAGTGAGGCCCGGGGGCCACCGGGCTCCCCGAGGGAGGAGGGGGTTCTGGGGCCCGTCCCGGTAGCTCCACCAAGGGACGTCCCGGTACACTCGGCCTCCCCCCGTTCCGCCCCTGGCGCATCTGGTGGGGAGCGGGCAGGTCAGGGTGGCACCACGCCATCCAGCACGCCCGCAGAGCAGCCTGGCCCATCGAAGCCGGGCCGCCCCAGGAAATGCGTGCCGACAGGGAGCCATGTCGAATGGCGTGATTCACAGCAGTCTACCTCCACTCCTGCTGTACCATCTGGGAACACACCTAGACGTAGTGGTAGGGCCCGTAAGGCAAAGTCGTTAGGCACGTAAGAAGTTGGCACGGGTGCAGGGCACAGTCTAGTTGTAGTGGGTAGGGCACCTATGTTTACCACATGAATAAACGGACTGTTAAATCTGACTTGTAAGACTGTGTGCTATGTCAGGTGCCAGGGGGCTCGTGAGGGTGCCAGATTGGCGTAGTGGTATATGAGCCGTTCAAGGTCTGTTCCGGATGTGCTGACCCCCCCGCCCCCCCCCCCCCCCCCCGCGCCCCCCATAATCGGACACCGTTGTCCTCGGTACACCGACGCCAACCACCCCACGGGCATGTGGTGAAATATCCGTCACGAAGGCTGTGACCACCGGAGTGGATGGTTCAGCTTTAGCCATGAGTCAGACCTTGGCTGGCGAATCTGAGCACACAGCTCATCGCAGAGCGGGCCGACATCATTCAACATGGCACTGATCACACCCGCTTACACAATCAGCAATGTAGTGCAATCCCGTAGTGCCGCAGTGGTACGGTGATGGAATTGTTGCCGTGAACGCGGTGCGGGGGGGGCGGAGGGGGGTCGGGCGCTGTGTGGTGCCCATGTACAGGAGTGATAGTGCAAGTGGCAGTGTTCAGCGAATCCCACCCCCCCCAGTGCGTGAACCGTGCGGCCACCAACGCGTTGCGTGCCCGCTGTCCCCAGCGGTGCCGTCGCGCAGCCTCCTGGACGTAACGAGCAGCCGGGCAGTGTCTGCGTCCTGCGCCCCTCCCCCCACCCTAATGCGCCCCATCATCCTCAGCCTCCGAATCCTCCTCTTCCCCATCCCCCTCGTTTGCGTTGGCTCCGGTGCCGTCGGGTCCTCCCTCCGGCTCCTCCACCAGGTCATCTCCCCTCTGCATGGCAATGCTGTGCAGCGCACAGCAGACCACAACCATGCGACCGATCCTGTCGGGCCGGTACTGCAGGGCCCCTCCTGATCGGTCCAGTCATCTGAATCGCATCTTCAGCAGCCCGAAGCACCGCTCTCACCACACCCCTGGTTGCTGCATGGGCCTCGTTGTATAGGCGCTCCGCGTTGGTGTGAGGCCTCCGTATTGGCGTCAGCAGCCATGACCTCAATGGATAGCCCTTGTCGCCCAGCAATCAGCCCCTCAGCCGGGGGGGGGGGCATCCATCGAACATTGCGGGGATGAACGACTGTGCCAGAATGTAGGCGCCATGCACACTCCCGGGGTACTTTGCACACACGTGCATGATCGTCATGTGGGGGTCGCACACCACCTGCATGTTCATGGAGTATGCGCCCTTTCTGTTCATGAACACGTCCCTGCTGTCTGCAGGCGGGCGCATGGGGACGTGCACACCATCGATGACACCCTGGACCATCGGTATCCCGGCCACCTTGGCGAATCCACGTGACCGTGCTTCCTGCTGTGCTCGGTCCTCGGGGAATTGAATGTACCTGTCCGCGATGGCGTACAAGGCGTCGGTGATGGCCCTGATGCACCTGTGGACCGATGCCTGTGATATTCCGGAGAGGTCCCCGCTCGGCGCCTGGAAGGAACCGGTCGCATAAAGGTTTAGGGACACCATCACCTTGACGGAGACTGGTATCGCGTGTCCTCCCATTCCACATGGTGCGAGGTGCGCCACGAGCTGGCATATATGTGCGACCGTCTCCCTGCTGAACGTAGTCTCCTCCTGCATGTGATGTCTGGTAGGGCCTCGAACGACATTCTGTCACGGTACACCCTCGGCCTTGCTGGACGCCTGTGGCGCCCTGGCACCACCATCAGTGGATCCTCCTGCTCCTCCCCCCCAAGCACTTCCTCTGCATTCCTCGCCGTAGCGGGGTCAATGTTCCCCTCGGCATCCCCCTGTGCATTCGGGTCCTGAGCGCCTGCGGCCTGCGCGGTGACGACGGGCCACTCCGCGGCCATCCCCTCTGCTGCACCGGCGACAGCTGCATCTGCAGCCACTGTGGGCCGTCTGACTCTCCGCTGCCGGATGGCAAACTCCAGAGCTGCAGCTCCAACCACGGCAGTGAACATCGCTGTCTGGTTGGCATACATGGTGACCTGCAGGAGGGTGGTGGGGGGCAGAGAAACGACATGTTACACGGAGGTTCTTCCACACCTCGCCAGCCGGGTTGCATGGGATACCTGTGTGTCCCGGTGGCCTGGTCGCGCTGCAGACACGCAGGCAGCCTAACACCTGGTCACTGTCTGCGCCCAACGGTCACTTCACACCGAACTCCTCACCAGTGTGCCACTCGCCTGTGCCCATCAGCCACACGGACCCTGCGGCCGTGTCCCCGTCACCGTCCTGCCATATCAGGGCGGCTGACCTGTGGCATCCGCGGATGGACGATACCATCCACACTCTCCCTCACCCCCCTCCCACCTGCACGCCGCTCCCTCATCCCCCCCTCCCACCTGCACACTCTCCCACCCCCCTCCCACCTGCACGCTCTCCCACCCCCCCCCACCTGCACACTCTACCCCCCCCCCACCTGCACACTCTACCCCCCCCCCACCTGCACACTCTCTCACACCCCCCCACCTGCACACTCTCCCCCCCCACCTGCACACTCTCCCCCCACCCCACCTGCACCCTCCCCCCCCCCCACCTGCACACTCCCCCCCCCCCTCCCCCCCCACCTGCACACTCTCCCGCACCCCCCCCTTTGGCCGCAGCCTTCTCGGGGAAGCCGACCCGGTCTCCAGGAGCTGCGCAACAGTCCGCTCACCTCCTCCCTGCTCAGCGTCAGCCAGCACGACTGGCTGACGACTTTAAAAAGCAAGTGTGAACGGCGACGGCGTGAACTGGGGTTACACCGTCGGGACTTCGGCCCATCCGGGCCTGAGAATAGCAGGGGTGCCGGAGAATCGCCGTTTTGGGTGTCTCGGACGATTCTCCGGCCTGCGGCCCGCGAAACTCGACCGGGCCTTTCCCACCGCTTGGGAGAATCGCGGGAGGGCGTCGGACCGGCGTTGCGGGAAATTTTGGCGGCCCAGGCGATTCTCCCAACCGGCGTGGGAGTGGAGAATCGCGCCCCTGATACTAGCCTAACCAGACTTACTAGCTACCACATGGTGTTTGCACTGGCTAGCTCACTAACTCTGACTGTCCCAGAGGCTGGGTCCCGAGAGAGCGAGAAAACTGGTGCCCTCTGGCTTTATAGTGGTCGTGTCCTGTCTGGTGATTGGCTGCTCTGTTCTGTGTGCTTACTGGTCATCCTGTGTGTCAATCACTGCCTGTCTGCACTGCATTACATACATAGATGTATATTATGACAAGTGGAACCGGAAATTCCCACCGGCGTGAAGAGCCGGAAGATCTATTGAGCTTTCCTCTTGTGAGGATGAGCATAAATAGAGGCTTTCGGATAGAAAAAATTTGAGTAAGGCATTCAGAAGAAAGTGCTTCATCTTTTGTGTGTTAAGAATGTGGAACACACGACCATAGGGAGAGGTTGAAACGGATAGTATAGTTGCATCTAATGGGAAGCTAGACAAGCATTTGAATGGGAAGGTTGGTTACAATAGTAGATTTCGATGAGGAAAGATGGAAGGAACTTCAACTCGAGCATAACCGCCAGAAGGGATTGGTGATTGCGTGGCCTGTTTCTGTGACGTAAATCCTAAATAAGTTAATATTTTACCATCGACTGACGTCAGGTATACCAGCTTGTAACATTTTGTAAAAATAGATGTGTTCCTTTCCTGTACTCTTTGGTACAATTCCCAATCCTAATAATTCCTTAAAAGTTCCTCGCTGGAATGTGACAAATTTTGTTGGCGAATGGCCAATGCCTTAAAAACTTGTGTGTGGCCCATGCAGCTATTAACCAAATTAGCAAAATGCATTGAAAATTCTTTTGGCACTGCAATAATAAATTAATCAATTGCCAATGGCAACAGTGACCAATTGGGGGAGAAAAAAAAAAAGTAATGAAAGGTAATGGTCGTTCTAGGTTTTGTGTTTGTAAGATTAACTGCTGGGCAGAAACCGGGACAAATCCAATTGAGTGAGCCTCAAGCAACGTGACAACACTTCCCTCATGCGGTCCACCAAATAGTAGGCATATGACATGCAGTCCCCTCAAAACTATTGATCACTAATAGAAATTGGAGAAATCTCTGACCGAAAGAGATTGAGATTGTGGAATTCCAATCCTGTTGGGGCCCAGGAGCACTTCCATGGATCTTGCGCTCTGTGACGATAATGGCAGATCTACACCTTTTAGAGTCTGAATTTTCTCCTTGATGTTGGACATATTTTTGGGTTCCTCGGGAGGTAAGTAAGCTTGGGAGAATTCAAGATAGTACAAAGTAGATATTTTTTGTTAAAGGTGATGTAAATAATTGTTTCTTGTAAAACATTCTTGAAACAGAACAAAGCAAAATCACCGACCTGCAAAGTAATTTGTCTGTGTTCCTATGGGGCTTGCGGAGGGCGATGGTGTTAAGGCAGAAAGTCTCCATCGAGTTTTCAGTAGTTGCTAAGCAAAGCATCTGTTACCACTTGCGTTGCTGCACTGGCTATTTTCTCAATAAGTTAAAGATACAAAGCTGTATCTCACACGGGTTGTACCTCTCGTGTGACATTTTCCTCTTTCAGACCTCTGGAGAGATGCCATTATTGCAGAGATGCAAGTTTGGAAATGTGCAGAAACCCAATGGACTCCTTTGAAGACAATTTTCATTGATCCGGAAGAATGGGCGGGCCGCGTCGAATGGAGAACTCCATTGACCGTGGGTGGGATTCTCCGGTAGCTGGCTGGACGCGGAGGAAGAATCCCGCCCATTCTTTTTGACTCTACCAGGTAAGGTTTACTGTTTGAGGACCAGCACTCGTATTAAGCTATTGAGATTCTTATGAAGTGACATTATCATGACCTGTCTATGAACTTTGGGTAAATGGTTGAAGCTGGGCAAGTGGCTGAAGTATCAGTGGGGGAGCATTTTGCAGACAGCGATCATAACTCTGTTAGATTCAAGATTGATCTGGAAAAGGACAAGGATGGGTCTGAGATCAAAGTTCTAAACTGGGAGAAGGACTATTTTAATTAGATCAGATCTGATTTGGCGAGAGTGGACAGGGGGCAGACACTTTAAGGTAAAACAGAACAGTACGAGACATTCAAGAGGGATATAGGGAGAGTATAGGGCCAACATGTTCCAGTCAAGAAAAAGGGTGTGGCCAACAAATCCAGTGAATCCTAGATATTGAGGAATATCCAGCATGGGATCAGGAGAGAAAGGGAGGCTTATGGTAGATATCGAGGGCTCAAAACAGCAGAAGCCCGAGAGGCATATAGAATGTGCAAGACGGAACTTAAAAAAGAAATTAGGAAAGCAAAAAGGGGACATGAAAGGATACAGGCAGGGGTAAAATAAAAGACAATCCGAAGTTGTTTTACAAGTACATTAAAGATAAAAGGATAACTAGGGAAAGAGTAGGGCCCATTAAGGACCACAGTGGTAATTTGTGTGTGGAGCCAGAGGAGGTAGGTAGGGTTCTAAATGAATACTTTGTGTCAGTGTTCACTCATGAGAGAGTGTGGGTATAGAAATCAGGGAGAAGGACTGCAATAAAATTAAAGAGATGAACATAGAGAAGAGGTTCTGAGTGGTCTGGCAGGCATAAAAGCAGACACATCTCCAGGGCCAGATGAAATGTATCCCAGGCTGTTGAGTGAGGCGAGGGAGGAAATAGGAGGGGCACTGGCAATAATTTTCAATTCCTCTCTGGCCACAAGAGAGGTACTGGAGGATTGCCAATGTGGTACCGTTATTCAAGAAGGGAGGAAAGGATTACCGAGACACTAACCTCAGTAGTGGGGAAGCAACTCTGAGAGACCGAATTAATCTGCATTTGGAGAGGCAAATATTAATCAAGAACAGTCAGCATGGTTTTGTTAAAGGGAGGCCATGTTTGACCAACTTGATTGAATTTTTCAAAGCATTGACCAGGTGTGTAGATGATGGAAATGCATTTGACGTAGTCTACTTGGATTTCATCAAAGCTTTCGATAAGGCCCCACATGGGAAACTGATATCAAAGGTAAAAGCCCATGGGTTCCAAAGAAATTTTGCAAATTGGATCCAAAATTGGCTGGGTGTCAGGGAGCAGAGGGTGATGATCGAGGGCTATTTTTCTGACTGGAAGCCTTTGTCCTGTGGGGTCCCACAGGGATCAGTATTGGGGCCCTTGCTGTTTGTGGTTTATATAAATGATGTATAAAATGTTGGTTAGGCCACAGCTTGAGTATTGTGTGTATTTCCGGAATCCACATTATGAGAGGGATGTGATAGCACTAGGAAGGGTGCTGAGGAGATTACCGAGATGTTGACTGGGCTGGGGAGTTTTAGTTATGAAGAGAGATTGGATAGGCTTGAATTGTTTTCCTTGGAGCAGAGAAGACTGAGGGGGGACATGATTGAGGTGTATAAAATTATGAGGGGCATAGACAGGGTAGACAGGAAGAAACTTTCCCTCTTGGTGGAGGGATCAATGACCAGGGAACGTAGATTTCACTTAAGGCAGGAGGATTAGAGGGGATGTGAGGTAAACCCGGGAGGTGGGAGTTTGGAACTCGCTGCCTGAAAGGGTGGTGGAGGCAGACACGCTCATAACATTTAAGAAGTATTTAGATATGCATTTGCGATCAAGCAGATCAAGGATCTCTGAGGGCAGCGGGGTAGGGGGTTCGGGGGTGCACGGCACCATCGGGGGAGCAGAGAACTGTATAACACATTAAACAACCTTGACCACAATCAGTAAGATGCTCTGTCACTTTCTTCCGTCATGTGGGCAGACCTCCAAACCCTTAGCCCATCTCTCCTGGTCCGCTGCCGCCTCATCATCCTCTTCCTCCTCAGAGGTGGCCACAAGTTCCTCGTCACCAACCTCCATCTCATCGCCTCGCTGCTGTGCGAGGTTGTGGAGGACTCAGCAGACCACCACAAAGCGGACGACTCTCCGGGGGGTGTACGGGAGTGGACCGCAGGAGCGGTCAAGGCATCGGAACCGCATCTTGATGAGTCTGATGCACCGGTCAATCACAGGCCGGGTAGCTGCATGGGCCTTGTAGTATCGAGTCTCCCCTTAGTTCTCCAGCCTCTGTACTGCCATCATTAGCCAGGTCCTCACGGGTGCTCCTTAGCCCCCAAGAGCCAGCCACCCATCCTGGAGTGGTCCTCAAAGAGGCCAGGACATAGCTGTCGTGGACACTCCCCGGGAAGCAGGCACACGTGTATGATTTTCATGTGGTGGTTGCACATAAGCTGGATGTTCAGGGAGTGGAAACCCATTCTGTTATCGTTGGGGTCTCCCAGATGGCCCGGTGAGCGCAGGATGACATGCATGCCATCTACTACCCTCTGGATGTGTGGCATCTCGGAGATGGTGGAGAAACCTGCTGCCCAGGAATCCTGTTGGGCTTGGTCCATATCAGAGCTGATGTAGTTTGCCGCCCGGGCAAACAGGGCTTCCGTGACCTGCACTTGTGGGCTGTGGCTTGCGAGGTGCCATACAGGTCCCTGCTCAAGCCCTGGAAGGATCCTGAGGTGTACAGGTTCAGGACTGCGGTGACCTTGACAGCCACAGGGAGCGGGTGTCCTCCTTCTGCATGTGGTATCAAGTCTGCTAGGATATGGCGCAGGTGCAGCACCGTCTCCTTGTTGAGGTGGAGCCAGCGGCTCCTGTTCAAATGACCAGCAACGGTTGTGCACCCTGCCATTGCGGGACTCCACTTCTGGGTCTCTCCCTGGGTCCTGGGGGTGTAGGGTGGGGCCCGGCACGTGGGCCGCTGCCTCGAGGATCTACTGATGCTGAAGCTGTCGCCGCTGTCTCCGCCGCCTGGCTGCCCGGCCTAGCAGCAGCACCAGTAGGGCAGGCTCTGCTGGGTCTAAAATCCCTGCCATAGCGTTCAATATCTGTATGGCATTGGGACAGGGTGTTACACTGACAAACACCGGTGCCTTCCACCCTCCATTCCCCTATTGAGCACCCCCCTCACCCAGAATGCCCAGCCCATGCACTCCGGGCTGCAGCGGGCTCCCCTCACCAGACCCCAGAACCTGTACCCAGACACGCGTTTATAACGTCACCTGGACCTGCCACTGGTCCCCATGGCACGCACACACCCTTTGGCGGTGGACATGTCCCTGGAGCTGTGTCCCATCCCCTAGGTGTTCAGATGTTGGTTATTGCCTGTGTGGTGTTGCCTTCTACCGTGTTCAGGCACAGTGTCCAGGTTTCACGGTCTGTTTGGGATGCTAGACAATGACCCCCACATGCTACATGGCCCATCTACCCACGGGAATCCACTTGGGTTGTGCAAAGTGCTCACTTACCACGATTGCAATTCCCTATTAGCAACAGCCTTCAGCCGCACGGCCAGAAGCCTCGGCAGTCAGTGGAGGCTTTGGGTGGTTGGTGGGGCAGGGGCAAGGATGCCCCTGGAATGGATACACATAATCCAGGGGTTGGCATGGTGGTGCCACGCGTGGTTGCCCCCCCCATCATCGTCCCCGTCCCCCATCCCATGGCAGCCCACCCTTTGGGGGGGGTCCCCCACCCTGATGCACTATCAATTACGACGAGACGAGAGTAGAGAGCAATCGAGGGTTTATTAAGCAGAGATGTGTTGCCTCCTGCAGTTGCTGCCGAAATGGCTGCAGCTCGGTGAGCACACACATTTATACTCCGCCTACTGGGCGGAGCCAGCAGGCAGGGATCTACCCCCGTACCTGTAGTACAGGAGTCTTACCGTATTACCTCTCATATACGTATTATACAAACAGTGGTGACCACCACATTCACCCCCTGTTAAAAAAGAGTCCAGCGGGGGTGGTGGAAAACTATTTACATGGTATGTGAGCATTTATAAAGAGTACAGTTTGGTGAAAGTTCACAAATTTAGCCGGTCGGGTGCCTTGAACCTCCGTTGTGAGCGCCGCAGTCCCGGTGGTGATGCAGGCGCCAGCTTGGTCGCCTGTGACTCGGGGAGCGTGTAGTCCTCATCCTCATCCCCGGGTGGAACCAGTGGGAGGACGGATCATCCTGGAGCGGGAGCTGTGGTGAGGTGCGCTGGGGGGAGGGTGGGTGGCGCCAGGGCAATTGGAGGGGGGGTGGGGAACCAGCTAGTGCCCGGTCCCTGAGGGCGACTGTGTCTTGGCGGCCATCGGGGTACGCCACGTAGGCGTACTGCGGGTTCGCATGTAGCAGCTGTACCCTTTCGACCAACGGGTCCGCCTTGTGGAGCCGCACGTGCTTGCGGAGGAGAATGGGTCCTGGGGCTGCCAGCCACGTTGGCAGCGAAACCCCGGAGGTGGACTTCCTAGGAAAGGCAAGGAGAAATTCATGGGGGGTTTCATTAGTCGCAGTGCAAAGTAGCGATCGGATGGAGTGGAGGGCGTTGGGGCGGACCTCCTGCCAGTGGGAGACCGGGAGATTTTTAGACCGTAGGGCCAGCAGGACGGCTTCCAGACCGTCCCGTTCTCCCTCTCCACCTGTCCGTTTCCCCGGGGGTTGTAGCTGGTCGTCCTGCTCGAGGCGATGCCCTTGCTACGCAGGAACTGACGCAGCTCATCATTCACAAAGGAGGATCCCCGGTCGCTGTGGACATAAGCGGGGAAACCGAACAGAGTGAAGATGCTGTTGAGGGCTTTGATGACTGTGGCAGATGTCATATTGGGGCATGGGATGGCGAAGGGGAATCTGGAGTATTCATTGACAACGTTCAGCAAGTATGTGTTTCGGTCGGCGGAGGGGAGGGGCCCTTTGAAATCCATGCTGAGGCGTTCAAAGGGACGGGAGGCCTTCACCAGGTGCACTCGGTCTGGCCGGTAGGAGTGCGGTTTGCAGTCCGCGCAGACCTGGCAGTCTTTGGTGACCATCGTGACCACCGAAATGGAGTAGGGCAGGTTGCGGGCTTTATGACGTGAAAGAACCGGGTGACCCCTGGGTGACAGAGACCATTGTGTAGGGCCCGGAGTCGGTCCACTTGTGAGCTGGCACATGTACCTCGGGATAGGGCATCGGGGGCTTGTTGAGCTTACTGAGGCGATACAAAATCTCATTACTGTAGGTGGAGAGCTCGATCCTCCACCTCAAGATTTTATCATTTTTGGCCTTGCCCCGCTGTGTGTTGTTGAACATGAAGGCTACCGACTGTTGGTCAGTGAGGAGAGTGAATCTCCTGCCGGCTAGGTAATGCCTCCAATGCCGCACAGCTTCAACGATGGCTTGGGCCTCTTTTTCGACAGAGGAATGCCGAATTTCGGAGGCATGGAGGGTGTGGGAAAAGAATGCCACGGGCCTGCCTGCCTGGTTGAGGGTGGCGGCCAGAGCGACGTCTGATGCATCGCTCTCGACTTGGAAGGGGAGGGTCTCGTCGACCATGTGCATCGCGGCTTTGGCGATGTCGGTCTTGATACGGTTAAAGACCTGGCGGGCCTTGGCCGTCAGGGGGAAAACTGTGGAATGGATGAGTGGGTAGGCCTTGTCTGCATAGTTAGGGACCCACTGGGCATAGTATGAGAAGAACCCCAGGCATCGTTTGAGGGCCTTGGGGTAGTGGGCGAGGGGGAGTTCCATGAGGGGCCGCATTCGATCGGGGTCAGGCCCTAGAACTCCATTTTGCACCACATAGCTAAGGATGGCTAAGCGTTTGGTGCTGAACACGCACTTCGCCTTGTTATATGTGAGGTTCAGGAGTGATTTCGCCGAAGGGAGTGGGCCGGTTGCATCACAAACTGTTTGGCCTGGTGCGGTTCTCATTTTCAGCCTCTCCCTCTATTCGCCCACCTTGTTTCGCTCGATTGAGAGCGCACGAAGAGTTGGATGTTTAATGCAAAATATGAGTTTTTTGCAACGCAACTGTAATGTCAAGGTGATCTCTCTTGCTCCATTAAAAACATAAATCAAGATATGGCAAATGTCCCTACTTCACTGCAAATACAAAATATCTTACCCTTCATAAGAAAATAGCATCACAGTAGCTGATATCAAACTAAGGTGCTGCACAATACAGAATTATTTTACTGATTTAGAAAGTATTGTTAGATTGGTAGTTCAGGGAGGCTCAGAATGCAGCAACAGACCTTAGTGAGAGCAGATTCAAATTGATTAATTGATTCTTCAAAAAAGTAGTCTCCATGACAATGAGACGATGGAGCTCCCTAAATTAACATTTGCTTTGAGTGAGAACATAATAATACACCAGTTCAATGGCTTAAAATTAGTGCCCGGTGGCACAGTGGTTCGCACTGCTGCCTCACAGAGCCAGGGACCCGGGTTCAATTCCGGCCTTGGGTGACTGTGTGGAGATAGCCCTTTCGCCCCGTGTCTGCGTGGGTTTCCACCGGTTTTCTCCCACAGTCCAAAGATGTGCAGGTTAGGTGATTTGCATTGATCAATTGCCCCATAGTGTCCAGGGGTTCGCAGTATGGCTGAGGTTACAGGGGTGGGTTACGGGGATGGGGTGGGGGACATGGGCCTAGGTAGGGCGCTCTTTCAGAGGGTCGGTGAAGACTTGATGGGCCGAATGGCCTCATTCTGCACTATAGGAATTGTATGGTCTAAATGCAGCTGTCACCTTCTCTCAGCCTTGAAAACTTTTGTTGCAGATTATGGGGAGAATGATTAGGATCCACTGGGAAAAATGGAATATCCCAAAATAAAATGCTTGAAAAAAGGCAGCCGAAAGAGGAAAGCCAAAAGGAGCAATGAGTAAAGCTGTGAAACTAAATGCAACAGGAAATAAATGTATTATTCCAACAAATCGGTTATCAGAAGAAAATTATGCACCTGTAAGGACCTGTAAGCTGGGGATAAACTAGCATGGAAAAGAGACTTGCATTTATAAAGCACCTTTCATGACCACTGAACATCTTCAAGCACTTTACAGCCAACGATGTACTTTTGAAGTGTAGCCACAGTTGTACTTTTTGAAATGCGGCAGCCAATCTGTCCAGCAAGCTCCCACAAACTGCAATGTGAGAAAACCCTAATAATCTGCTTTTGTAGTGTTAATTAAGTGAAAGATTATGGGCCCGATCTTTCCAAAAGGGAACAATGTCCTCGAGCGAGTGCGTTTAGCAGCGTGTTCCCCAGCACTCGCTTTGAATAAGAGGCCTGAACGGGGAACACATGGCTGAGGCCACACATAGCCCCGTTTTTTAGAATGGGGAGCTAGACTCGCTGAACGCCCTGTTGTAGCGAGATCGGGACGTCCTTTGTAAACGGTATCCTGTTCTCCGAGGCCCCAAAATGAAATCTCCAACCCCCCCCCCCCCCCCCCCCCCTCCGGCGGTATCCCCCTTGCAATGTCTCGTGAGATTGCGTTGAATTTAGTGAGGCGTTGCGATCCGGGGTAGATCCCAGGAGTGGGGTCTCCTGGCTTTCACCGTTGGTAGCAGAGAGGCTTTAAGAAGTCCGGAGATGAGTCACTCGCTGCAGAATTCCCAGCCTCTGTCCTGTTCCAGCAGACTTCTTTCAATGTTTTTCTCGGCTTCCTTGTAGAGCATAAAAGCTGATGTGAGTTTGGGTTATTTTTGTTCTAAAAATGGATTGCTCATTGCTGTTACTTTCTGCTGGTAACCGTTGAGCTGAGATAATTTGCTACATGAATGATACGTTTGGGAGCTTTATTGAGGCATATGGCTCTGTTTCATAATAATACCTACAATGAGGCAATCACACAAAAAATGTTGAAACCAATGTGCAACATGAAAATAATAGAACAGTAGAAAAATCTTAAGCCGCTAAATTATTAAAGGTATTTTTATTCTGTTAGTTTTCTGCAAATCATTATGATTTAATGGCTGGCAACTATTTTACAGAATTTTGCAAGCACATGATTTAAAAAAAAATAATGCAGTTTTGAACCAATGATAAAATCAATAGATACATTTTGTCCCTTGCTTTAAGCATCCGTGTTCTTGAACATGTCTAATAGTATTGCTTTACAATGTACACAGTGTTCCTATATTAGACTGCAAAACTTTAATTAATGCAATGTTCAGTCCAAAGCTTAATCCAATACACACATAAATAAAGAACTGCTTAAACACAGGCATCGTATAAAGGTGCTGATTCTGGCTACACAGGTTGGAGATACGACTTTCATTTGAAACAGCAAGATTGCTGACCTAGAAGTCTTTTGCTCTACCTGTGTATTGTCTAGCATTAATCATTAACAATGGTTTACAATCCCCTGCTGTTGCAGGACTAGTACTGATAAGTACTGAATGAAGCATCGGGAGACAGAACAGACATTCAAATGTCTGTAACATTCGAGCACTACGTGTTCTGTGAGTCATACCGGTTATGTTCAAAAATATATTTTAACTTCAGAAATGACCTTTATTACAAAGGAAATTTTCACATTTTACAAGATTTTCACAGTGGGTAAACTGTCCAAATTATTGCAAACAATTGCTCCAAACTAACCAATACTGGGTATGTTGAATCGTCCGTTTTTGGCCTGGATTTTGGGGTCAGTTGCAAAATGCCAGTGCCTGTCACTGACCTCAATGAATGCTGCCCACTTTCTAGCGATCTCTGGCATGGATTTCACCTTTGCTAATTTGAATTTGAATCTGGCACCAAGTCAAGGGTATCTCCAGGATCTCGACCATAGAAATGTCATCAAGCAGGGTAAGCAGACAATTATAGTAAAGAATTCTCATAGACAGCAAACCGAAGTACAATGGACTGATTAACCAACACTTCATGTGAATTTAGCAGAGAGCAAAATAAAGATCAAGACCTAACATCAGAAGCTGAAATAATAAAAACAATTCATTTAAAAAGTACTAAAAATGTCGAACTTTTATCATAATGGGAAAAAATGACATGACACAAATATAACATTAATTTTCCAGGGTCAGAAATGTTCTTCAGTAGCTATACCTTAGCACACCATTAAAAGACAAAGTAATACCTTATTAACATGGCATAACTTTTTCAGGAGCTTTTAACAAAGAACAAACAAAGAAAAGTACAGCACAGGAACAGGCCCTTCGGCCCTCCAAGCCTGCGTCGACCATGCTGTCCGTCTAAACGAAATCTTCTACACTTTTGGGGTCCATAGCCCTCTATTCCCATCCTATTCATGTATTTGTCAAGGTGCCCCTTAAACGTCACTATCATCCCTGCTTCCACCACCTCCTCCAGCAAAAAAACAGAGACAGAGGAAAGGAAGAATAAAAGATCAGATCAAAACCAGGCGGACCAGGAGATGCTGGAAATATTTAGTAAATCAACAGTAATATTACAATCTAAAAGAGGAACTTTTCATCAGTTCAGTGATTTCTAAAGATTGCTGTCTGTGGGGTCTTCAACAGCTCACCCTGTGGAGGAGCATGGAATCATTGACAGCACCCCCTGGACATGGGTAGATGCCAGAAGTTGCTGTCAGTTTCACAGCTGTAACAGCAAGCGAATGCTGACAATTTCGCTGTCATTACAACTGCAAAATCCAGGCCATTGTGTCTTTTATACTTGTGTTCTGACCAGTCCGATACAGCTTTCTCTGGGCCTCTGGGCACAATGTGAATGTTATTTTATCCTTTGAACTATGCCCAAGAAATGGTTCTGCACCATTTCTTCACTCAGGATTGACCATCCAAAGGCTGCCTTTTAAAAAATGATGGTTTTAAAAAAATTAATTGCATGTAAAAATATTACAAAACTGATTGCAGGGTAGTCTACAACAGCTAGTGACAGAGTGAACAGACATGAGAAAAATGAATGGGTACTTTTCTAAGCCTGAAAAGCAGAGAAGCCTGATTGACAAATCTGGGTTCCAACAGACATACTTGGAGAAAGAAACATCATTATTATGGTACATCAATGAGGAAAAAAGTTCTAGTTTTTTTTCCACAAAACTTAAGCTGCAATTGTCCTGTAATCTTAACTGAAAAGGTGGTTAACAGGCGACGATTTAAAAAAAAAATCTAGTTACAGCTCAGTGGATTAATAAAAAAATATGTTCGGCTTACCACAGCATGTTTTCCCGATGAAGCACACAAGTTTCTAATCCTTTTCAACACCTAAATACTGATTTATCTTACTGGGTAGAAATTTTTCGGGTCTCCAACTAAAGAGTTGAATGCTGACCTTTAAGAACTTTATCATGTTGTTCACTGCTAAAATATTATTTGTCACTAGTTTGGGTAAAGTCTGGGTAAATAGTGTCAAATCCCAACAAGACAAGATATGAGTCAGGTTTCCATTACAATATTATTACTTGAGTTCTTGTCTACAAAGATGGCATATCTAATGGGTAGGCGCGATTGAAGAATGCTAAATAAATGTGAAAAGAAGTCTGTTTGTTTCTTTCTAAGTTACCATGGTAATACAACTATCAGCTTTTATGTAGTTTTTTTTTAATCGATCACTTAATTTTCTAAAATACTAAGATTGTCTTCCCATTTCTGCCCATTTAAGCAAATTATATCTGTATTTTTTTATTATGCCATTCCCTGACAGCAAAACATCCAAAACTGTAGTGTGTGTACTGTTTTTTGTTTAGTCTACGCAGTCACTCTTGTGTGTCTTGCCTTCTTTACTCTATCTTAATTTATAGACAGAAGTAAGTGTATGAAATTAGAAAGTACATATATAAATATATTTTTTAAGTAACACAGAACCATGGAGACTATATCATTCCTTCTTCACTTGACCAAATGACGGCGTTTAACCATTCTGCAGTTGCTAAAATCTACTCTAATAGTATCAGTTCTTACAGTGCTGTTTAGTTCCAAATGGCTCAACCATATTCCATTAATGATGCTGCTTTCTTGAGATCTTCACTGTTCTGCTTCTTTTGCTTTTTAAACAATATTCAAGCAGGAGTGCGACATCATTGTTCTTTTGTAAATCTCCATACAGTTTAATGTGTTCAGGTGCTTTGCGTCCATCCATGCATCTGCTTTGCTATTTGATGCATATAACTAACATCAGGCCGAAGATCTGGCTCAGGGTTGATGCACATGATCACCAACTCTCGTAACTAAAACAAAAAAAGTTTAAAAATGCAGTTTATTAGACAAACCTAATATAAGTTATTCTGTCACATTCCATTTTTCATCAAAGAGGTGGGAACATTCGTCTCCATCGTCTACTAGTGGGAGTGCAGCTTAGTATTAACTAAGTATTGCGAACAATATGAGCTCCTTAGGACCATAGTTTTATTGGGAATAGAGTCCTGAGCTGAGTGAATTCCGTAGTAAGCATTGCAGCAGGAGAGACCCATGCCCCACCCTTTGGGGACAAAGGACAGGGATACCAGCTCATTATTTCCGGCAAGAAGAGAACAGGTGTAAACAGAATGACAACCAATAGCCTAGTAAGCAGTTTTTGAAACTGTTAACTTATGGCACCAATATGCAGTCACAATGAAGGTGGCGCAGTGGTTAGCACTGTTGCCTCACGACGCTGAGGACCCGGGTTCGATCCCGGCCCCGGGTCACTGTCCGTGTGGAGTTTGCATATTCTCCGCGTGTCGGCATGGGTCTCACTCCCACAACCCAAAGATGTGCAGGTTAGGTGGATTGGCTACGCTAAAATTGCTCCTTAATTGGAAAAAAAATTGGGTACTCTAAATTTTTTTTTTTTTTAAATTAAGTCACGGTGAAAAACTACTATTTGAAGGATCATTAGATACACAAAGTGCTGACTTCCCTATCCAGTTTAAAGCTTGCAAGGTGAAACATAATGATACAAATGGCAATTTGTAAAAGATGCCCCAAAATTTAGACCTGCAAAAAAAACCCTACAAATTCTTTGGCTGTGATTCCAAATTACATTATCTTGATTTAAACCCGTGATTATCAGTATTGTTTTGTGAGTCCCTTACAAAAACGTTTTTTTTTGTCAGCACTTTGTAATTAACGTTAAATCAAGAAAAGTGCTTAAAATTGCATTTTGGCTGGTGATTGATTATTTTACTTTTGAATTAACAATGGGGAAAACTTTCCATTTTTAACCTGACTAATTGGCACCTGGACAGGAACTCTTTGTGAAGGAAGTGAAATTCTTCATCCTCACACAAACCCTCAGTTCAAATCAGTAGCCCCGGTGTGAAAAACAGTAGCCCAGTGAAGGGAAACGTTTTTAAGGTTATTTATCAGGGGGTGTTCTAGTGTCATAATTCTCTGTGATAATTGTGTGTTTTATTCTAGAGTAACACACAACCTGTAGCACTATGCTCTCATTATTGCTGAACAAGGACATAGAAGATGACTGGAATCATATCTGCACTTGTCTATATCTTTAACACTGCTGTGAAATGATCCGTTACTGGGGGTATTTCAATTTGTTGAAACACTATTTATCTAAAAATCTGCTTGACTCAATTATCCTGTACAGGCCAATTCCGTTTCGTAACGTGTTTCGATTGATCTTTAACCCAAAGATATATATTTGCTGTATCTTTAAGAGATATAGCAAATCGCCCACTTAATATCAGCGGCAGCCCAGCTTTGCAGGAAATGCTGACGTGCAGGAAATGCGGTGACATGCTGCCTCCTTAAGCTTTGAAATCTATTCTAAGTGATGCTTTTTACTGTAGCTAATGACACTGCTGCACCCCAATGGTAATACAAAATTGCTGCTAAAGTAACAGGTAGCCAAACTGACGACCTGAGTGTTAGTAAGCCCGATGGCCCTGCCCAGCTGCATGACCTGTCAGTGAGGTTTCCCACTGATTTGAAACAAAGTCATTGTAACTTGAAAGTGTGAGTACAAACATGCACATGTTACAGTTGTTTTTCACTGTCCCAGGTATTATGAGGTCTGTTTCTATCTTGATCCAGTCGGGAACAGCTGTTATAGGAAGGGGGTCCCTGTGATGTCACCATCCCTACAGGAATACTGTTGGAGTCCACAGGAGGAGGTGTCAACAAGGGCTCTGAAATGCAGATGTTCCAACAGCACATCGGTAAAGGTTCCGGCAATCTCAGAAAATCATACAGTTCTTTCATCAGTTCACATGCATGCCTGAATTACACCTTAAAACCAGAACTATTGCCTCAATAGTATCCAATGTTGGCACTAAAGCAATTATTCAGAAAATGTATTTCTGAAAAAAGCGCACTGTTTGTCAAAGCTTTTCATCATGCACTCATCAAGACATTTCGCAAGAATACAGGTCCAAGGAAAGCAACAGATTTATAATGTATACGAGACTGCTGATTGGTTGACAAATGGACTCTAATTGGTAGAGCTGTTGCCATGGAGAATGCCCTATTTGATGTTGACTGACAGTTAACATGTGAGTCCACTTGCCAACCAGTCAGCACTCTCTTCTCCCAGGATAAATGTGTGGCTGCCCTTGGATTTGTATTCTTGGAATTGTTCTGATGATTGCGAGTCAAATTGTTTCAACAAAATATGGGCTGGATTCTCTACTGTCGGGATTCTCCGTTGCGCCGGCAACCCGGGGATTTCCTGGTGGCGTGGGGCTGCCCACAATGGGAAACCCCATTGGTCAGTTGGCGAGACGGAGAATCCCGGGGGCTGCCACACCAGAAATCTGTGCGGTGGGTCGGAAAAACCCACCCAATGCCTTTTTTCAGCACTACTCTAGTTTCGTACTACCAAACGACGACATGATGTCCATTCATTTGCTCCCATATTAATAAAGCACATTGTATCTTAAGCTTTATTAATAGGGGAGTTGAGTACAAGAGTAAGGAGGTCATGTTAAACCTGTATAAAACACTAGTTAGGCCTCATCTGGAGTACTGCTTCCAGTTCTGGGCATCTTGAGGAAGAGTGTGAAGGCAATGGAGAGGAGATTTACAAGAATAATAATTCCAGAGATAAAGAACTGTAGAAGGAAAGGGTGGGACTAGTTTCCTTGGAGATAAGAAGGCTGTGAGGAGACTTGATGGAGGTATTCAAGATCCTGAAAGTATGGACTGGGTAAATCGTGAGAAATTGTTCCCACTCAAGAGAACCCAGATTCAAAATAATTGGTAAAAGGAGTACAAGTGATTGAAGATTGAGGCCTTGAATACAATTCCATTATCCATTTCCTTATGAAAGAAACTGTGTCTGCTAGGTCTGTTGTTAAATCTAAAGCAAGCTCAGTCTGTGCATTCCATGAACCAAAGGCTCCTCTTTACGAATCCATGCTATTCAGTTTTACCTTTGCTAGCTGAGCAACAATCATAAAAATTACATTTACCAAAAATAGTTTTGTATTTATTCTTTGTTACAAAATTGATAACAGACGAGCAAAGGGGCAATGACAAGTTGAGTTTGTTCTTGAATCAGCTTTCCGTGACACAAATATCTCATGGCTGTAGCTACACTCCACAATCCAATGTGAAGCCTCACAATCCTTTCCACTTCATCACACTGACCAGTAAAATGAATTTAATTATCTATTTTTTTTCTTGCTGTGTAGTTTAAATATCTAGCAGATAAAACAGGAAGTGGAGATGTTTTAAAATGGCTTTTTTTTTCCTTGAATACATCGATTGGGGTAGATTTTCATCTCCACTGCCTGAGTGTTAGTATCACCTAGGTGGAGTGTAGGAAGGAACGCTTTGTGGAACGAGCTGTACATGGGGGTGGCACGGTGGTACAGTGGTGAGAACTCTGCCTCACAGCGCCAGGGACCCAGGTTTGATTCCGACCTCAGGTGACTGTGTGGTGTTTGCACTTTCTTTTTTTTTAATTAAATATTTTATTGAAAATTTTTGGTCAACCAACACAGTCCATTGTGCATCCTTTACACAATATTATAACAACACAAATAACAATGACCTATTTTATAAACAGAAAATGAATAAGTAATAAATAATAAAAATGAAAACTAACCCTAATTGGCAACTGCCTTATCACAAGTAACACTCTCCAAAAATATAATTTAACAGTCCAATATATAATTATCTGTAGCAACGACCTATACATATTATACCGTATATATTAACAACCCTGAGAGTCCTTCTGGTTCCTCCTACCCCCCCCCCCCCCCCCCCCCCCCGATCCTGGGCTGCTGCTGCTGCCTTCTTTTTCCCATTCCGTCTATCTTTCTGCGAGGTATTCGACGAACGGTTGCCACCGCCTGGTGAACCCTTGAGCCGACCCCCTTAGGACGAACTTAATCCGCTCTAGCTTTATAAACCCCGCCATGTCATTTATCCAGGTCTCCACCCCCGGGGGCTTGGCTTCTTTCCACATTAGCAATATCCTGCGCCGGGCTACTAGGGACGCAAAGGCCAAAACATCGGCCTCTCTCGCCTCCTGCACTCCCGGCTCTTGTGCAACCCCAAATATAGCCAACCCCCAGCTTGGTTCGACCCGGACTCCTACTACTTTTGAAAGCACCTTTGTCACCCCCATCCAAAACCCCTGTAGTGCCGGGCATGACCAAAACATATGGGTATGATTCGCTGGGCTTCTCGAGCACCTCGCACACCTATCCTCCACCCCAAAAAATTTACTGAGCCGTGCTCCAGTCATATGTGCCCTGTGGCTGCAGTCTTTCCCCTATGCCGTCTCCACTGTCCCCAAATCTTCAGTGTAGCCACCACCACCGGGCTTGTGGTGTAGTTCCTCGGTGAGAACGGCAATGGGGCTGTCACCATAGCCTGTAGGCTAGTCCCCCTACAGGACGCCCTCTCTAATCTCTTCCATGCCGCTCCCTCCTCCTCTCCCATCCACTTACTCACCATTGAAATATTAGCGGCCCAATAATACTCACTTAGGCTCGGTAGTGCCAGCACCCCCCCATCCCTGCTACGCTGTAAGAATCCCTTCCTCACTCTCGGGGTCTTCCCGGCCCACACAAAACCCATGATGCTCTTTTCAATCCTTTTAAAAAAGGCCTTCGTGATCACCACCGGGAGGTACTGAAACACAAAGAGGAATCTCGGGAGGACCACCATCTTAACCGCCTGCACCCTCCCTGCCAGTGACAGGGATACCATATCCCATCTCTTGAAATCCTCCTCCATCTGTTCCACCAACCGCGTTAAATTTAACCTATGCAATGTGCCCCAATTCTTAGCTATCTGGATCCCCAGGTAACGAAAGTCCCTTGTTACCTTCCTCAACGGTAGGTCCTCTATTTCTCTACTCTGCTCCCCTGGATGCACCACAAACAACTCACTTTTCCCCATGTTCAATTTATACCCTGAAAAATCCCCAAACTCCCCAAGTATCTGCATTATTTCTGGCATCGCCTCCGCCGGGTCCGCCACGTATAGTAGCAAATCGTCCGCATACAAAGATACCCGGTGTTCTTCTCCTCCCCTAAGTACTCCCCTCCACTTCTTGGAACCCCTCAACGCTATCGCCAGGGGCTCAATCGCCAGTGCAAACAATAATGGGGACAGAGGGCATCCCTGCCTTGTCCCTCTATGGAGCCGAAAATATGCAGATCCCCATCCATTCGTGACCACGCTCGCCACTGGGGCCCTATACAACAGCTGCACCCATCTAACATACCCCTCTCCAAAACCAAATCTCCTCAACAATTCCCACAAATAATCCCACTCCACTCTATCAAATGCTTTCTCGGCATCCATCGCCACTACTATCTCCGTTTCTCCCTCTGGTGGGGCCATCATCATTACCCCTAACAACCTCCGTATATTCGTGTTCAGCTGTCTCCCTTCACAAACCCAGTTTGGTCCTCGTGGACCACCCCCGGGACACATTCCTCTATTCTCATTGCCATTACCTTGGCCAGGACCTTGGCATCTACATTTAGGAGGGAAATAGGTCTATAGGACCCGCATTGTAGCGGGTCCTTTTCCTTCTTTAAGAGAAGCGATATCGTTGCTTCAGACATAGTCGGGGGCAGTCGTCCCCTTTCCTTTGCCTCATTAAAGGTCCTCGTCAGTACCGGGGCGAGCAAGTCCACATATTTTCTATAGAATTCGACTGGGAATCTATCCGGTCCCGGGGCCTTTCCCGCCTGCATGCTCCTAATTCCTTTCACCACTTCTTCTACCTCGATCTGTGCTCCCAGTCCCACCCTTTCCTGCTCTTCCACCTTGGGAAATTCCAGCCGATCCAAGAAGCCCATCATTCTCTCCCTCCCATCCGGGGGTTGAGCTTCATATAATTTTTTATAAAATGTCTTGAACACTCCATTCACTCTCTCCGCTCCCCGCTCCATCTCTCCTTCCTCATCCCTCACTCCCCCTATTTCCCTCACTGCTCCCCTTTTCCTCAATTGGTGTGCCAGCAACCTGCTCGCCTTCTCCCCATATTCGTACTGTACACCCTGTGCCTTCCTCCATTGTGCCTCTGCAGTGCCTGTAGTCAGCAAGTCAAATTCTACATGTAGCCTTTGCCTTTCCCTGTACAGTCCCTCCTCCGGTGCTTCCGCATATTGTCTGTCCACCCTCAAAGGTTCTTGCAGCAACCGCTCCCGTTCCTTACTCTCCTGCTTCCCTTTATGTGCCCTTATTGATATCAGCTCCCCTCTAACCACCGCCTTCAACGCCTCCCAGACCACTCCCACCTGGACCTCCCCATTATCATTGAGTTCCAAGTACTTTTCAATGCACCCCCTCACCCTTAGACACACCCCCTCATCTGCCATTAGTCCCATGTCCATTCTCCAGGGTGGGCGCCCTCCTGTTTCCTCCCCTATCTCCAAGTCCACCCAGTGTGGAGCGTGATCCGAAATGGCTAAAGCCGTATACTCCGTTCCCCTCACCTTCGGAATCAATGCCCGACCCAGCACAAAAAAGTCTATTCGCGAGTAGACTTTATGGACATAGGAGAAAAACGAGAACTCCTTACTCCTAGGTCTGCTAAATCTCCACGGGTCTACACCTCCCATCTGCTCCATAAAATCTTTAAGTACCTTGGCTGCTGCCGGCCTCCTTCCAGTCCTGGACTTCGACCTATCCAGCCCTGGTTCCAACACCGTATTAAAATCTCCCCCCATTATCAGCTTTCCCATCTCTAGGTCCGGAATGCGTCCTAGCATCCGCCTCATAAAATTGGCATCATCCCAGTTCGGGGCATATACGTTTACCAAAACCACCGTCTCCCCCTGTAGTTTGCCACTCACCATCACATATCTGCCCCCGTTATCCGCCACTATAGTCTTTGCCTCGAACATTACCCGCTTCCCCACTAATATAGCCACCCCCCTGTTTTTCGCATCTAGCCCCGAATGGAACACCTGCCCCACCCATCCTTTGCGTAGCCTAACCTGGTCTATCAGTTTCAGGTGCGTTTCCTGTAACATAACCACATTTGCCTTAAGTTTCTTAAGGTGTGCGAGTACCCGTGCCCTCTTTATCGGCCCGTTCAGCCCTCTCACGTTCCACGTGATCAGCCGAGTTGGGGGGCTTCCTAACCCCCCCCCCCTTGTCGATTAGCCATCACCTTTATCCAGCTCCTCACCCGGCTCCCACGCAGCTGTATCTCCCCCAGGCGGTGCCCCCCCGCCCATCCTCTCCCATACCAGCTCCCTCCTCTCCCCAGCAGCAGCAACCCAGTAATTCCCCCCTCCCACCCCCCCGCTAGATCCCCCGCTAGCGTAATTACTCCCCCCATGTTGCTCCCAGAAGTCAGCAAACTCTGGCTGACCTCGGCTTCCCCCCGTGACCTCAGCTCGCACCGTGCGACGCCCCCTCCTTCCTGCTTCTCTATTCCCGCCATGATTATCATAGCGCGGGAACCAAGCCCGCGCTTCTCCCTTGGCCCCGCCCCCAATGGCCAACGCCCCATCTCCTCCACCTCCCCTCCTCCCCCCATCACCACCTGTGGGAGAGAGAAAAGTTACCACATCGCAGGATTAGTACATAAAACCCCTCTTTGCCCCCCACATTCGCCCCACCACTTTGTTTGAACGTTCTTTTTAATAACCCGCTCATTCCAGTTTTTCTTCCACAATAAAAGTCCACGCTTCATCCGCCGTCTCAAAGTAGTGGTGCCTCCCTCGATATGTGACCCACAGTCTTGCCGGTTGCAGCATTCCAAATTTTATCTTCTTTTTATGAAGCACCGCCTTGGCCCGATTAAAGCTCGCCCTCCTTCTCGCCACCTCCGCACTCCAGTCTTGATAAACGCGGATCACCGCGTTCTCCCATTTACTGCTCAGAGTTTTCTTCGCCCATCTAAGGACCATTTCTCTATCCTTAAAACGGAGGAATCTCACCACTATGGCTCTGGGAATTTCTCCTGCTCTCGGTCCTCGCGCCATCACTCGGTATGCTCCCTCCACCTCCAACGGACCCGCCGGGGCCTCCGCTCCCATTAACGAGTGCAGCATCGTGCTCACATATGCCCCGACGTCCGCTCCCTCCACACCTTCAGGAAGACCAAGAATCCTCAGGTTGTTCCTCCTTGCGTTGTTTTCCAGTGCCTCCAACCTTTCCACACATTGTTTCTGATGTGCCTCCTGCGTCTCCGTCTTCACCACCAGGCCCTGTATGTCGTCCTCATTCTCGGCTGCCTTTGCCTTCACGACCCGAAGCTCCCGCTCCTGGGTCTTTTGTTCCTCCTTTAGCCCTTCGATCGCCTGTAGTATCGGGGCCAACAGCTCTTTCTTCATTTCCTTTTTGATCTCTTCCACACAGCATTTCAAGAACTCTTGTTGTTCAGGGCCCCATGTTAAACTGCCACCTTCCGACGCCATCTTGGTTTTTGCTTGCCTTCCTTGCCGCTGTTCTAAAGGATCCACTGCAATCTGGCCACTTTCTCCTCCTTTTTCCATCCGTATCCAGGGGGGATTCCCTTCTGGTTTACCGCACAGTGTTTTTAGCCGTCAAAATTGCCGTTGGGGCTCCTATCAAGAGCCCAAAAGTCCGTTTCACAGGGAGCTGCCGAAACGTGCGACTCAGCTGGTCATCGCCGCAGCCGGAAGTCGGTGTTTGCACTTTCTATCCGTGTCTGCGTGGGTTTCCTCTGGGTGCACCGGTTTCCTCCCACAGTCCGAAGATGTGCGGTAGGTGGATTGGCCAGGCTAAATTGGCCTTGGGTGGGGTTATGGGGATAACTTGGGGTTTGGGCCTAGGTAGGGTGCTCTTTCAGAGGGTCGTTGCAGACTCGATGGGCGGAATGGTCTTCTTCACTGTAGGGTTTCTATGATTCAGAATCTGTGGATTTTTATTCTCCATTTCAATGGGAGGAAATTATTTTTGTTTTGTTCGCCTATCCCCGTAACCCCATAATCTAATCAGCATGTCCCTGGAAATTAAGGGGCAATTTATCGTGGCCAGTCCGCCTAACCTGCACATCTTTGGACTGTGGGAGAAATCCGGAGCATCCGGAAGAAACCTACGCAGACACAACAAAAACGTACAAACTCCAGAGAGTCACCCAAGGCCAGAATGGAACCCAGGTCTTTAGTGTGAGGCAGCAGTGCTAACCATTGTGCCGCCAATGGGAGGATTAAAAAAAAAATTTGGAGTACCCAATTCGTTTTTTCCAATTAAGGGACAATTTAGCTTGGTCAATCCACCTACCCTGCACATCTTTTTGGGTTGTGGGGATGAAACCCACGCAGACATGTGGAGAATGTGCAAGCTCTACACGGACAGTGACCCGGGGCCGGGATCGAACCCAGGTCCTCGATGTTGTGAGGCAGCAGTGCTAACCACTGCACCACCGTGCTGCCCAATGGGAGGAAATTCTATCGGATTCTGGTATCAGCAATGATTTCCACTGCTGGAGTTTCTTCTATATTCTGCCCAAGTGATGCTACGTGCCCAGGTCATATTGTCAATAGTTACTCTACTCAGCCTCTTATACTGAAATCCTGAAGGTTGTTCCAGTTGCAAAATAGGTATCTTCTCTTTTGCACTTCCGAGTTAAAACTTTGAACTTCTATTGACTTGGAAATATAAATGTCACTGGATTGTCCATAGACTCCATTTCAAAGCATGAGCTGAATTTTCCTGGCCCATTGATGATGGGCTGGGAATTGGGAGGGCTGGCAAAATGGCAGAGAGGGAGGAAAGTCTGACAAATTCTCGCTGCCATGCCACGATCCAGTGGTGGGAAGCCGGTGGCATTTCGCCCACATTGGGAGGTCTGCTGCCATATGGGGAGACCATTGTGTAAAATGACAGTCTCCCAGTGTGATCAAGGGAAGGCCACATTTCTGGACATTCCCATGGCCCAGAGAGAGGACAATGGGGCCACCAGTGCTCAACCAGTCTCCCGATCAGCAGGCCCTGGCTGCCGTGCCCTGGTGTCCCCAACTCCATTCGCTTGTCTTCACGCACACCCTACCACTGAGGCGCCCTCCCCATGGAGCCTCGGCCTCAGCAATGTGCACTGCCATAGGTGGTGCTGCTGAACTGCCGGCCCTCTGGTTCAGCTGCATTTTAACTGAGTGACGGCCCTGGCAGCAGCCTCTTGAATGGCTGGCACTGGAAATATGTTTTCCTACGGTCCAGCTACCAACTGAAGGGAGGAGGGGTTAGCTTCCATGTGTGGCCTTACAGAGGAACTTCAAGGTAGGTGACAAAATTAATCATTGCAAAGCAGGTAATGGGCGCACAGTTGACTTGAGAATGACATAATCTACAGAAAGGTTGCTGCACAACTAAAGAATCCAGGGGAAATACATGATTTATGATAATCTAATTCCACTTTTTAAGCAATTTTGTTTCATTTAAATTATTTTACCAGTGCATTATGATAGATTAGTGAAATGGAGCAGCTGGTTATAAATATATTTATGAACAATTTTGCATTTTATTAACTGTGCTGTTTACACTGAGCAGGTTCAGGGAAGTGGAAGTAATTACATTTATACTTCCTATTTTGCACGACCAACTCTCCTCACAACACAGATTTATCAAGTGATTAATTTAGTTATTGAGACGCAGGCCTGCAAGAAAATCACGAGCTGTATTGTCACCCCATGCACAATGAGACGACGTTTCCAGTGCACAGCCTAATTTCAAGCTCTGCCATGTTGCTGTTAAATTTCATTGCCATCTGTGGTTCAGTTAGCCAAAGCCTGGTGTTTTGGAATCAGATTTTTTTCCTCACCCCCAGATTCACATTATGTCTTGTAGCAGTGCCAGAGTGAGTCCAGCAGAGATAGGCAGCAGAGGGTGAAGCCACGTCTGTCCACTGTGTTGGGAATTCCTCTCTAGTTACTGGCAGACAGTGTGTGGATTCAGAACTGGGCAATCGAACTCTGTTGCCTCACCAACACAAGAAACAATCTTATGTATCCAACAAAAGTATAAAGTCATAAGTAATTATGAATATTATTATAATTTACAGCAGCACAGATTTAGACATGACCAAATAGAGGTCTACAAAATAATTGCAGGGCCAAGTATCACGCCTATCGATAGACTATTTCAGTGTAAAAGATTGGGAAGGACCAGGAGACGTAAGTTTAAACCATGCAACACCAGGATAGACAGGTTGTAAGGGAGGAAGCGTTTGGTTAGGATGCTGTGCGATCACACTCGGCAGCAAATTTGACAGACCAGCTGGACTTCACTGTCAATTTAAACATTTAAATGTAAACTATTTACTTGTAGTATGTTTTTGGCCAATTATGTTTTGTTCCTGCGTCGATTCCACTCCCCCACCAACCCTTAAACAGCAATGGGAGAGTTGATAAAGCTACATCCCAGAAATAGGTTTCTGTGAAATTACAAAAACTTGGTTTAATCATGAAGCTGCTTTATTTCCTATAAGGTGAACATGCAGAAGGCTTTATTGACTTATTTCAATCAATATAATTTGTCTCTGCATTGTACTATAAAATAGTGAACACACTCTGCTTCCCTATCTCGTTTAAACTCTTCCAGTTCAAGCAGACACTCTTCTCCTTGCAGTCTGTTTCTCACCTTGCTGCGCTTCACTGAATTAGTCGCCTCCCCCTCTCTTTACCTCGATCTTCACGGACATCAAGCAAATACTCTTATGATACAGTGATTGTGAGGTGCCTTTTCAATTCCCCAGATGATTTTACAAAGGTTTATTATTTAATCTCTGCACCGAACAACTTTCATCCAGCCCAACCAACTGTACTGGAACCATTTATCATCTGTGAGAATACACTTTGGCTTCAAAACAAATGTTGAGCGATTCCTATTTTCAAATCCTTTCTGTAAAAGAAATTGTCAAAATATCCCAAAACGTGACAGTAAAATATTTAGAGAATGCAAAGGATGTGGACGTCGCTGGCTAAGGCAGCATTTATTGCCCTTCCCTAATTGCCCTTAAGAAGGTAGTGGTGAGCTGCCTTCTTGAACCGCTGCACTCCATGTGGTGTAGGTACACCCAGTTAGGGAGGGAGTTTTGACCCAGCGGCAGTGAAGGAACGATGATATATTTTCAAGTCAGGATGGTGTGTGGCTTGTCGGGGAACTTAGTGTTGTTCGCATGCATCTGCTGCCCTTGTCCTTCCAAATGGCAGTGGTCGAAAGTTTGGAATGACCAAATGAGTATCTGGACAATAAGTGGGAGGGACCTGGGGCTGGATTCTCCGGTTGCCAACACCGAAATCACGTTCGGCGACAGGCTGGAGAGTCCAAATCCCCGACAGAATCCGGTGCGGTGCTGCTTTTGCAATGCTCCGCCCCCTCGAAAGCAGCATCCTCGCAGAGCACACCGCGCCACGTATCCAGGCCTGAGGCCCACCCCCCGATGCTCCGCCCCCGACCGGCCAAGTTCCCGACGGCGTGGGTCCCTCATGGTCTCACCCGTCGTGAACTCAGCGTAGTGGCTGCGGACTCAGTCTGCCATGGTGGGATTTGAACGCAGGTCTTTAGAGCATGACCTCTGGCCTCTGGATTACTAGTCCAGTGACAAAACCCCTCCCCCTACAAAACATTGTGATAAAATGATTGAAACTAAGTGTTTCAAGCTGTGAATAAAATTCAAATAACTGGCAGGAAATAGAAAATATAAACTAGAAATGAAGTGATAGAAGTAAAGTGAAATGTGAAAGGGAAAGTGCAAGTCTGTCAAAAACCATTGAGAGAATATTTCAAATGAAGCCAGTAAAGAGGAATCCGAGATTACTCATGGTAATCCCCAGTGAGAGTTACAGTGCAAATATTACACCTGCTTTCTAAATCCAAACCCTGGGAAGATTGCAAGAAAGATTTGTTAATGAGACAATGGGATCAAGAGTTCTGGAACATAAGAAATTGTAAATATTTATTTCCCATAAACAAAGGGGGAAATAAGAAACAGCAAGAAAACAGTTACGACACCAAATCAGTGCAAAATTTGCTTTAAAAATACAGGAATGATGTTTAATTATTTAAGAAGGCCATTTTAACACTGCAAAACCCTTTCTGTGAAATATTTGAATTTTGCTTTTGTTTATTTACCTCATAATCCTTGATAATTCGTAAGGTTCAAAGCACTTCAGGTTTTAAGGTCTTAAGCTGTGAGTTTACATGGTTCCCATGTGCTTCTTAAGTGGTTTAAGAAATGGAAATCTAGGATAGATGTACATGTTCTGAATTTCATTGGGCATGAGGGTATTATCCCGCATTGAACTTACGGGGTGGGAATGCTTGTCTGCCCCGTGCTCCTTGCGGAGTATGAGCTCCCCCCGCCAGGGGCGGGTATCTCAATTAACCAATGTACAAAAGGTCGGCCTGTAAGGCACCGAGCTTGAGGAACCCGATAGGGATCTACCGGGTAGTGTACGTATCGTTTGTGTAAATAAAACTTTGTTTCTTATATTATTCGGTGTGGACTCCCCGTGCTCTTATTAAAATGAGGCAAACCGTACAAGCTCACTGTGCATCCTTTCTGTAAGGTAAGAATATCATAACACACTGGGAATAACAGAGGAGCAATTTTAAATTACCTCAGCTACTGGCTCTACCTCGTACCTCCAAAGATTCCTTCTTGCCTTTGAAAGACACCAGAAGTAACACTGGACCTTATTACATTTTTTGAATAGTAAATGAACAAGTCAATAATAATAGACATGAAACATGTATTATTCTAGCTCCTTATATGGTACAAAATAATGAAAAGCTCACGACTGTGGCGTCGAAAACCGTTTTCTCAATTACTACAATAATCTGTTGGAATATCTTTTTCTTCTCAGATATTCCATCGATTTTCTTGAAGATTCGAGATCAAATTTTCAGATTTGAAAAGCACAGCAAGTTTTGTTTTATTTATTCAATGGATGCACGCATCGCGGGCAAGGCCAGCATTTGTTGCCCATCCCAAATAGCCCTTAAACTGAGTGGTTTCCTTGGCTGGTTTCAGGGGCCAGTTAAGAGTCAACCACATGGCTGACGGTCTGGAGACTAGTTAAAGACAGCCGGTTTCCTTCGCTATCCAGGTGGGCTTTTACAACAAACAACGATACATTCATGGTTGCCGTTACTGAGCCTATCTTTCAATTCCAGGTTTGTTTTTTTAATTACTTGAATTTAAATTGTGCCAGTTGCTGCACTAGGATTTGAACCCATGTCCCTAGAGCCTGGGCCTCTGGGTCATTGTCACTATGCACCCCTTCCGCCAGGGTACATATTGGCTACATGTGGTATTATCAGGTATTGCAGTACCCGAGAGGCTGAAGTTCCATTGGTTAAACCTAGGGGTTTATCATTGGCTGTATAGCATGTAGCTCTTCCCTGATAGGCGGGGTATAAGAACCAGTGCCGTCCCAGCAGCCCTCATTCTGTACCAAAGCTGCTGGGGAACAGTTCTAGTCTATGAAAGCCTTCAGTTATGCTACAACCTCGTTTTAATAATTATTGATTGTGCATCAATTTAATAGACTACAACTTAAGTTGAAAGGATGGATCTCCGAATCAAGCCAGAGTGTCTGCAACTCAGCCCCCACGCGGAGAACTCAGAGGCGATTTTCAAGCACTAGCTGGCGTGTTTCAAAGGCTATCTTGAGACGGCCGGAGACACACCCTCGGGGGAGCAGAAACTGCATCTCCTGCACTCAAGGGTAAGCCCTGGGATCTACACCCTCATCGAGGATGCGGAAGACTTTGATGCAGCAATCAAACTTTTAATAGGACATTATATCCGCCCAGTAAATCAGGTCTACGCACGTCACCTGCTTGCAACAAGACGGCAAAGCCCTGGGGAACCGTTGGAGGAGTTCTACCACGCATTACTGGTGCTGGGCAGAAGCTGTGGCTGCCTGCAGGTTTTGGCGAGCGAGCACACGGAACTCCTAGTCCGGGATGCCTTCGTAGCAGGTATGAGCTCCCTCAGAGATCCGCCAGCGTCTTTTAGAGAAAGACACCCTGGGACTTAGGGAGGCACGGGCCCTGGCAGGGTCCATGGACGTTGCCTCCAGGAACGCAGAATCCTACATGCCCGACCGCGCGGCGGCCCCCTGGGCAGCGGGGAATCCCACAGCGGCAGCCCCACAGACCTTCCCGTTGTCCCCGCAGGCCTGCGCGGTAAGGCGTCCGGCCAACTCCGATGGGCCCCGCTAGTTCTTCTGCGGGCAGGCAAAGCACCCCCGCCAGCGCTGCCCGGCCCGCACATCCACCTGCAAAGGGTGCGGCAAGAAGGGCCATTTTGTGCGGATCTGCCAGGCTCGAGCGGTGGCCGCGGTCTCCAGCAGCGACGCCGGACTGCCGCAATGAACTTCACCTTGGGCCCCAGGTGGCCAGCAGTCACCGCCACCCCCGTATCCTAGGGCCACGTGCGGCCCACGGGCGCCGCCATCTTGTTCCTCGGACACCACGCTGGACGGATGGGCGCCGCCATTTTATTCATCTCCGACACCATGTGCGACCCATGGGAGACGCCATCTTGGATGGGGCCCCAGGACCCCAACCCGGCCGACTACACACTGTCCGATCAAAATTCACAACTCCTGCGTCTGGCCTCGGTGACTCTGGACCAAAATCGACCTCGAACACTCTGAACAGCAACGACGACAGTCTTCATCAACGGCCACGAGACGCACTGCCTGATCGACTCTGGGAGCACGGAGAGCTTTATACACCCCGACACGGTAAGGCGCTGTCCACTTTTTACCCACCCTGTAAATCAAAGAATCTCCCTGGCCTCCGGTTCACACTCAGTGGAGATAAAGGGGTTCTGCCTAGCAAACCTCACAGTCCAAGGAAGGAAATTCAACAATTTCCGCCTTTATGTCCTTCCGCACCTCTCGCGGCTACACTCCTGGGGTTGGACTTCCAATGTAACTTGCAAAATCTGACCTTCCAATTCGGCGGCCCTATACCCCCCCCCTTACTGTCTGCGGCCTTGCGACCCTTAAGGTCGACCCGCCTTCCCTGTTTGCGAACCTCACCCCGGATAGCAAACCCGTCGCCACCAGGAGCAGACGGTACAGTGCCCAGGACCGGACCTTCATTAGGTCGGAGGTCCAAAGGCTATTGAGGGAAGGGGTCATTGAAGCGAGCAACAGTCCCTGGAGAGCTCAAGTAGTGGTGGTAAAGACCGGGGAGAAAATTAGGATGGTTATTGACTACAGTCAGATCATCAACAGGTTTACGCAGCTGGACGCGTACCCTCTCCCTCGCATATCCGACCTAGTAAACAGAATCGCGCATTATAAGGTCTCCACGGTGGATCTCAAGTCCGCCTACCACAAGCTACCCCTCCACACTGGTGACCGCAAATACACTGCCTTCGAGGCAGATGGGTGGCTCTATCATTTTTTAAGGGTTCCCTTCGGTGTCACTAACGGGGTCTCGGTCTTCCAACGCGAGATGGACCGAACGGTTGACCGGTACGGCTTGCGCGCAACGTTTCCATATCTAGATAACATCACCATCTGCGGCCATGACCAGCAGGACCACGACACCAACCTCCGAAAATTTCTCCAGACCGCTAAAATCCTTAACTTAACATACAATAAGGATAAATGCGTATTTAGCACCGACCGTCTAGCCATTCTCGGCTACGTAGTGCGAAATGGAGTTATAGGCGCCGACCCTGAATGCATGCGCCCCCTCATGGAGTTCCCCCTCCCTCAGTGCCCCAAGGCCCTGAAGCGCTGCCTCAGGTTTTTTAGTTACTACGCCCAGTGGGTCCCTAACTACGCAGACAAAGCCCGTCCCCTGATCCAGTCCACAACCTTCCCCCTGTCAATGGAGGCCCGCAAGGCCTTCAGCCGCATCAAAGCAGACATTGCAAAGGCCACGATGCGCGCCATCGATGAGTCTCTCCCCTTCCAGGTTGAGGGCAATGCGTCCGACGTAGCTCTGGCCGCCACCCTCAACCAAGCGGGGAGACCTGTGGCCTTCTTCTCCCGTACCCTCCATGCTTCCGAAATCTGCCACTCCTCAGTCAAAAAGGAGGCCCAAGCCATAGTAGAAGCTGTGCGACATTGGAGGCATCACCTGGCTGGCAGGAGATTCACTCTCCTCACTGACCAACGGTCAGTTGCTTTCATGTTCGATAATGCACAGCGGGGCAAGATAAAAAAATGACAAGATCTTGCGGTGGAGGATAGAACTCTCCACCTACAACTACGAGATCTTGTATTGTCCCGGGAAGCTAAACGAGCCTCCTGACGCCCTGTCCCGCGCCACATGTGCCACCACACAAGTGGACCGCCTCCGAGCCCTCCACGAGGACCTCTGCCACCCCGGGGGTCACTCGCTTTTTCCACTTTGTTAAGACCCGCAACCTGTCCTACACCATCGAGGAGGTCAGGACAGCCACCAGGGTCTGTCAAATCTGCGCGGAGTGCAAACCGCACTTCTACCGGCCAGAGAGGGCGCACCTGATAAAGGCTTCCCGTCCCTTTGAACACCTCAGCATGGACTTCAAAGGCCCCCTCCCCTCCACCGACCGCAACACGTATTTCCTGAACGTGATTGACGAGTACTCCCGGTTCCCATTCGCCATCCCCTGCCCGGACATGACCGCAACCACCGTCATCAATTCCTGCTCAGCAAGGGCATTGCCTCAAGCAGGACGACCAGTTACAACCCCCGGGGAAATGGGCAGATAGAGAGGGAGAACGGAACGGTCTGGAAGACGTCCTACTGGCCCTAGGGTCCAGGAACTGCCCAGTCTCCCGCTGGCAAGAAGTGCTCCCGGAGGCCTCCACGCCATCAGGTAACTGCTCTGTACGACCACCAATAAGACACCTCCCGAACGTCTCATTTTCCCCCGGAGGTCCTCCTCCGGGACCTCGCTCCCGACTTGGCTAGCAACACCCGGACCCATCCTGCTCCGAAAACACGTGCGGGCGCACAAGTCGGACCCGTTGGTCGAGAGTGTCCATCTGCTGCACGCTAACCCCCAGTACGCCTACGTGGCGTTCCCTGATGGCCGACATGATACGGTCTACCTACGGGACCTGGCACCCGCCGGAACCCCACGCGCACCCGAGCCACCCCCCTCCCCCACCCCCCCTCCACGCACCTCACAGGAGGGTCAGTCCTCCCGCCGCCCCTGCCTAGGCCCTCCCACCCACCGACGCCCCCTACAGGCGCCCCCTTCCCAGGTCAACCGTTTGCCCCACCAGCGCCGTCTAGGGGTGACGAAGCTGCCATGGAGGCCGAAGCCACGCTCCCGGAGTCGCAGACACCTGGACCCCCACCGGAATCACCACCGAGGCTCAGACGATCCAGGAGGACGACCAGGGCACCCGACCAACTGATTGCTTCAGTTTAACCGATCTGTAACAGTAAATAATAAACACTGACTGTAAATATCCTCTAAACACTGTAAGGAGGTATCACGGTACCTCCATAGCTGATCATACCATGTTGAATATAGTTTAGCTGCTGGCCACCACCCCTGCCGGACTCTTTTTTAACAGGGGGTGAATGTGGTATTATCAGGTATTGCAGTACCCGAGAGTCTGAAGTTCCATTGGTTAAACCTAGGGGTTTACTCCACCCTGATAGGCAGGGTATAAGAAGCGGAGACGTCCCAGCAGCCCTCATTCTGTACCTAAGCTGCTGGGGAACAGTTCTAGTCTACTAAAGCCTTCAGTTATGCTACAAACCCGTTTTAATAGTTATTGATCGTGCATCACTACATATCTACTCTTGTACTTCTCTTAGACTGTTTGCTCGGAGTGTAGCGTTCACACTCCCAGCAATGTGATTGCTCTTTTTTGGTTTTTACGTTCTACCCATGTGAATTCAGTTGAAGACATTTCTAAGCTGTTGTCCCTTCTTACTGCTGTAATTAACTTCCTGTCACAATTGCAATGCCCCTTTCTCTTTTACCTCGTAGCCTATCTTACCTGAAGATTAATTTCTATATTTCTATGTGACTTCGCACTCACCGACCAAAAAAACCTCCCTGGCCCTTTCATATCACCCAACACCCTCCCAGCCAAAGAGTAATTGCTCTTTTTCACCAAGGTGCACCATTTCACATTTAGTACTCCATCTGTCATATTTTCTTTCTTTCTTTCTTTGTCTTGTCTTATAGTTTATTTTTGGTTCTCAGAATTAAGATACTTGAATAGCCTGAGTGGTTCATTGTTAAAGTGTAGATGAAAGTTCATGTACGTAAGGTCTTCAGTGCTCTCCCCATCTTGCACATCTTCCCCAAAGATACCGGTTCAGGAGCAGCCCGCTGTAGCCACCTTTCATCTGTGCCATGGATTTGACATCCTGCCGACAAGCAAGTATGGTTAGACCAGGGCTGGTGGGTAACTCGGGAATTAGTAAACAGGGTCACAACAGGTTGAGGGAAATAGGCTAAGAAGGTCCTCTGGTCAGCTAGCCCCAGTTCCTATCTTTTTTAGAAAAAAGGCTTTATTTCTTTATTTAAGAAATTAAGTTGACTGTCATGGCCCATGGTACAGGTCAACATCAAAACTGAAAAGAGTAAAAGACTTGAGGCAACAACAACTTGCAATTGTACAGCGCCTTTAACACAGTGAAGAACTACAATGCGCTTCACAGGAGTGTTATCAAACAAAATTTCGCACCAAGTTCCATATGGAGGTATTAGAGCAAAAGACCGGAGGCTGGATTTTCTGCAGACCCGTGGCAAAATCGGGTTTGGCGCGGGGGCGGAGAAGCCAATTTCATGCAGAAGTCAGGCCCGACGCCGGTCCGACAATTCTCCGGGACCCGAGAATCGGCATAATCACAGAGTACTCCTCGCGGCTGGGGGCCCATTGGACAGAGGTCGCCCAGCGATCCTCCGATCCCAACCGGCCGAGTTCCTGACGGCGTGGAACTACCCTGCTATTGCCGGTCGGGATGCTCGCGTGGCGGCTGCGGACTCAGTCCGCGGCCGCCCTAGTGGGGGGGGGGGGGGGGATCGGACACCGAGGGAGGGGAGTGGGGCCTTCTAGGCAGCCGGGGGACAGATCCGCGCGGTCAGATGCTCGGGTGCGCGGCCGATCGTGGGGGTCTAGTTTTTATGTGTGGCTCCGCGGTCCGAGTCCGCCATGGCAATCGGCGCGGCCGCTGGAGGCTGCCGGTGTGCGCATGCGCGGACTCAAAACCGTGCGGCAAGTGCGGGGCCCGTATCCGCAGCTAAAGCTGTGTGAATTACTCTGGGTCCCTGCTTGTCCCCGAAGGTCATTGAAGCAGCTCATCTTTTTTGCAGGAATCTCCGGAGTAAAACTCCAGCGTTTTTACGCCAGCGTGGGGACATAGTCCCAATTTGGGAGAATCCAGCCCCAAATGCTTGTCAAAGAGGTAGGTTTTAGGGAGCGTCAGAGGAAAGAAAGGAAGCGATGTGGAGTGGTTTCATTAAAGAATTAAATCAGAAATTAGTGATTAGTTGACGCTGATGGTTTAATTTTGAAAGCCTGAAGATTGTGAAAGGGAAAGAAACACGGAGGGAAGTAAAATTCTGCACAGTTCTGAAGTTGTAGGTCGGAGCGACGTAGAGTAGGAGACGGCACGATTAGCCTTCACTTCAACTCAGGGAGGAAGAGTTGCTCACGTGCCTGTCACCCCCACTCAATGCTGTCTGTGTGTTGGGTGCCCAGACAATATTGCTGCAACTTGGAGAAACATCAGTGCTTAGTTTAACACACCTGTCGAGCCATTCCTGTCGCACGTGGACGGATTTGGTCTGCACCATACTGCAGGCTTCAATTCGGCCCAGATGAAAGGAAAAGCAAGAATTCAGAGTCAGGGCAAAGAATGGAAGGAGGCAAGGACTCAGGAGTTCCACTTTAAGAAGGGGAGAAAGGGCAATCACAAACACAATGCACAACCATAGTGATTGTTCTTTCCTTGTTTCCAGAATGATGAACCGTAATTTCAAATAAACCTGGGGACCTGTGGGATGCGGGTTCAAATTCACCACAGCAGATGGTGAAATTTGTATTCAATAAAAACCTGGGGCTGGATTCTCTGATTTTGAGGCTGTGTCCCCACGCCAGCGTGGGAACTGTGGCGTTTTACAACAGAAACAATGGCGTAAAACGGCCATCAAGCCTCCATTTGGCTGGGGGCTAGCATCAAGGCAGCGTAGAGCACCCGGCTCTAGCTGCCGATATGGCCCGGAGAATTGCTGGGTCCGTGGACACACATGGCACCGGCCGCTCGCGGACCCAGTCTGCGAAATAGTGCTCCCCTCTTTGGCCGGCTCGCCTGTCCTGGACCACCCCCCAACAGTGCCCCCAGCCCCTGGCAAAGCCCCCAATGCCCGCGGGGATCGGCCCTTCCCCGACTGTGGCAGCGCTGGACTGAGTCCACAGCCGTCACGCCGAGTTCCCGACGGATGAGGCCACACACGACCGACGCCGTCGGGAACTCGACCGGTCGGGGGCAGAGCATCGGGGGGTGGGCCTCAGGCAATGTCCTGAGGCCATCGATACGGCACTTGGGGTACTCTCCGAGCATGCCGCTTTGTAGGGGCAGGAGAATGGGGATGAGAAAATACCAGCCATGATTCAATGGCGGAGCAGACTCGATGGGCCGAGTGGCATAATTCTGCTCCTACGGCTTATGGTCCTATGGAGCATCGCGAAAGCGGCGCCGCCCCCAGTTCGGTCGTGGACGGGGATTCTCCGGTCAATCGTTGAACGCGATTTCTGCGGTCGGCGACCGGAGAATCCCGCCCCTGGAATTAAATGTCTAATGATGACCATGTTGTAAGAACCCATCATCTCTCACTAATCTCCTTTAGGGAAGGAAATCTGCCATCCTTACCTGGTCTGGCCTACATGTGACATGGGAGGAGGTGGTGGACTCTGAAATGGCCGAGCAAGGCAATTAGGGACGGCAGTGACGACCGCATCCCATGAATGAATAAAAGAAAAAAATCTGTTTTGTCTCATCACGGCTCTTGGTCATGTATGCAGTGTGATGCATAAGGTACCAAAAGCATGTCAGGCGGATTGACGGGCCTGCCTTGTCCGTTACCTTTGTATGATTGGAAATTATATTCGTACAACTTGAACAGGCTGTATTATTAAATTATTTGCGTCCTTAGATAAATTACGCTGGGAATGGAGTGAGGTTAATGCTCCGTCTTCACACCTAAACACTAAACTGTGGAGAGCTGTATTATTAATCGGTACAGATCAAATACTTTATCAAATAAAAACCTGAATCTTGCCGTGGGGAAACATTATCGATGCGAGTGATCTTAAATTGAGCTTGAAAAGGATTGGTTCTCATTTTAAACTAAAAAGCACGCAATCCAGTTTGAAAATCCTGCTGCAGTCTTGCCTCCACTGGAGAAGCTGACACCTTCCCAGCCTTCCTTCGACGCGTGGGGCAGGACATTCCTTCCAGGGGGATGGAAAATAGACATTGGGACTATTTCTGGGTCCTCAGCCCTCCCCTGGAAAAAGCAGTCACAATTTTCATGGGAATGTATTTTTAATCAGATGTACTGGAGCAGTGGGTAGAGGTGCCCGGGTGCAGAGGCCGCCTCGCCGGGTAAACCACTGAATGAGTCACGAGTGTGTCTACCACTGTACCTGTGCACTTCGTCTTTTTGAACACTGTAAATATTGACCCACAAAGCTAGATATGTGAGCCTTCATTCATTAATGGCAGGACAGGAAAAGAGGGTTGAAATGAAGAAGGGGAACAAGGGTCTGTGAACGGTGAGAATGTAGCCTCTGGGCAGATGGCACGACCTTCCATGTTGTGTCTTCGATGGAAGTGTTTGCACCGGCAGCTCAAGATGAGTTCCCAACTATGCTGTTTGTCCCGGGTTAGAAGGAATCAGCTGAAACAAGCCCGGGTCGGATGATCTCTGACACTGAGGACATTCTGATCAGACCTGCTTATCGAGCCTGGCAACTCCCCTATGCGGCTGGAACATCTCTGTGCTCTGCATCTTCCTCTATCTCTTATCCCTGGTCCCCAACATTTTGCCCATGTAGTTTGGGGGCCAGAACTGTAAAGGATGAAGAAGAGATGGCAGCTGCCAGGAAAGTGAGTACACATATGTAGGATGCTCTTGATGTGGTCGCAGACCAGTGGACCGTTAAGGGAGTAGAAACACTTCCTGGTGAGAAGATTCACTGGCCGGTCATTTGATGCCCTGGTAGCCACGTGGGTGCAGTCGATGACACCTTGCACCTGTGATGTGCTGCCACTTGTTATATACCATCAAGGTTCATCGCTGATCCTTAGAAGGAGCCAGGGATGAAGAAATTCAAGACCACAGCGACTTTGACAGCTATTGACAGGGCATGGTGAGCATTGCTGAGGGAGGTGTGGGGTCTTCCATCATGAGGATGCAAATCTCTGTGGCCGACCCTGTGGCCGTGGGGCAGCACGGTAGCATGGTGGTTAGCACAATTGCTTCACAGCTCCAGAGTCCCAGGTTCGATTCCCGGCTTGGGTCACTGTGCGGAGTCTGCACGTTCTCCCCATGTGTGCGTGGGTTTCCTCCGGGTGTTCCGGTTTCCTCCCACAGTCCAAAGATGTGCAGGTTAGGTGGATTGGCCATGCGAAATTGCCCTTAGTGTTGGGTGGGGTTACTGGGTTATGGGGATAGGGTGGAGGTGTGGGCTTGGGTAGGGTGCAGACTCGATGGGCCGAATGGCCTCCTTCTGCACTGTAAATTCTATGATCTATGACCTCCTGGAGACTCACAGTCTCATGCGCCACTGATTCTCTGAGGTAGCTTCACCTTCGCAGTACAGCCTGCGTTGAGTATATGGTGTTCAAGGACTCCTGAACCCTCTTCTCTGCCTTTCCGATCCCTGGAGTTCTGCCCTTCCTGCGAAGGATATTGCTCTTCATCTCCACTGGACTCGAAATCTGAGAAGCTTGCTCTTACTGTCTTCCTTGCACTAAAGTGGCTTTCCAATTGTGTTTGGAAGGCCAACCTCCTCCCGTTATGTCCTCTGATGCCAGTAGGGTGATGACCCTTGCACTGCCCAAATACTTAGTGGCTACGTTCCTTGCAACTTGCACTGACCCGAAGTGGCAAAGTTAACCTTTCTCCCTTTGATGAGGCCACCTAGCTTCTCAGAATGTCATGACTGACTCTCTGTTGTGTACTCGTCTCCATGTACCTCGTCTGTCCCTGACCCAATGTTCAGCCTCTGCACCCCAGCAAGATCTCAGCATGTCCTTTGATGAGTTTTTAAGGAGCACTTTAACGACCTTAGTTGCAGTTATCAATAGATTTGGTAGGTTCTTAAGGCCGCTCGGCGTCACCCCCCTCCCACATTCCAGTGAAACTGACTGGTGGTGGGAATATCAATTGGAAATTGGAATGCTGTCCGGTGCAGGTATTTCCGTCCGGTGCTTGCCTTCGATCCTGCTACTAGACCTAGAAAATTCAGCCCCAAAGTCTAACAATGTGTTAGCACTAATGTAGTCACTTCATTCAAATACATTTTTCAAACAACAGTAATTGTCTCTCTTGCCAAACAGTTCCTTGATCAGCCGCTCAGTTGAGCACTTACCTTTTCAGAATAGTGCTCTGTGGGAAGAGGTGGGTAGTCACATTGTTCTATCTTTTTACAAAGAGAAAAGAGATTCATTTTATCTCCATAAAACGGACTCTGGAGAGCGGCCATCTGAGATAGGAAGGAAGCAAAATGATGAGCGATTTCCGATGATTACTTTCTGATAGATCTTGTACTGTCTTTTTCAAATATCAAAAATGCTTCTAGATTAACATTTACCACTAGATCTCCATGTCACAAACATTATGGTTGTAAAAGCTTTGATACCCATTAAACAAATTCATAGGCGTATATAATTTCCTGTTTATTTGTGCCCAGAGGAATAAAATATTGCGAAAACTCAAACAAAGGTGCTGCATTTCCTTTTCTCTGACAGTCCAATAATCCCTGCACCTGAACACTTGATTCATTAAAAATGGAGCCGTTTCCACACTGAAGACCCAGACAAGCAAATTTCCTGCAACCAATCGGGTTCACAATAGATGTAAAACGATGGCCCAAATTTTAAACGCAGCAGAAAACAATAATTTATCTGAAGTTTTCTTACACACTTACCGACTTAAATAGAAAATCTCCTCACGGAGACCAGCACTTTATTTCCTATTTCTTTTCGATGCATTTATAATGGCGCCAGTGTGAGTCTCATTAAAATGGAAATGCTGCTGTACTTGCCTATTCTTGGACCGAGTCCAAAGTACATAAATGATATTGAGGTGGTTTGAAATGTCAAATTCCACACTTAAAACCGAAGGGAAAGTATATTGGGGGCTCGGGGACCCTCCCATAGTGCGTTCAGACTGGGGGGGTTGGAGGTCGGGGATTGTCTCAGGGAGCTCGCCATTTAAAAATGGCGCCCCGATCTCTCGCTATAATGAGGAGTTCCGGCGAGCGGAGCTCCCCACTGTACGAATCGGGGCTGTGTGCGGATTCGGCCGTGGGCTCCTCATTCAGGCCCCTTATTCAACGCGGCTAAATGCACTCGCTAGGGGGCTTTGTTCCTTTTTGGGAGAATCCCGTCCTCTATTACTAACACAGTATTAAAACCTTCAACATCACGCCCGGACAATTACCTCTTAAACAATACTACTCAACACAGTGAATACAATACCCTTACTTGATATTTTTATTCTCATTTAAAAAACAAGAAAATAGATCATCTCAGCTCTCAATGGCACAGAAGAATGCTAGTTTTACAGAGTTATCCTTTGAGAAAGAGATCTCTTGACACTGCTTTACAGAACAGATCGGACTCTGGTCCAAACCCCTGCAGAAACCCTGTCTGGATGTCTTCAAAAGCTGTTTCAACTGGCTTGTTTCAGCTTCCCCTTGTCCTCTGACAAGTCTGCACTGCTTAAATACAGTTAATATCTTTTATCTAACGCACAGTGAGAACAAACTGCCATACTTGGTCTCAGCTTCAGCCAGAATCAGAACTAAAACCGAAAATGGCTATCTCCGAAAGCCTGATGCCGTAGCTCTACTCAGCAATGATATCATCTCACCAAGCTTAAAACAAATTAACTTCCCAGGGAATCCCCTTGATCAAAACAAAATTGCATTGGCCCAAACTTTTATGATGGTTAATTGCACCTCAGGCTCCTAGGAGCTTTGTTGTCTTTCAAACCAAGATTCTTTTATAAACATGATTGCAGCAGTCAAACACACTCTAACCCAGACTTTTAACCCTAACTGCGGCAAATACTTAAAATCCAATGGGCTGGATTCTCTGCACCCTCGCGTCAAAATTGCGGCTGGCGCGGGGGCGGAAAATGCTTGTTCCCGCACAAAATCGGGACCGGCGCCGGTTCCCTGATTCTGCGGGCTCCGAAAAGCGGCGTACTCGGGTCCCCGACCAGTAGAAGCCTCGAAGGCATGGAACTAATGTGCTCCGGCCAGGCGGGATAATCGCGTGGTGGCTGCGGACTCGGTCTGTGGCCGTCCTGCTCGGGGGCGGGCCGACCGGAGGCCAGGGGGGGCCTTATAGGCGGCCGTGGAATGTTTGTGCAGGGGTTGAGGGTGAGGTGCGCGGCTGATTGGGAGGTCTCTTTTGGGGGTCTAGCTCCGCGGTCAAGTCCGCCATGGAGCACAGCATGGCCACTGGAGGTCGCCGCCGTGCACATGCGTGGCCTCTGACCCGTAAGTGCGGGGGCTCCTCTCCTATCTGCAGCAAAAACTGCTCGTCTACTCTGAGTCCCTGCTAACCCCCTGCAGGGCTGGGAATTCGTGTCCCTTTGATGCCAGGTTTTCTGACGTAAAACTCTACCATTTTGACACCGACGTGGGGGCATAGTCCCAATAATGGAGAATCCAGCCCAAGGTATCTAAAATCTGACATCGCATTAGTCCATTAATAGGAACAGAACATTGAACCTGGAGTTCTGATATCTCTGCATATTTCTGAAACGGGAATGCTTCATATGCTAAACATGACTGACCCTATTTAAATGTGTATTTAGAGGTGTGACTGTGATTTGAAGATAGAAAACACATCAACTGCCTATTAACCCTGTTTGCGAATTAAATATGTCTAGTTTTCAAATTTTCAAAGTAGTTGAGGGATGCGATGGCCGTTTACTATCAACTGGGTTATAGGAATGAATTTAATGCTTTGATATGAGCTTGGCTGGGATTATGATGTTGAAGGCGGAGCTGTAGTCAATGAATTTAATGCTTAGAAAATGAGGGGATTATTCCAGATTTGAGGTGATTTATGGAACTGAAAAGATAATGGTTTACATTATAGTTCGTTGTCTTAGTACTGGGAAAGGCAATAATCAGCCAGGGTTCTTCTTTACCATCCACTGAATATTGCGGAAGAGGACACAAAATGTCTTGGACTTGTTCAATAGCTTTTCATGGATAGAATGCTTCAACCAATCAGAATTGATTTATCAACCAATCAGTACCGCTAGCTTGGAGGGTACAAATTATTGCCTCTTTTGAAATGTGGTATTCTTGCACCGGTCCTGATGAATGCAAGGTGAAAAGCTTCTACAGCTTGTTTCTTTTTTTTCAGCAATACTTAAGTTCTGTATCCAAATGAGTACTTCAAGGTTTGTTGTACAGCAATCAGATGGTGCGACTCAGGTAATGTCAGTGAGTTGCTTTTATTGCAAGGATTTATACATCAGATTAATCACAATCTTTAGTTATGGGGTAACAAACTTCCTAATAGAGAATGAACCAAGGGGTCTTATGGGCTTAAAGTAAAACTTAGAAATTGTTCAGCGATATTTGTGAAATTTTATTTGGAAATATATTTCTGTGTAGACAGGTAACAATAGCTGGAAACAGCAGTCATCAGTGTTCAATGTAATAGTGAGAGGCATTTATGGTGCTGAAAACGGGATGGAAAGGTGGGGAGTTAGTGATCTGGAAATTGTCCAACTTCCACTTTTTGCATATAGGGGCTGATTTCCTGCCTTCCCCAACACCCACCTCCACAAACTCTTTCAATGTCTAGCAAAATTTGTTACTCTGGGCCATTATTTCAACACTTGTGCCCCCAGTGCAGGTCTGTCTCTTGGAATAACCTTATGATAAGAACCCTGCTGATGGCAAATGCGAGGGTATCCAAACCCAGAACAGTAACTTGGAACACCTGTTCATAGTGGTTTCAATTTGGTATACTGTGGGAAAGGATATGCAAACCAGTGAGAAACAGTCAAGTTTTGTTGTTATCAATTACTAAAAAATATTTACTCATGTAAAAGAAACATACAAGAAAGACAACAATAGGGCAGCACGGTGGCACAGTGGTTAGCATTGCTGCCGACGGCGCTGAGGACCCGGGTTCGAATCCCGGCCCTGGGTCACTGTCCGTATGGAGTTTACACATTCTCCCCGTGTCTGCGTGGGTTTCGCCCCCATAACCCAAAAGATGTGCAGGAGAGGTAGATTGGCCACACTAAATTGCCCCTTAATTGGAAAAAATAATTGGGTACTCTAAATTTATTCAAAAAAAGAAAGACAACAATACAAAACAGTACACTGAACTATAAATAACTACACACATACAGTATCCAATGAAGTTAAACCCCATTCCCAGCTATCTACATTCCTGAACTCGAGAAATATCCGTTTCCCAAATGACATCCAATATCTTGTAACTTTATGAACTAAATCTGGCATATAGTTACCATCCACAGGTTATCTTGCAGCTTGGGGAAACCTTTCCTCAGTTCAGTGTAGTGTTTCTTCTCTCTGAGTTTTTTTTAAAAACAGCGGCTTTCCGCACCAACTTGTTTCTGGTAGACAAACTGCCTTTCCAGCTGGGTGTGGTTATGATTGCAGTTGTCCAGCAGTGGTACCTCTCTTCCTCCCCTCCTGCTGTACTCAGTCAACCTGCTGTGGATGTACTGTTTCTCTCGTTTGATGTTACCCGACCCAGAACACCCCTTGGACCAAGCTTTTAGCATATAGGTGCAAATTGTATTCTTCTCTCTCCATTCTGAACTCACTTCTTCTCCAGTTCTAACACCTATTTTTATACACAATTGTTTATCCCCCAGTCACTTTGATAAACACTTATGTATCTACTGCTACGCTGATTTGCGTATCAAAGAACCCTTTCAAACGAATGTATTCAAAGAACAAAGAACAAAGAAATGTACAGCACAAGAACAGGCCCTTCGGCCCTCCAAGCCCGTGCCGACCATGCTGCCCGACTAAACTACAATCTTATACACTCCCTGGGTCCGTATCCTTCTATTCCCATCCTATTCATATATTTGTCAAGATGCCCCTTAAATGTCCCTATCGTCCCTGCTTCCACTACCTCCTCCGGTAGCGAGTTCCAGGCACCCACTACCCTCTGCGTAAAAAACTTGCCTCGTACATCTACTCTAAACCTTGCCCCTCTCACCTTAAACCTATGCCCCCTAGTAATTGACCCCTCTACACTGGGGAAAAGCCTCTGACTATCCACTCTGTCTATGCCCCTCATAATTTTGTATACCTCTATCAGGTCTCTCCTCAACCTCCTTCGTTCCAGTGAGAACAAACCGAGTTTATTCAACCGCTCCTCATAGCTAATGCCCTCCATACCAGGCAACATTCTGGTAAATCTCTTCTGCACCCTCTCTAAAGCCTCCACATCTTTCTGGTAGTGTGGCGACCAGAATTGAACACTATACTCCAAGTGTGGCCTAACTAAAGTTCTATACAGCTGCAACATGACTTGCCAATTCTTATACTCAATGCCCCGGCCAATGAAGGCAAGCATGCCGTATGCCTTCTTGACTACCTTCTCCATCTGTGTTGCCCCTTTCAATGACCTGTGGACCTGTACTCCTAGATCTCTTTGACTGTCAATACTCTTGAGGGTTCTACCATTTACTGTATATTCCCTACCTGCATTAGACCTTCCAAAATGCATTACCTCACATTTGTCCGGATTAAACTCCATCTGCCATCTCTCCGCCCAAGTCTCCAGCCAATCTAAATCCTGCTGTATCCTCCGACAGTCCTCATCGCTATCCACAATTCCACCAACCTTTGTGTCATCTGCAAACTTACTAATCAGACCAGTTACATTTTCCTCCAAATCATTTATATATACTACAAAGAGCAAAGGTCCCAGCACTGATCCCTGTGGAACACCACTGGTCACAGCCCTCCTATTAGAAAAGCATCCCTCCATTGCTACTCTCTGCCTTCTATGGCCTAGCCAGTTCTGTATCCACCTTGCCAGCTCACCCCTGATCCCGTGTGACTTCACCTTTTGTACTAGTCTACCATGAGGGACCTTGTCAAAGGCCTTACTGAAGTCCATATAGACAACATCTACTGCCCTACCTGCATCAATCATCTTAGTGACCTCCTCGAAAAACTCTATCAAGTTAGTGAGACACGACCTCCCCTTCACAAAACCGTGCTGCCTCTCACTAATACGTCCATTTGCTTCCAAATGGGAGTAGATCCTGTCTCGAAGAATTCTCTCCAGTAATTTCCCTACCACTGAAGTAAGGCTCACCGGCCTGTAGTTCCCGGGATTATCCTTGCTACCCTTCTTAAACAGAGGAACAACATTGGCTATTCTCCAGTCCTCCGGGACATCCCCTGAAGACAGCGAGGATCCAAAGATTTCTGTCAAGGCCTCAGCAATTTCCTCTCCAGCCTCCTTCAGTATTCTGGGGTAGATCCCATCAGGCCCTGGGGACTTATCTACCTTAATATTTTTTAAGACACCCAACACCTCGTCTTTTTGGATCACAATGTGACCCAGGCTATCTACACCCCCTTCTCCAGACTCAACATCTACCAATTCCTTCTCTTTGGTGAATACTGATGCAAAGTACTCATTTAGTACCTCACCCATTTCCTCTGGCTCCACACATAGATTCCCTTGCCTATCCTTCAGTGGGCCAACCCTTTCCCTGGCTACCCTCTTGCTTTTTATGTACGTGTAAAAAGCCTTGGGATTTTCCTTAACCCTATTTGCCAATGACTTTTTGTGACCCCTTCTAGCCCTCCTGACTCCTTGCTTAAGTTCCTTCCTACTTTCCTTATATTCTACGCAGGCTTCATCTGTTCCCAGTCTTTTAGCCCTGACAAATGCCTCCTTTTTCTTTTTGACGAGGCCTACAATATCACTCGTCATCCAAGGTTCCCGAAAATTGCCGTATTTATCTTTCATCCTCACAGGAACATGCCGGTCCTGTATTCCTTTCAACTGCCACTTGAAAGCCTCCCACATGTCAGATGTTGATTTGCCCTCAAACATCCGCCCCCAATCTATGTTCTTCAGTTCCTGCCTAATATTGTTATAATTAGCCTTCCCCCAATTTAGCACATTCATCCTAGGACCACTCTTATCCTTGTCCACCAGTACTTTAAAACTTACTGAATTGTGGTCACTGTTACCAAAATGCTCCCCTACTGAAACATCTACCACCTGGCCGGGCTCTTTCCCCAATACCAGGTCCAGTACCGCCGCTTCCCTAGTTGGACTGTCTACATATTGTTTTAAGAAGCCCTCCTGGATGCTCCTTACAAACTCCGCCCCGTCTAAGCCCCTGGCACTAAATGAGTCCCAGTCAATATTGGGGAAGTTTTTACTCTTGTTTTTACTCTTTTCCAAAATCTGTCTACCTATCTGCTCCTCTATCTCCCGCTGGCTGTTGGGAGGCCTGTAGTATACCCCCAACATTGTGACTGCACCCTTCTTATTCCTGATCTCTACCCATATAGCCTCACTGCCCTCTGAGGTGTCCTCTCGCAGTACAGCTGTGATATTCTCCCGAACAAGCGCAACTCCGCCTCCCCTTTTACATCCCCCTCTATCCCGCCTGAAACATCTAAATCCTGGAACGTTTAGCTGCCAATCCTGCCCTTCCCTCAACCAGGTCTCTGTAATGGCAACAACATCATAGTTCCAAGTACTAATCCAAGCTCTAAGTTCATCTGCCTTACCCGTAATGCTCCTTGCATTAAAACATATGCACTTCAGGCCACCAGACCCGCTGTGTTCAGTAACTTCTCCCTGTCTGCTCTGCCTCAGAGCCACACTGTCCCTATTCCCTAGTTCTCCCTCAATGCTCTCACCTTCTGACCTATTGCTCCCGTGCCCACCCCCCTGCCATACTAGTTTAAACCCTCCCGTGTGACACTAGCAAACCTTCATATCAATCCTATTCTTCACTTCATTTTATCCAAATTTAATTTTTATTTTACTCTATTCTTGAATCTTCCTTTTACTCCAGTATCTTGATACGTGCTAGGATTTGAGGGTGAAAATAGGATTACAGCTGCAGGATTTTGATTTGATGCCTGCCCTGTGGGTATGGCTATCAGCCTTGGAGTCTTCCAGCTGGCATATCTGGTTATCAATCTCCACTGTTGAATTGGATTGGATCGAATTTGTTTTATTGTAACATGTACCGGGGTGCAGTGAAAAGTATAGTTCGCATACAGTCCAGACAGATCCTTCCACACATGAAAGAAAAAAACAAAGGACATACATAAATACAAAATGTAAACACATAGGCACAGGCAATGGGTGAACATACAGAGTGAACTACTACTCAGTAGAGAAGATGTGCAAAGAGATCAGTTCAGTCCAAAAGAGGGTCATTCAGTCTGATAACAGCGGGGAAGAAGCAGTTTTTGAATCTGTTTGTGCGTGTTCTCAGACTTTTGTATCTCCTGCCCGATGGAAGACGTTGGAAGAGTGAATGATCCGGATGGGAGGGTTCTTTGATTATGCTGCCCGCTATCCCAAGGCAGCGGGAGGTGTAGACAGAGTCAATGGATGGGAGGCGGCTTTGCGTGACGGATTGGGCTCTGTTCACGACTCTGTAGTTTCTTACGGTCTTGAGCTGAGCAGTTGCCATACCAGGCTGTGATGCAGCCAGATAGGATGCTTTCTATGGTGCATCTGTAGAAATTGGTAAGAGTCAATGAGGACATGCCAAATTCTCTTAGTTTCCTGAGGAAATATAGGTGCTTTCTTGGTTGTAGTGTCGACGTGGGTGGACCAGGACAGATTGTTGGTGATATGCACACCTAGGAATTTGAAGCCGTCAACCATCTCCACCTCGGCACCATTGATGCTGGCAGGGGTGTGTACGATACTTTGCTTCCTGAAGTCAGTGACCAGCTCTTTAGTTTTGCTGCCATTGAGGGACAGACTATTGTTGTTACACCACTCCACTAGGTTCTCTATCTCCCTCCTGTATTCTGACTCATCGTTGTTAGAGATCTGACCCATGATGATGTGCCATCAGCAAACTTGTAGATGGAGTTGGAGCCATATTTTGTTGCACAGTCATTTGTGTATAGTAGGGGGCTACGTGCGCAGCCTTGCGAGGCCCGGTATTGAAGACTATTGTGGAGGAGGTGTTGTAGCTTATCCTTACTGATTGTAGTCTATGGGTCAGGAAGTCGAGGATCCAGTTGCAGAGGGAGGAGCCAAGTCTTAGGTTTGGAACTTTGATATGAGCTTGGCTCGGATTATGATGTTGAAGGTGGAGCTGTAGTCAATGAATATGAGTCTGACGTAGGAGTCCTTGTTGTTGAGATACTCCAGGGATGAATGTCGGGCCAGGGAGATGGTGTCTGCCGTGGACCGGTTCTGGCGGTATGCGAATTGCAGTGGATGAAGGCATTTTGGGAGCATGGAGTTGATGTGTCAACTCCATGCTCTTGACCAACCTCTCAAAGCATTTCATAATGATCAATGTCAAGGCCACTGGACGTTAGTCATTGAGGCATGTTGCCTGTTTCTTCTTTGGCACCAATTTGATGGTGGTTTTCTTGAAGCGGGTGGGAACCTCGGAATGGAGTAGGGAGAGATTGAAGATGTCCACGAACACATCCGCCAGCTGGTCTGCACAGGATCTGAGTGCATGACCAGGGATACTGCCAGGACCTGTCGCTTTCCGAGGGTTCACTTTCTGACTTCGGGAGCTGTGTCGGTAGGTATGGGTGTGCCCGAGGCAGCTGGGGCAGTTGATAATGGTTTGACGGTTTCCTGCTCGAACAGCATTAAATGCATTGAGCTCATCAGGGAGGGGTGCGCTGCTGCTGGAGATTCTACTTGAATTTGCTTTGTAGCCTGTTATGTTGTTTAAGCCTTGCCACAACTGACGAGAGTTCATGACATTAATCTGTGACTCTAGCTTAGTCTGGTATTGAATCTTGGCATCTCTGATGACTTTGCGGAGGTCGTACCTGGATTTCCTGTATAGGTCAGGACCGCCTGTCTTGAACACCTCAGACCTGGCCTTCAGTAGGGAGTGAATCTCCTGATTAAACCATGGTTTCCAGTTGGGGAACGGACGTACTATCTTCTTTGGCACGCAGTCTTCTACAAACTTGCTGATGAAGCCGGTTTCTGTGGCGGCGTATTTGTTTAGGTTGGTCGCTGAGTTCTTGAATATGGACCAGTCCACTGACTCCAAGCAGTCACATAGGAGCTCTCATATATGTCATATAGTATCCCCCAAATGGAGTCCCCTAAAACTCTCATGAAGTATTTATAACCCTAGCATTGACAGAACTTCCAAAGTTACAGTCACTGAAGATTAACTAAATCATTCTCTATTCAGATCCTTCAAATTGCTTGTATACAAAAAGTTTCAGGTCTCTCCCATAGGGATAGTTGAAAAGCTGACAGTGGGACTACCATTATGTCATCACTGGAGGTCCTCCTATTGGCCCTCGGGAGATGGCCTGACATATTTAATTGGATGGCTCCCTGGTCACTAATTGAACATCCCTAAAAAAAAAGTTCACCAGATGTTGGGTCCCAACTCCACAACGGAAATTCAACCCAAAATATCATTTACTGCTGAAAATCTTCGGGACCTTGGTTTAAAGTCCCATCTGAAACGCAACGCCTCTGACATTGGGCGGGATTTCCTGGCCGTTTACCCCGGCGGGATCTTCCATTTCCACTGACAGCGAGCCCCAACCGCGGGTCACCTGGCGCGCGGATGTTGCGAACAATGGGAAGCCATGTTAACAGCCAATATCTGGCCGACTCCACCACTGCAAAACACGTTGCGGGCGCGTGACAGAAATTCCCTTTGAATGTAGCACTCCCTCATTACTGGAGCGTACTCATCAGCCTTTGACTCAGTGAGAATGCTGCCAATGAACCACAGTTTAACCCCATTTAGTACCCAACTTACCATTCATCCGGCTTCCTGGGTGGAAAGGGTAATGGCTAATGCAGAAGGATAACGCACGGATAAAGTAGAAACATAGTAATTTCTCCACTTAAATGTAATGAATTCCAAAATAATAAAGGTGCCCTATTGTTGTACATTTTAGTTTCTCTGTAATTAAGGAACATTAATAAATCTGTTGGTCAGAATGTTCAGACCTTTTTCCATTGTTATTCACAAACCCTTGTTGGATGTTGCTGTTCTGGACTTGGTTCTTTCCAACCGGTACAAATAATCCAGGTGTTGTTTTGATACATCCATTGGAAGTACAGCATCTGCCTCTGTGACTAGTTCCGACTTTAGACCTTTTTGACTGATTCTAAAAATAATTGCAAAAGCCCTGCTGCATTTACATACTGAGGAGCCAACAGTACTAATGGGGGTCTTTCTTCAGGAGCCAAGATTCAGCTGAATGCAGGCTCAGTAAGCAAGAGGTATGTCGTCGCAGCAGGCAGCCCACATAGTGCCCCAGCTGCTTATTAATCCATAATGTGATTCAAGTGCTTCTTGTCACTCTCACTCACTGTCACATACAGAGCCATATAATGGAATAATACCTCACTCTAATGAATCACCACTGGATAATTGTTGATATTATCTACTCTGTTTAGAGTGTTCATGCAAACTGCTTGCTCAGACCTGTGACACCTCTCATCTTATGATTTTTTTTTCTTTGCATGGCAGCTGAAGTTGATGTAACTTACTGTTTTTAATAAGGTATTATTTGATAATTGCTTTCACCTTTCACCCTGGGATGTGTCTTTTGCTCATTAGCATTCACTGCAAGTGCCAGCCAAGGGGTGCTGCTGTCTTGCTGCTGACAGTCGCTGCCACCTCATGTCAGTGCTCAAAGACGGCCACAGACTCTGCTATCGCTTTGCAAATGATAAGTAGCGCTGACAGAAAATTAGCTGTATGGTAATGAGCATGTTCTTTAACCCTTCAAGCATGCGGTGTGTAAAGAGCCCGACTGCCCTTAGGCACTAAATGCACACGGTTGGCTGACTCTAAAGCTTAAAATTAGCACAGGTTCAGTTTAAAGCCACAGAGTACCATTTTCCATCCTCGATGGCCGAAATTTAACCCTTTCGATGCTTATTCCCTGAAGAACAAGAGGTTACTTATGTTTAACATTTCGAATCATGGGGGCAATTTTTGGGGGGGAGCTCAATGGAACATGACAACATTTTTGGAGTAATAATGGGATCTTTACTAATTTCTAGAGAACCCTTTTTCCCGGATGTTGTAGATGTCCCTTGAAAGCTGTAAAGGGAATTCGGTACTCCAACTAGAAACCACCCTGTCATAATATTTAAGGTGTTTGAAATTGCTCACCACCTTTTTTCATTGCGGTGATGTGCGTATTGATGGCCTCAATTCAAAATCAGCTGACTAAGCAGGAGATTGCTGATACTGTTAGATGGAAAATTTCCAGTTTCGGGTCTGGCAAGGTTAAAATCCCAAATTGGGATGATAATACCTGGGTACAGACTGGCAGTGAGACTTAGTCGGTTTCCCAAAGAGGTGATTCGTGAACCCCACTCCTGTGACTCCAGTCCTTCAAGAGCCGGAATGAGTATTTCAGCATAAAATATCACACATGGATCAGCCTCAACACCAGGCTGTTTCCACAGAGGATTGGACATTAGTTCAACATAAGGGTTAACATGTATGCCAGTAACCCCAGATCACCACAATTTAGGCACAGATCCAACACTAGCCTCAGTGTTGGACTATACCTGGTCCCTTTCCTGCTTTCAAAAAATTGACTGCATTTCAAAAGTACGACACTAGCCGTGAATGATGCAAATATCAAAGCAAGTCTTTTTTTCCCCCCTTTTCTTTTATGTCCTGTTTCAAAACAGGTTTTAATGTAAAAAAGTACTTCTGACAGCAGAAAAACATTTCTTTATTAAAGGGCAATGTATAATGGAAAATGTTTGGTGATGTTTTTTATTGAGAGGGTGAAAAGTTACAAGAGCGATCCATTATTATCATCACACTGACATTATCAGTGAGTGATGTGATGATGGGGCCAAATCTGCTTAGCTTTCTGGCGTACTCCTGCCACCACTTCAGCTGGGGGTCCCTGTCAGCCATTTAAGCAGGGGGAACCTTTACTTGTCTCTTACGAAGCCAGTGATGCAGAAAGGGTAGGGCCACGACAGAGATTTGTCTATACTGGGAGTTTAGGGATACTCAGGGACCTCGCTGCAATCCAGTGAGACTGGGGACGGCTGCAGCTGGTGAGATGGCATGGGCTGACCGCCAGTATTTAAAAACACTGAAGTAAGCCTAAATCATTTTTTCCAGTGGAGATATGCGGGCAACATGGGTGCCTAAGGTGTGTCTGTATTGCTGCAGGTGTTCAGCACCTTCAGGCAGACAAGATATCCTTCCATTCACCTGCCATATTCAGGCAGGGTCGGCACTTCAGGGCGCTGATGGGCACTATTCCTAACGTAATTGCCTGGATCGTGACCCCGACAAATCCGAGGCCAATATGTTTTAAGTGCGATTTGAGTCCTTTGGTTCAATGCTTATAAATGAGTGGGGAAAGAAACTCCACAAACATTTTTCACAAAGATAAAGGTTCTTTTTTAATAAAACAGTGAATAAATGTGAAATTGACCTGATACAGATACCATACTGCTCGAATCAAAATATTAGAATTTACAATGCAACTACGATGCATCATTGTCTGTTTCAACATTACATAACAGCATTTGAACTGTAGTTTATCAAAATTAACTACTCGTGATTTATTGTTCACAAGCAGCCTCGTAATATTAGGACGCTCTGATTTTGACAGGTTTTATAATTTCTGTCTATACGAGGGCAAGGGGTAAAAATAAATACATGTTCCTTGGAACTCCTTTGTGCCTGGACAAAATAACATGGTAAAGAGCGACAATGTTCAGGAGTACATCTGTGGCGCGTGTAATTGTATTTCACTGAAGACATCTTCATGGTGACTGCGGTGGCATGACACAGAATACATTCAGGAAATAAATTCATTTAGCGCGGTAATACCTGTAAGTAATATGTGAGTCACAAAGCTGGTCTATGAGAATTTCAATGCCAGTGACAAGAAATGGCTTATATTAATGCTGATTTTTGGTCCATGCGCATGCTACACATAGTGCCAATCTGTGTAAAAGGTTACAATTTTTTTTAATTCAGGCTCAGATTGATTCCTTTTATCCTCCCACTGAATAGCTGCTGCGACACAATTGGTTTCGACTGAAGATGCTGGGCTTTGGGTATCTGTAGAAGCTGCTAATAATGATCACGGTTATAGTGACAAAGTGGTCATCACCTCTCCGGTGGATGTGCGGGACACACACAGGGTGAGCATTTGAACAGAACTAAACTCCCAGCTGTAAATCGTGCTTCCCCTTGATGCTGTGTGGTGTTTCTGTGCTCTTCTCATACTGGCGCACTGAGACACAAATGGTTTCATTGCCTTACAGGACAACGCCAAGATTCCTTTGGTCAGCTGAATGCCTGACACAAACAGAGGCCATCACCATACCTTCAGGTTTTTAGATCGAACAAAACTATTGAGAAATCCAATTAAATTTCTGTGTGCTGAATATGAAATCCCCAGAGAAACACACCCCACTTACATAAACTGGGAACACTTGGGCAATCATCTGTAATAATCACAGAATTATTGCGACACAGAAGGATCCAAAGTTCGGGAATTTTTAAGCGTACAAATGGATACGGTTGGAGTTCAATTATCTCCAACCATTCAGTTTATTGTTAATGCAGGCTTCTGAAAACATAATTCTTTGACCAAACTTTAGTTATCCCTTTCAATATCTCATTCTTTGGTTGCGCCAATTAATTATTCTTTGCTGAAGCTCATAGTGATGTTTTTCTATGTTAAAGACATGTTAAAGATGATTGTTGTGTTTATTGGAGCTGTTGGATAAAATAAACACTTCTCTGGGACTGAAGGGTTTCTATTAAATCCAACTTCATAGGATTAACATTTTTTACAAAATTATTTTATGACTTTTGGGCTTTATCTGACATCGTGTGGAAAACAATAGTCTAGAGTTAAGGGACACCTTGGGAGGAATCTTACCACCTTAATCTCTGGGGATGTTTTGGGACCTAATCCCAATTCCTGGGGTAGTGGACCTGCTTGTTTGCTCTTTGCCAAAGCAAACTTATTAAAAGCCCATCTCCGGGCTCCTGGAACAGTTAGGATGGCATAGCACCTCCCTGCTTTCACTCTTTGCACAGCAAAGTAGAGAATTTGGTGAGAGCCAGGGTCAGGGTGGAATTCCGCCATTTGGGAGTAAGTCCCATGCCAAGGGTGGGAATGTGGAGTGCTTCTCGCTGCAGAGACCAGCGGAAAACCACATCATATATTCCAGCCGTGACCTCATTAATCATGCACCCGGATTCTGCGCCGTATTCCATGGCGGGGCGGGCATGATGGCTTCTGGCCCACCATCATATTTGGGTGCCGTATTGACAAGGAAGCCAACATCACTTACCCACGGGCCTTCATCTGCATTCCATTAGCAGGATGCAAATAAGTTTCAAAAGGAAATATTCTGTAATGAAACAGATATCTGTGCATTATGATGGTGAGTAGCAGCTATGATTTTGCAGCCACATTCATTCGTAAATATGCCTGTGAAAGATCAATTTTGCTGAATTTCTGTTCTCCAGAAAGTTCATCAAATAATCCTTCAGTCAGCGGCAGTGGATAGTAATCTGTGCACAATACTAGGTGAATAGTTATTTTAAAATCTCCCTGTATTCTCACTGAGCCATCATGTTTCAATACAGGAACTATTGGTGTTGCCCAATCACTTGTAGCAACTGGTTCAATGACTCCTGTTTGGATTAGCCTTTCTAGTCACTCCTCGATTTTTGGCCTGATGGCGCATGACATTTTATCCTTGAGACATTCTGATGTACTGTTTGGCTTGATCTTCAGCTCACTTCAATTCCTGTCATTGAGCCTAGTGAATCTTTAGACAGCTTCTCACACTTCTCCGGAAGCTATTGTACGTTGCTCTTTCAATCCACTGGGTGATTTACTGCTCCCCAGTTAAGCTTAACCTTTGCCAGCCATTCTCTACTAAATAAAGCAGGAACATTTCCACAGACAGTGGAAGAGCCAACTCCGCTGTTTGCCATTTAATTCTACTTTCACCCTAATACATCCTTTTAATAGTACAAGCGCATCTGTGTACGTCCCTAGGATCACGCTTGACGATTTTAAAGGCAGATGCTTCAACTTTTGATTATAAATTCTCAGGCATTAATGATACAGCTGTACCTGTATCCACGTCCATTTTGATTTCACGGCCATTAAGTTTTGGAAATGCCCAGAAATGTTGTTGATTGCCCTGTATTGACAAGATCACCTAGTTTCAGTTCCTGTGGTTGCTCATGTACGTTGTCTTCTGAGTGGTCTCGAACTTCATGCACTAATTTATAGATATGACTAGTCTGCATAGATGTTTTTTTTTCTTGCACATCCTTGGCATTGGAGTAGTTTTTTGAGCCTTGGCAATATGGCCCTTTTTTGGCACAGTTCTTGCACTTATTTTCTCTACTTGAGCATTTCCCCGCTGAGTGTCCCATCGGGAACATGATTGTACACTTGCAGCCTTGTATCGCCTGGTATCGATTTTGTGGATCCTCACTCCAGCCACTATCTGTGAAGTTGATTTTATTGCTAGCTCCATAGAAATGGCCGCTCCCACAGCAGTGATGAGAATTAAATCGCTTACAGTATGCAGCTTCCTCTGAATAGTCCTCGTTGCAGAGTCCATAGACCAACCTATTATGAAGAATGTCATCAAATGTTGCACCAAACTCGCAGTATTTTACTAACCTTCTTAAAAGTCGTTATGAATTGTAAAATGTTTCCACCTTCTTTCTGACTACAGCAGTGGAACAAAAACCGTTCTGCAATTAACAAAGGGCTAGGTGAGAAATGCCCTTCAAAAATCTTAATTACTTCACTATTGGACTTATCTCCCAGTTTTGCCGGGTGAACTAAGTTTTGGAGCAGCGCTCAAATTTTACGTCGTATTGAACTGAGAAATATTACGAGATTCAGGTCTTTTGGTGTTTGATTCGCCTTGAGATATAATTGGAATCTTTCCTCATTTGAGTTCCAAGTCTCACAGAATTCATCGAATGCATCAATGTTTCCCTCCGTTCTGGATACCGGCTCCTAGGGCTATACTTCAACCAATTTCTTATCTTCCAATTATCTTTTGTATGTATGGCACAAGAGATCCCCTTATCCACAATGCAGCTTAGAATTTTTCTTTTTGCCTGTGGTTTGACTTTTCCCGAGTAAGTGGCCTGTACAGAGTCGGAAGACTTTTGAATCCCCATTCCGCAGCCCGTTTAGCTTTGTCACTGCGGTGTTCCCTGTAGCGCACACCCGAACCACTTCAACGGCAAGCAAGTTCTGGGAACTGTAGTTCTTCTTACTCACCGTTGTTTTCTGTTACTTTTCTTAAACCTTCGGTGGCTTGCTTTGCCTGACTTGTGTGTGAGAGTCCGGTCTCGAGAATCTTTTTCTGCTCTCGATGCCGCCTCCACTGTTTTTGTCGATAATTTTCTTTTCAGCAATGTTGTTTCCTTGCCTCAATCCTCATTGCCAGTTTTCTCTTTTGTTATATCTTATGGGTTTGCTGCAAAGAGAAAAGGCATGGAGGTGCCACCCTCTTGGATTCTTACTAACACGCGAGGTTTTATTAGGGATGTTGCTCATACAAACTAAGATGGAAAACTGAAGCACCGCAAATACTCTCTGCTGACATCACTACAAATCAAGTGACGCTTCACCAGCAGGGATGTATTCTCTGGTACATAACACTGCTATAACAGAAAGAATAATATTAGTATACAAGTGAGTTAAGTGCTCATTTGCAATTGTAAACACCTGTCATTTTGTAAAATTCATTCACGGGATGTGGGCCCATCGCTAGCTCTCCTTGAACTGATTAACTTTCTCAGCCATTTCAGAGGGCATTTATGAGTCAACCATTGCCATAGATTTGAAGTAACATGTAGGGCAGACCCGATAAAGGCAACAGATTTCCTTCCCAAAAGGATATTAGTGAACCAGATAGATTTTTATGACAACCGACAATGGTTCATGGTCACCATTAGATTTTTAATTCCAGATTTGTGTTGAGTTCAATTTTCTGCTATGGTGAGATTCAAACTCACATCCCAGAGCATTACTCTGAATCTCTGGATTACTAGTCCAGTGACAATACCACCTCCCCATTATCAATACAAATTATGATATCAAAAGTGTAACAGTACATTGAAAACTTTGGAGAAGGTAATAAATAGTTAACAGCAGAATACAGATTTAAACCTTTTAGGTATTACAATATTAATAAGCGATCCAGTATACGTCAGAGTTGTAATGCTTCATAAAGTGCAGAACTACAGAAAAGCAATCAAGAGAAGATATGCAACATAGTGTATCACTGGAGAATCGTTGAAAGTTAGGTAATAAAATTTGTTCAGACCAAATGTCAGTGAGTTTATGGGATCCCTTTGCAAATCATAGAATTTGCAGTGCCGAAGGAGGCCATTCGACCCATCGAGTCTGCACCGGCCCTTGGAAAGAGCACCACACTTAAGCCCACCCTATCCCCGTAACCCATTATCCCCCCTAACCTTTTGGAAACTAAGGGCAATTTATCATGGCCAATCCACCTAACCTGCTTATCTTTGGACTGTCGGTGGAAACCGGAGCACCCGGAGGAAACCCACGCAGACACTGGGAGAATGTGCAGACTCCGCACAGACAGTGACCCAGCCGGGATTCGAACCTGGGACACTGGAGCTGTGAAGCAACTGTGCTAACCACTGTGCTACTGTGCTGCCCCCTTTAGATTTGTTATGTTCTCGGTGTAACATAACCGGCTTCCGTGTGGTGCACTTGACAAAGAAAGGTTCAGACGTGGAGATAACTTCAACACGTTTATTAACTTATTTACACTTCTATTACTCGGGTTCGACACTACTGCTAATCCTACTATAGCTACCCAGACTGACTAACCAGTTGCTGCAATCCACGTGGTGGGTGTAATATTGAATCAACCATGTGTCTGTACTCACTGACTGTCTCCACTGGAAAGAGGCAGATCATGTGTGTGGTGTCCTTTATATATGAGTTGGTGTAATGCACCCCTGTGGTCGTGTCACCTCCGTGTGTATCGTTAATGTCCATTGGTCGTGTCCCATCTAACTGATCTATTGGTTGAATGTGTGTGTGATTTTTCTGGTGCTCCCTCTAGTGTCTAGCTAGCCTACATGCATTTACATTGATGCACATCACCACATCCCCCCTTTTTTATATGTTACATATTTTCTGCACACTTTGAGAAAATTGAACAAAAAACAGGTAGATAGGTTAAGGTACATACAAGTCATGGGAACAGTGATTAAACAATAAGTCCAAATCATTCGTGTGAGTCCAAAAACCATCAATCGTCATGGTCAAATGTCTCTCTTGGTTATGAATGCCACCAACGTCCCTGTGCCAGAGGAACCAAGAAGGGGTCAAATCACTTTGCTGTCTGATTTGGAGTCCCTTTCTTTTTCCGATGTTTGTGATGGTGATGTCGGATGGCATCTTGTAGCTGATAAGGTGTTGACGTTGAAGAGGTACCATCAACAGTATCATTCGAGGTCATGGATGTGCCATATGTTGAAGTTGGATAAGACTGTACATACTGGTTCTGGCCACGTGCTGTGCAGGAAGGGTGATCCTGCTGAGAATCGTTGAAGCTTGTCGAATTGGAAACCGAATTGCTACTCACATAAATACCTGGTGATGGTGTGAACCTAGAACCTTGCATCTGATAGGATATGCTGTCTGGCCAGGCTGGGGTGCAGCAAATCCTGGGCTGTAACTAAGGCTTCCAGTCTGTAGTGCAGATTGCGCTCGCGGTAGTCCTCCTTCGGTATTGATTCCATCAATGGGCAATCCGTACTGCTGGCCTCTTTGAGAATACGCTGCATAGACTGCTTGCTGCTGCATGCCTGAATACTGGGTTTGTCCAGCATGAGCTGTCATTGGCTGCACTGCTGGTGTGGAAAAAATGTGTGGATATAGCTGTGGTGAATATTGGTGTATTCCTCTTGGAATGTAGTTGCTGCTGGTTATTACTGACCCAGTGTAATTGTTAAGTGATCCATCTCCTGTCGTTGTGGCATCTGCTGTCACCCTGAGCGTGCCATCACTGAGGTTGCGGCACACCCTGTCTGGAGTAAAGTCCGGCTTACGTGAATCAGAGTCGGCGTTTGGTTGCTCCCCATCTGGAGTCTGGTCTGTTTTAACTGAGTCTGTGTTGGTTTGTTGATACTCCCTGTCCGGAGTCTTAGCAGGTTCACTGGAGTCAGCTGAGATTTCTAGAAGCTGCATGTCTGGAGTCGGAACATGCAAGAATGCATTGACTTGTGGAAAGGTTCGAGCGAATGAGGGTCGAAGTATCATGGTGTTACCGGAGTCACCAGTGGTCTCACAGTGATCGTCGAGTGCCTCTGTACACACTAGCTGAGGTCTGTCACTTTGCACATCTTGCATGGGAAGTGGGATGCTGTCGTCACTCATCTCACACACCGTGGGTAGAGCCTCAGTAGCTGCTTGTTGTTCACTTGGGTTGGGTAAATTGTCAGAGTCTTCATCTGGTGGTGCAAACAAAGTGGGTGGACTGTCATTGTCTTGCCGTTGTCCTTCATTTGGGCTTGGACTGTCAACGTCGCTTTGTTCTTCACTGTAGCATGATAGACCGTCATGGTCGTCCTGCTGTGCACTGGAGCGTGGTAGACTGTCATAGTCTTCTTGCTGTTTACTTGAGCATGGCAGACTTGCATTGTTTGCCACTAGTTGGTCAGAGGAGGTTGCTAGACCCTCATAGTCTTGTTCCTGCAAGGACTGCGTGTCGGAGTCTTGCGTTGCTTCTATCATGGAGGCTGTCCACGAGCTCGCTGCGGAGGCTTGTGACACTGGAGTCACGTCTTGTGTGTGCAAGGGCTGCGGTGTGGAGTCTTGCATGTCTTCTTTCGTAGAGTCGTGAACCCTGAGCGGGGCGTGGACCACGCTGTGTGTGGCAGCAGGCCGCTCTCTGTGGGCTTGTACAGCTTTCTGTCTCTTAATTTCAGGCTGCAGCATCATCCTGCACTCATGAGTTGGGACGTCATATCTGCTGGGCTGAAGATCCTCAAATCCGAAGAATTCGTCGTCGGGGTCGTCAATATGCAACACGTCTAGTTGCGGTTTGGATTTGGTACTGGGGTAGCCTCCAAAGGTGAAAGATTTGTCCGAGTCGTAGTCTTGTAGGACCATATCATCACTGTTTGCGTCGGAGCTGGCATGGGGCTCGCGAGGTCCAGAGAAAATGTAAAGGTAGGTGTCGAAGTATTCAAGGTCGGAATCATCGGTTTGGGCGTAGGTAACTGCTTGTTGCAGGGTTCTTCAGAGGTTAATTTCATTTCCTGGTTCAATTTGAGGCATTGTGCTGTCATTCCAGGTGAAAGAAGGTTGTTTTACGGCTTTAAAATATTTTTTCTTTGATTTGGGACGTTTTCCCGTTAAATGGGCGTGGTCTGGGGCATCTGACGTCATGACGCGCATGACGTAGCACGTAGGAAGTGATTGCGCATGCGCAGATCGCTGTTCCTTTACTTTGGGCCTTGTTCTCATGTGTGCATGCGCGGTTTCTCGCGCATGCGCAAACGGACCTTCCCGTTCTCTGCTCCGGGATCTCGGCCTCGTGGTGAGTACTGGCGCTTCTCTTACCTGTTCTTGCTGGTTGGAGTGTGTTTTCCTCACGGTATTTGCCGAATTTGTCCAGGACTGCCTGGAAGTCGCTCCTATTTTGCCCCTTGGAGAACTTGAATTTTTAAAAGATTTCTTCTACTCTGGCACCGGCGAAGGTGAGGAGAAGCTCTGACTTTTCAGCATCGGCCAGGTCTTCTACTTCGGCAGCTACCAGGAAGATTTCAAACATTTCCCGGAATACCCACCAGTTTTCGCGGAGATCGCCATGGCACTGAAGCTGCTACGGAACCCGGATCTCGAACATCTTGCCTGGGTATTGTTGCTGGTTGTCACTGTACACTGAGGTCTGGCTATATGGATTGAAACAGTTCACTCCTGGTACCATGATTTGTTATGTTCTCGGTGTAACATAAGCGTCTCCCTTGTGGTGCACTTGACAAAGGAAGGTTCAGATGCGGAGATAACTTCAACACGTTTATTAACTTATTTACACTTCTATTACTCTGGTTCGACACTATTGCTAATCCTACTATAGCTACCCAGACTGACTAACCAGTTGCTGCAATCCACGTGGTGGGTGTAATATTGAATCAACCATGTGTCTGTACTCACTGTGTCTCCACTGGAAAGAGGCAGATTATGTGTGTGGTGTCCTTTATATATGGGTTGGTGTAATGCTCCCCTGTGGTCGTGTCACCTCCGTGTGTATTGTGAATGTCCATTGGTCGTGTCCCATCTAACTGATCTATTGGTTGAGTGTGTGCGTGTGGTGTCTCTGGTGCTCCCTCCGGTGTCTAGCTAGCCTACATGTATTTACATTGATGCACATCACCACACCTTTGTTATCCTTTTCATATACAATATAAAACAGAAAATGCTGCAAGCACACAGCAGGCCAGGCAGCATCTGTGGAGAGAAACAGCGATAATGTTTCAAGTTAATGGTCATCGACCTGAGACATTAGCTTTGACCCAGATTTTCGCTCTCGGCCAGATGTACAGAGACAGGAGGATTTCTAGCTCCACGAATCCAACGTGCAAAAATGTTTGCCTGAACTTCTGACTTTCGGCTGGAACAGGAATTGGGGAGGGCCATGTGTGTTGTCATTCAAAGATCTGAGGGGGTTTAAACATAGCTGACTGGTTTTCTCTTTCCAGGAATTGACAAGTGGTGCTTCCTCTGTCTGAGCCAGCACGTGGAATTGCCCAGGTGAGTGCTAAAGTAATAATATTTTTCACTACCTCGGTATGGACTGCTCCCTACCTTCCAGACAGGGGTCTCTCGTCTGGGTGGCTTCCTAACAGGGATCTCATTTCTGGTGGGTCTCTGCGTGGGCATGTCTTTATTTTGCGGGTCTCTGTGTGGGCATCTCTTTATTTTGGGAGTCTCTGTGAGGGGTCCCTTCATTTTGGGATTCTCTGAGGGGTCCCTCTATTTAGGAGTCTCGCGGGGGGGTCACTTTATTTGGAGGATCCTGTTATTTTGAGGGTCACTGTGTGGGGACCCATTATTTATGGGGTCTCGGGGGTGGGGTCCCTTTATTTGGGGGGTCTCTTTATTTAGGGGATTTCTGTGGGGGGGGGGGTTCGATGGAGGGGTTCTGGTGGGGGTGGGTGGGCAGGTCTTGCATTGTGTGGGGGGAGGGGGAGGGTGGCCCTTGGATGGACTTTGGAGGAAACTCCCTTAAAGAGCTATCCCCTTTGCCCACTGCAAGGTCCACCGCATCAGGGCCACGACTGCCGATAGCCGTAGTAATTTTCATCCACATGATTCCGGACCCTGAGCGCCGGAGAATCACGCAGGCCCGGGGAATATGGTGCCCGGCCCACTAAGTGGATGCAGATAGGTCTTAATGACCCATTAGCATCCCCCCACTGGGTGTGTGTCGTGAAACTCGATCCCGCTGCTATTGGAGGGGGGCAGAGCACCAGAAATGGTTTGATGCTGATCCCGTTTCATTCACTAACGTGGGAACTCTGCTATTGGCAGCGCAATGTGGAGAATTCCACCCCTTAAATTACATCCAGACTTCCAGGCATTAGGGATTTTAATAGCTGTAGGAGACTCGCACAAAAACTTGCAACAATTAATATTTTAATTACCTTTTGTGGTTTAATAATCCACAAATGACGAATGCATGGGGCCTTAATAATGACTCTTACAATGAGTGAGGATAAACTATGGGAATAACAGTTTGTTTGTTGGTGGTGATACATCAGAACACCTTTATCAAAATATGCATAAACATTATTGATATGCCAATGAAATAATTTTTGATTGAAGCACTCTTCAAATGTTCCTTACCCCTTCATGGTAGTGGGTCTCAAACCTGACTTTCATTGTCAAAATAATGTCTTCTGCTGCAAACGAAGATCAATTTGAACTCAGCTCCAGATACATAATCAAAATAGGGTCAAATTTATTTGCGTGACTTGTCCCAATGTCATATTGGTGCAAAAAAAATCAAAATATGGAGGCATTAACACTCACATAGTAAATCTATACAGATAGCATGAGGAATGAAGTTGGGGGAGAAAGATCTTCAAACAAATAGAAATTTCACTGGGCATAAGAATTGAATTAAAATCCTTATTGTCACATGCCAAATTTTTGGAAGTTCATAGAGACAGTAGGGGAGAAGCAAGTTGATATCATTCACATGTTTGAAGTAAATAAGTATGGCGGATACACTCCGAAAATAAGAATAACAAATGCAAATAAGCCCTAGGTAATTCATTGTCAAAGAAGTGACGGAACAGAATGTAAAGAAACAAAAGGAGGACTAAAAACAGAAAGGAATAAAAAGGACATCAGCACATTTGTGCTGAACACAAAACAAGGTAATGATTCTGTACATAATATCAATAGAACACCAGTTATGCGCAGTTTTGAGCATTTGTTATGGTGAATATATTGGAGCTGAAAGTGTACAATATAGGTGGGTAAAATACATAGTTGCAGACGACCATAGGCTGCTTCCCCCTTTGAGGGGGGAGCTGACTGGTGGGGATTTAACCTGGGGACCACCACACCCCAGGCGAGAGGCAAGGTTGAGAAGGCGGGGCCTGTCATAATATACACCAGTATATCATGGTGCAGACACACACACTGATGGACACACAGCGGGACCAATCAACACACACAACACCGCAGCCAATCACCAGCTAGAGCACACTCACTATAAAGACAGGGGGCATCAGAGTTCCCGCTCATTCATGATACAGCCTCCTACAAGGACAGAGCTTACAGCTTACAGCACAGATCCTCACCATGTGCTGAGTGCATAGACTGGTTCGGACAGGCATAGGTCTTCAGTTTAATCTAACATCGTGTTAACCAACAGTGAAAGTATGTTCAACAGCTTCTAACTTAATAAAGTAGTGTTGCACTATTTTAAGTGTTGGTGGCCCATATGTGTTCCAAGGATCCAGAGCACCCAACACATCAGGGCCTTCATGAATAAACTCAACTGGTACAGGAATTGAACCCACGCTGTTGGCCTCGCTCTGCATCACGAACCAGCTGTCTAGTCAATCCAAGTGAGCTAAACTGGCCCCCATTGTACAATATAGACCTCCCAAGGTGACCTTGACACAAGAGGGATATAATATAATTCAAGATTTAAAAAAAAAACTCGGACTATTTGCTGGAGTAGAGATGAACTCAATGAAGTGCTAAAAAAAAGTTAAATGGTTTGAGTTGACAAATAATGAAAGACTGTTTCCTCTGACTAATAAACCAGTAAAAGTGGCACATGGATGTCAGATTAGTATTAGAAACAGAAAGGGGAAGCTAACAGACTTTTTTTTCGCACAAAAGCTTATTGGAATATAGAATGCATTAACACAGCTCTTAGCTGAATAAATAATGACAATTCGAGTGGAATTAGAAAACATTTGATGAAAAAAATGAATAAAGGCATGGAGAAAAGTAGAAAAATGAGACTGGGACTGACAGCTCCAACGATGTAGCCAGCAGTGACACACGTACAATGGGCCAAATTGACTCCTCCTTGCGATTTCTACAATTCCATGCTTTCTGTTGTGTTTATGGGAAGTGTCTAACCCTTATTTAAAGTTGTTTTATATCTTTTCAGAGCACAGTGTGTGAAAACTAGTTAGATTTATGTCTCTGCTTCTGTTTACCAAGCAGTTACTATGAAAATTGGACCTTGGGGTAATTACTGAATATAAGTTGTTTAACTTGGTTATTATACAACCAGATGCCTGACAATGGAACTGCTAAAGCCAGTAAATTAAAATATCGACTTACTCTGTTTAAATTAGGGTCATATTTCAAATGTCCAGGTGGGCTCTATATCTAACCAGTCAAGGTCAGGCTGAATATTACTTGCGCAACACAATATCCTGATTCTTGGTATCCTCCTCAATGTGCAACTAAACCAGAGGTGATGAGTTAGACACACCATAGCCCTTAAAAACCATTATGCAATTCTTCATGCATTTATACTTTTGACAGCTTGTCTTACACTGTGTATATGTAAGTATTACTAATTAGCTCTGCTTGGGCCTTGGAAAATACTTTATTTTTTATTATCTCCAATAATCAAGAGATAATTTCGCACAAGACCAACTGAAGCTATGTTTATACGTACAACTCAACTTCTTCAAAATATAATAAAACCGGAGCATGCCAGGCAGGTGTGGTAGCGTGAGAGAAACGGAATTAGCGGCTCAGGCTGACAAGCCTTCACCAGTTCTGTGGAATCATCGCGCCAGAGACTAGGCCGTCTCCCTGGAGGCAGCCTCCTGAAGACAGAGCAGCAGAGGTTGAGGCCCTCGCCATCCACTTGGCCACAGCTTTAGCAACAGACTGCCCCGTTGGGACATTTCGACCTCCACAAGGGCCCCCTGGCTATTGAGGTCATCTAATTTTTTAAAAATGAAGGTGGCTGGAGGATGTCTCAAAATTAAGGCATCCTCTCTCTTACCTGGACTGCAGATTTCATTTCCCTTTCTGCTAGGGAGCCAACTCCTGCCATCCTTAAAGGATGGCAAGCCATACCCACTGGCCACCAATTAGCCATTTCAGGGGAGCTCATTGCCATGTGATTGTTTCCCCACAGTCTGGTGATACGACTCCGTTTGACCCTGCGTCAGGGTCTTGATTCAAGGCAATGTTATATTACCCTTGGTGGTAACATGCCATTGTTCTTTGTCTTTTGATCCAGAATGGTCCGTTGAGATGATGACAAAGAAGCCACCAATCATTAGATTGAAACAAAACTAATTTATTGGACAACGATTAATTAAATGAAATTCGCCACACTACTGAGCTATAGTTAATAATAAAGTAATATTAAATCTGTCTAGCAGTAATCAATAATCTATTAGTCACTAATAATATCCTCGTGTTACCTCTCTCTAATCTAATCTACTCCTCGGCTTCTCAGGCTTTCTCCTTTGCTAACCACCCAGCATTCCCTGAGGTCTGATTTATATACTGAGATATGGTGGTGCCCTCTAGTGTTTGAATTACAAGAGATGTAATAATCAACCCTTCATTAGCTTGTCTATCTACATATCATTACAGGCAAAGTCCTCCCCAATTAACCCTTGTTCTCTCCCCACAGATGCTGCCTGACTGGCTGATTATTTCCAACATTTTCTGTTTTTATTTCTGATTTCCAGTATATGGAATACACTGGGCAAGATTCTCCACTCCCGCGCCGGTTGGGAGAATCGCCTGGGCCGCCAAAATTTCCTGGGACGCTGGTCCGACGCCCTCCCGCGATTCTCCAAAGCGGCGGGAACGGCCCGGTCGTGTTCCGCGGGCCGCAGGCCGGAGAATCGCCGGAGACACCCAAAATGGCGATTCTCCGGCACCCCCGCTATTGTCAGGCCCGGACGGGCCGAGCGGCCAGGCCAAAACGGCGGGTTCCCCCCAGCGCCGCCCACACCTGGTCGCTGCCGTCGGGAACAGCGTGCGAATGCTGGGGGGCGGCCTGTGAGGCGGCGAGGGGGGATCCTGCACTGGGGAGTACCTCAAATGTGGGGTGGCCCGCGATCAGTGCCCACCGATCGTCGGGCTGTCCTCTCTGAAGGAGGACCTCCTTCCTTCCGTGGCCCCGCAAGATCCGTCTGCCATCTTCTTGCGGGGCGGACTTAGAGAGGACGGCAACCACGCATGCGCGGGTTGGCACCGGCCAACCCGCGCATGCGTGGATGACGCCAATTATGCAGCGCCGGCCGCGTCATCTATGCGGCAAGGCCTGGCACGTGTAGATGACGCGGCCCCGATCCTAGCCCATTGTCAGGGCCTGAATCGGTCAGGATCGGGGCCGTTTCGCACCATCGTGAACCTCGACGGCGTTCACGACGGCGCAGCCACTTCGAAGCGGGAGTGGAGAATCCTGCCCAATGTTCGCTGAAATGCCTGTAGGATCTGCCCCCAAAGGAAAAATAAAACTATCCAGTTTTTCAATTATACTGATTTTCTTTGTTTGGTTAAATGTTAGAAAGGTGAGTTTGCTACCGTCCAGTCTGATGGAACCTGTCTAGAATCAAGAGAATTTTGGAAAATTAACACTATTGTATCCACTACCTCATTACCCACCAGCGGAAATCGCCGGGATCCTGCAGTCTGCCAGCAGCATACCAATACCCAAAGGTTTCCCAATGGCGTGAGGTGGCAACAATGGGAAACCCCATTGGCCAGCTGTGGGAACAGAGAATCCCACTGCCGTCGGGGGCGCACTGCGGTGGCAAACATGGCTGGTGGACTGGAGAATCCTGCCCCAGCTCTTTTAAGACCCTTGGCTGAAGTCCATCTGGACCTGTAGACTTATCAGTCTGCAGCTCCATCAGTTTGCTCTATACCATTTTTTTCCAAACCTTTTTTCCTGGAACTCACTTTTGCCAACCAGCTGATCTTCGGTCCCATGCCGGCCGACCTTTGCAACATCCGCCATGCTTGCTTACTATTAATTTGGAAAACTGCTTGGTCCTCATGATCTGACTCCAATAAGGTTCACAGGAAGAGAGGGCAATGCACATATCAGGTGCAGACTTCAGCCAGTCTCTTTGTGCCTTCTTCATCTTTGTGGGAACAGAAAATGCCAACCTCGCATATGTAGGTCATTGTGAAGAGCAATGGCAACAAAATGTTTGTTTTATTCAGCGCTGGATGCTCCTGCGAGATGCTACTCCAGAATGCTGATAGCCTCATGGGCTTTTGGCATGTTTTTAATGTGCTGTCACAGGTCAGGTACAGCATATTAATCTTTTTTATTTGGAGTCAGCTGTAAGCTTAATACTGACTCTGGGGTCTCAGCATCAAAAGGAATTTTTCACCCATCACTTCTTTTTCAAAATCTGAAACGTCTCCTCTCATTTGTCAGTATTTCCCGGCATATAACACATAAGCTTTGCATCCTGATCTGCATTGGCACCATTGACAAAACCATACCTCAAGAAATCATCTTTATACTGCTTTATTCCAAAGTTAAGATTTTTCCCTGTAGGCTGTTAACTAGAGGTCCTGGAGCTCTGTACAGAGTTAACACTAGACTGCTCTGTCCTGCTATGGAGTCTCCTGAGCAGCTCTCTCTCTCGAGCAGATTCAGATGTGCGACCCTGGCCAATAGCTACTATGCCTTTTTGTATCTCTAGCCATCTCTTTCTTGTAACAAAACAATTCACAGTCCTCTTGCCTTACTTGCTAGAAGTTAGAAAATGAAAGAAGCTCTCCTCTGTGATTTGGTGTCAAAGCATGTACACCAAGGGTGGTTGACGTTAAATGGGCATGTAACCTGCTCATTACTGCTGCTTATAGCCGGAAGTCTGCTCAAAACTTCATTTTATTCTCATGTAAAAGGCGGCAGTTGCTACCATTCTTAATAAAAATGCCGGTAGCAGATCGCAACCCATATTTTGAAAAAACCTGCTCTATACCACTTCCCGAGTGATTATAATTTCACCAAGTTCCTCTCTTCTTTCCACCTCCTGATTTACAACTATTCATAGAATCTTAGAATCCCTACAGTGCAGAAGGAAGCCATTCAGCCCATTGAGTCTGCACCAACTCTTTGAAAGACCACCCTACCTAGGCCCAACCCACAGGCTCTTCCTGCAACCCAACGCCAAGGGGCAACTTATCATGGCCAATCCACCTAACCTGCACATCTTTGGACTGTGGGAAGAACCTGGAGCACCTGGAGGAAACTCACGCAGACATGGGGAGAAAGTGCAAACTCCACAGTCACCCTCGGTGGGAATTGAACCTAGGTTATCAGCAGTGATTTTTATTTACTACAAAGGATTCAAAATACTTTCCAGCAACTATAATAAGTTCAATCTATTTGAAACGATTAGTTACTTTACGACAAAAATACAATGAACACAATTATTTTCCTCCAAATTAAATTTCTTAACTTCACTTTCCTTATGCACCCTTACCAAAACTCTAAAGACAGATACTTATCAAAACTTGGAAAATTAACCGCTGGGCCTGGGTATTGTGTCAACAATTTAAATATACAATCTGAGATTCCCTGGTCTTTCTATTTACTTCCAGCAAGATTGGACCTTCAATTCTCCTCTAATTGTCCTAAGGTTGCAAACTACCCATTCAACATGGGCGTCTCTGGCATTTTAGGCGTAACCACCTCAGCTCAGAACTCTCACGGTTCTACTATTCTTTAAAAATTGAGGATTGTATCTAAAACTCTCTATCAATCTCCCTCCTCATTTTGTCAATGTCTGAAATTCAACTAATTGGTAATTGAGTCCTTCAGTTTAATTCTTTAAACCAACACTCAGAATTTCAACTGAATTCTACATTAAGTGATAATAAATCTCAGTGTTACTCTTGGACATCAGGAGCAATGGTTGCTGTGACTGGCCAAATTCCTCGTGGCCAGTGAGAAGGACAGTGTTGATTTCGCACTCAGTACGGTGATCACCTTTCCACAAATGTGTCAAAAAAATGATGACAGCAATCGTGGGGCAAAGCAAAGGCGAGTTCTCAAATAAGGCAAAATATTGAGAAAGTGAAGATTCAAGATTGGAGGGGGGAGGGGAAGAAGGGAAAATCAATTATGGAGAAGAGTTAATCAATGTATTTGCCACTGAGAAACCAGAATGTGTCACTGGAAACTCTCGCTGTCTGTATTTTGTTTTAGAATTTCAATGCATATTAATACAATATGGACCAAAGAATATGGAAACATTCACACTTCTGAATTTGAAGTAGACTTGCTCTATACTAGCAGCCTGTATGGCAAGGGGTGCTTTAGAGACAATGCTGTCATTTGGTTTCTCTCTGAATGTCTTGACTACTAAAACACTTAATGCATCTTCATGTACATCTAGAAAAAAATGGACCTTTTTTGCACCTTTTTAACGACAACCTTACAACACCAGCTAATTCTTTCAGTAAAAGGCTGAGGAATTATTGAGTGAAAAACCAAATGAGCTAAATCCTGCTACAATGACAGCTTTATATTATTTAATCCTAAGGGAGCCACAGGGCTATCAGCTGTTTCAGATGAAACACATCCCATGATCGGATGACCCTATTGTGACTGGCTGAAGGGGAGATCTTGGCTACATTGACTGTTTGTATGTCACAGAATTATCGCTGGTAACATATCCTTGCCCCTGTGGTATGGAGAAAGAAAGGGTCAATGTTTATGCGGTTTTGAATGTGCTTTGGTTCAGTCGATGGATTGCAATTGAATAAGGTGCAATTTTTCAGTAGTTTCAGCGCCATTATGTTTGATCACTAAACGGACGACACATGGGTTTGATCTAAGGCCGCAGCACCAGTAGGCATGCTGTGCAAAATTTGTATACAGAGACAGCTGAGACACTTTATAGTGGTAGTCTTTGAGGAATTATTTAATCAATCACTTTTAGAAATTACTATCAGCAAATGTGTTTGATTCATATTTGGCATCCTGTTTGTTTGACATAGCAATAAAACCTTTATTTGAATATGACACAATAAAATCTGGACACGTGGAGATTGCAGTTAATTTTAAAAGGATAAAGATCAGTGTGGAGGCCACAAACACCTGCTACAACAAAACTGGTCGACAAGACGATTAGGCAGCTCAAAATGCGGTTCCGGTGTCTGGACTGGTCGAGGGTGTGGTGTTTTTTGTGTTGCTTATTTCAGGATGGTTGGCGTAGTACTCACAAAGACCACAGAATAGCTTTTACTTAAACAAAGCTATGATTTTATTTGCACTACGAAAACTGGGATTCGACATTTAGTCCTTAAGATTGCAGAACTGATCAATAAAATCTAACTACGCTCTTCTACTGCTGATCTCACTACTGAAATGAAATGAAATGAAAATCGCTTATTGTCACAAGTAGGCTTCAAATGAAGTTACTGTGAAAAGCCCCTAGTCGCCACATTCCGGCGCCTGTTCGGGGAGGCTGTTACGGGAATTGAACCGTGCTGCTGGCCTGCCTTGGTCTGCTTTCAAAGCCAGTGATTTAGCCCTGTGCTAAACAGCCCCTATAAACTATAATCTAACCTTACTATCTGCTCTTATGACCTTCACTAGCTATCTCCTGCATACACTCCTCCCCTAAGGTCTAGCATCACTGCCTTATATAATTGTATCTGTACCTCCCTTTAATGGCTACTCCCGACACTACATTAACACTTGTAATGCTGATAGTTCTGATAATCATAGATTTACCATAGAATTTACAGCGCAGAAGGAAGCCATTCGGCCCATCGAGTCTGCACCGGCTCTTGGAAAAAGCACCCTATACCTCCACCCTATCCCCATAACCCAGTAACCCCACCTAACCTAAGGGCAATTTAGCATGGCCAATCCACCGAACCTGCACATCTTTGGAATGTGGCAGGAAACTGGAGCGCCCGGAGGAAACCCACGCAGACACGGGGAGAACGTGCAGACTCCGCACAGACAGTGACCGAAGCCGGGAATCGAACCTGGGACCCTGGAGCTGTGAAGCAACTGTGCTAACCACTGTGCTACAATGCTGCCCAATACCAGGGGGAGAGTACTCCAATTCAGCTCCCAGAGTGTGTCCCGCATCATGGTGGTCTGCTGAACTCTGCATAACCTGGCATTGCAGTGGGGCAAGAAGTTGAACCAGCAGCAGATGGAGGAGCGCCACATCTCCTCAGATGAGGAGGATGTCGAGGAGGGCATCCAGGGCCAATCTGCAGAGAAGGAGGAGAAGGACCTTGGGTGATGGCCAGGGCCCGCATGGGGCGCAGTGCTAGGGAAGCCCTCACAACCTCTTGGTTTGGTGACTACCACGACGTGATATGAAGACCACACCCACCATTGGGTCTGACATCCACTCACTACTGGGGTGTCTGTGGGAGGTCATCATGATTGTGGCTACATTCATGTGCAGGGCGCTAAAGCAATTGGTTGTATGTTGTAGGAGAATGATGATGACTTGCAATGAGGACAGAGCGATTCTCCTCTTCTGCAAGATGTCTGATTCCTGCCTCACAGAGAGCTGAACACCAGCCGCCAATGAACAAGCTTATCCCGGGGCCCAGAGAGGCTGAATTACACATCTCAGCTGCTACTGCCTCCTCCGAGGTTAGGGGTCCTGGTGATTTTCTCCACCTAACGACGAGTGGTCAGACTCTCTAAACGTTTTCAGCCCTTGGCATGCTTGAAATCAGAAATTACCTATCATTTCTTCCTCTTCCTTTGCCTATGCCCAGGATACAGGACCCACAGCTGAGATTGAGGCAGACTGCTGACTTCCACAACCTGTTGCCTGATATGACCTTGGTGGGCATCCTGTGGGGGGCTTGGAGAGTCTGGGCCTACTTTTGGGCTGCACAGGTGTTGGAGTGTTGCCCTCTTTGGTGTATGGGGCTGGATGTGTTTCACCCACAGGATGCGTGGCGTCAGATGGGCTGGACACGAGCTCTTGGGTGGGAGACCCTGGGTTACGCCCCTGCCTAGCCTCTTCCCTTGGGATGCCTGAGAGTCCCTGGGCCCCTCATGGGAAATTGGGGCAGCTGGAGTGAGATCCAGAAGCCTAGCTGTCTTTCAGCACTAACACTCACGAACTTCTACTAGTGCCTCCACCATGCAATTGAAACCCTTCACACAGTGGGTATACTCAGCAAATTACTGAGTGAGGGTGTCTCCACTTGTAGGGCTTTTGGAAGAAATGAGAAGATTACAAATTGCCCTTTGATTTGCTTCGGCGTGTCTTATGTTGTGCACTCTTTTTAAAGGTGCCAGTTAACCGACTCAGTAACGCCGGAGATGGCAGCTTTGCTTTCAAATGCCGGCGCTCTCAGCCTAACTGCTGAGGAAGGGTCCATCTGATCTGCTGCCCACCACATTGTGAGAGGAGGCATCCCATATGTAGCTGGTTTCAAATTCTAACTTCTCCATTTGTTTTAGCTCTCAGTGAATCCAGAACAGAGGGATGGAGAAAACGGTCACAGACCATCAGTTGAGGGCCGCAAATATCAGTTGCATGGTGACTCACACCAGCTTGTCTGGAATGGGATATTGGCCATTCTGGGTAAAGTTGATACCAGGCCTGGAGGTCATGCAAAATAACATCTGATTTACTATATTATAATCCACTGATGAAACTCAAAAAACAATTTTAAAACAAACTTGGCCTTGTAAAGTCTCAGTCACGAAAAATAAGCGAATTTCTAAGCTCTAACAAAGATTAAACCTCTTCAGATCTGATCATTAATTCAAAGGTGTGAAATCCTATGTGTGATGTTTTGAATAATTGACTGCAAAATAAGTTGTTGGAACCAATTTATCTTTGTTGCTCGTGTCCCAATTCATTAACCAACACTGGTTCCTAATGTGATTGTTGCTCCCGTGGACATAATCCACCGTGGTATTTAATGTGCATGAAATGTCAAACATCGAATGTAAGATATGGTTGTTTGTAACTGTTGACAACCTGTGCTGCAGTGTAGTGAGCTGCGACCCTGTCTCATTCAGGCTGCAGATCCCTCACAGGGTGAGTTCCTGATCTCAAAAGCATCTGGGGGTCAACCATTTGATGAAATTCCATAGCCAATGGAGAAAGAAGAGATCAAAGACGGCGAGCACACATTATTCACATGTATGAATAAGAACGCAGCATGATTAGGGCTAGGTACCGGAGACTACCCACTGCCTTAGAGCTGGCTTTGTGATATGGGGTTTTAAACCAAATAAAACATGAGAAGAAACAGACACAAAACAAAAGTGCCAACAATTCCTAATTAATGTGATTTGATATCATTCTATGTTGCCAGTACATTTGGTTTTGATGTGCCTTTTTGAGGTGTAATTACTTCATGCTAGAAAAGATAACTAGAAGTTGTAACAGACTTCAAATTTGGGAGTGTTAAAGGATCACATTGTCCAGTGGGGGGGGGGGGGGGGGGGACTTTTCTCTTCTGCTTTCACCAGGCTGGATTGACAAAGGGAGCGTAAAATCTCCTGAGGTGTCTGAATCGCCTTTCAAAGCAACATAAAAGAGTGATCAGATTGTCCCCACCGCTGCCAGTGACATAAAAGGATTCCCGACGTTGAACGTGGGGAAAATAATTTCTCTAAATTTACACCTCATTAGCACGCCTCTACACCTGGATCAATCCACCCCATCACACCACACGTCGGCATGTGGGCATACGGTGCGAGTTAGAAATGGCCTCCAACGGCGTGGACCTGGCGAGCAGGCCACCTAGAGATGCTCAGCTGAGGGCATTGCTCGGGGGAGGAAGGGGGGGGTGTCATACCCGGATACCCGTCGTGGGTCCTGCCCTTTGCCTTTTTTTTCTCAATGTTCCCAATAGTCTGGCGGAGAAAGCCGTCGTTGGTGCCGGCGGTTTCAGTGCTGCCTTTCCTGCCCGCTATTGGCCTTGCCAGTGACTGAATACCTTGAACATTGTCATCTGCGAATCAGCAAGCAGTTTTTGTGGGAGCTGATGCCGGCTTGAATTTTTTGAAGTGACTAAAGTAGTGAAATAAGGAATATCTATGAATCATATTTGTATGGACTTCCAGAAAACGTTAAGTACACTTCCCGATAAAAGAAAAAGTTGAAGCTAAAATTAAAGCTCATGGAATTGAAGGTAAATTGGCTGAGTGGCAAGAAACAGAATATAAGCATTCTATTTGATAGGTTGTGACTAGTAGTCCCAAGGAGAGTTGTGTAGGGCCTCAGCTATTCACTATATATATTAATGACTTACGTAACAGGAGAGAGAGTCACTCTCCCATTTGGACTTTGAAAGGATCAACTGGATCACTTTCTAAATGGTGAAAAGCTAGAAACAGTGCAGACCCAAAGAGATTTGAAGAGTCCAAAACAGAAAATGCTGACAACGGGTCATCTGGACTCGAAACGTTAACTCTTTTCCCTCCTCACAGATGCTGCCCGACCTGCTGAGATTTTCCAGCATTTTCTCTTTTGGTTTCAGATTCCAGTATCCGCAGTCATTTGCTTTTAAATTTGGAGGGTCCATGTGCAGGGACTGTTAAGATGCCATGGAGAGGTACAGAAAATAATCAAAGAGACTAATCGAATGGTGGATTTATATCTAGAGGATTAGAATACAAAGGGCTCATGCCATGCTAATTCTATACAAAGCCCGAGTTAGTCCACACCTCGAGTAGTGTAAGCAGTTCTGAACACCACACCATGTTGGGGCGGAAATACAGCGTAGATTTACCAGAATGATACCTAGACTCCAAGGGTTAAATCAGAAAGAAAGATACACAAACCAGGATTCTATTTCCTGGAATTTTGAAGGTTCAAAGATAATCTGATCACCGTTTTCAAGCTATTTAAGGGAACTGATAGGTTAGATGAAGATAAACTATGTCTACTGGTTGAGGGGTGGGGGAGGGGGTCTACGACTAGGGGATATTGCCTAAGAATTAGAGGCAGGCTTTTCAGGAGTAAAATTCAAAAACAATTCTCCGTAAAAAGTGTGGTAGGAATTTGGAAATCCCGTCTGCCAATGGCAGTTAGTGTAATGACAATTGTTAATTTTAAACGTGAGATTGATCGATTTTTGCTAACCAGACGTATTAGGGGTATGGGGTAAGAGCAGGTGCATGGAGTTAGGTCACAGGTCAGGGTCAGCCATGATCTCACTCAATGGTTGAACTGGCTCGAGGGGCGAAGTGGTCTATTCCTGTCCTTGTCTGAGGTAATAAATGACAAAGGATTTGGATAAGTTTTGGTTTCCATTAAAATCAACACATTGGCGAATCAGTTCAAAAATGGTAATGCCCAGTCACCATTTGTTCGCTGCTTCTACATATAGTTGTAACTAAAATCTAAAATTGAGAACTTTCATCGAGAATCACTAAATGATCCTAACTGTGAAACACTAATACTAGCATGAAGCCAAGCGATCTACCTCTACTGTTAGTGCTGTCAGACTCGCACGTATCTTTGAACTGAGCATAAGTATTTGTTTGTATTCACCTATCTTTATAACTGCGCTTGTCTATCTAAGTGCATTTTGGTATTAATCTGTATCTGTGGGTATCTCTATGTATCTTATTTTGTCGGTGCTGATGGAAATGGTAATCCATTCTCGGAGCGTTCAGTATTGCTTATTGAATTATAAAAAATGCACAGCAGCGCAGAGGAATCAATTTCCAGATTTTTCTCCTCTCTAATCTAAGTTGAGGAGGGGCTGTTATTTTCAGACTGTGATGGACTATTCCCACAACAGCTCAGGTCCCACAGGCAGGATTTATATTGATTTTCATTCAGCTCCCAGCACCAATATTTCTTTCTCTAAGTATCAGGCAGACAACCTTTACTCACCACCGACACATAAATCAGCTCCATTTGAGTGGGACACACTGTCCCACTAATTCACTAACTGCAGTCCATTAAATATATTAAACAAGTATTTAGTCTTTGTAGATTAGTAAAATCACCGTTTTGTTAGCTGTAAGCTTGCGTGTAACCTCCTTGAAGTAAATGTGTTGTACGGCCTCGTAGCAACATAAGGCAATAATATTTTGTACACAGACGAGAAGTCTCAGTGATGTCCTTCCAACATAGAGTGATACAATCAACTGAATCAATGGGTCTCTCATTTTCTTCATGTTTACACGTTAGGTTCTTTCATATCACATCGCGGATCTTGTCTTTGATGAATTGATGGAATACAATAATGGGGAAGCCAAAATTAAAATTTAAATGTCCAGTTTTATTTTTTTAAATGTATTACTTAAGTTACTTTTGTGCGAAACATTTAACCAGGTTTCTTCCTTCATTGAGAAGTATATTGAATTTGTATACCATCACCGTGAGAGTTTGTGCTGGAGCACATTGGGACAATAGTTTCAATAAGGACACAGGGGAATGTAGAGAAGGCCAAGAGATTGCACTACATTAGATGAGAGTGTCTCTTAGTTCAGTCAGGAGGTAATGTGGTAGTTCTAGAGCTATGTGCAGTTAGCATTGCGTCCCACTGTCTAATCTTTCCAAATAAGAATCTGGATAAAAAAGTGAAGCACAGCTCTTTGTTCCGTGCATTTTGTCCAATTCGACTCCTTGGGTTGGATTTTCTACTTGAGTTAGGCTCGTGCCCTTTGCATCCGAGCGACTCTGGCATTTTCTGCCAGAACGCACATTGAACATATAATACAAGGATACAAGTATGAGCCAACATATCACAATGAGATGCTTTAGTAATGCAGGGTACAAGACACATCAACCTATTCTTGGCATCCAGCATTTCTATGGATAATGGAAGAGATTACAGTTTGGAATTAATTCCCCATTCTTGTGACTTCTTTTGAAAATTTGGCCAGAGGTTCGTTTGCGCCTTTCGCTGGACCAGAGGGCACCAACCATGCCAATCCACACCAGATGTACAATGCTTACCACAGATGCTCTCTGCTCCCCTGTAGTGGACTCCCTACCAGAGTTTGGGATGCCTACTTCAATTGTATAAAACAACCTGACTCCAGATAATTATTTGAGGTCAGTGGCACATCTTTGTGGAAGCTAGAGCTTCTGCCCTTTCAAAGATGTGCAAAATTTCCGCCAAGTGGAAAATCCCATCCTGTTTCTTCCTTCAGATGAGAAGAAATGCATTTTGTCATTCTGGAAAAATTCACTTGACAAAACATAACAGGGAGAAATTGGGCTGATTGAACCCATTGTGGGTGCTACAAGACCCATTAAACTATTCACATTGCACAATGCTCTTCCAATGAGGGGTATACCACACAGCATGGCTGGAATGTTTTTGCACCAGTTTGAATTGGGCGGGTTTGGCAACGAGAGTGGCAAATATTGTGAGAAGGCCAAGGTCACATATTCCTTTACAACTTGAGTGAGATCATTCAACTTCTTCCTGCACTACATTCAGGTCCTTGGGACACACCGCTGACATTGAACTTCACCGTTATCTCTGAACATTGCCTTCTGCATTAGTGACTGGAGGGTCTCCAGTCTCCAAAGGATTACAGGACATCTCTCTTTCTTTCCCCCGTTTTCTCAAAGACCTGAATTGCCGCATCTGACAAACGTGGGACCCTCCCATGTTCAACCATTGCTAAATCTTCCACAGCACAATATTCAGCGCTATCAGCAACCATAATGCACCTCCCCTTTAAGAGGTGCAGGTGAGGTTTAAACTCACCCCATTGGGCCATCTGCTGATATATGTAGCCTATGAACATTGCAGATAATGCTGTCTATAAGAAAACAATCATGGAATTGTGCTCGAGGAGACGTGAAGTTAGCGTCTCACCTTCTTCGCAAACGATGGTGGGAGTTATTCATGATTGCTGCACCCATTTTGGGGGATTATCTAATTTACCTTCCATTGAACCGTATGTTTTTCTTTTCAGGTAACACATTGGACCTGATGGCCAGGCTGAGAATAGACAAGTACAGCCAAACCTGTAGCTGAAGGAATTAAACTTTCGAATCTTGGATTGATTGCAGTTGGGTTAGCAAAATGATCATTCACCACCTGGGTTTGGACATGAACCCAGCCCAAACTAAAGTGACAAAGGACTAAGCTGCCTGTACATTGTAAGAAATTTTCAACAAAATAAAAATTGATTTGGAAATTTTTAAAGAAATCTCCTTTGAATACTGGCCACACATGAATCTGCCCCTCTCCAGTTTCTAAATTTGATTTGGAGAAACTAGAGGTTGTGCGATCACAGCGAAATGAGCATCTGCTTTCTGTGCTCTGAAACTTTCCAAGATGCCCTGCCAACAGCCGGCCCTCATACCGTGGAGAGTTGATCAGAAAATCACTAATATATTGCCTACGATTTCTGTTGATCTTCCAATCCATGATTTTCCAAAGTCTTGCAAAATGTCACCCACTCTGGAGGTGCGTAATACCAATGATGAGTGACGGTAGCACCTTCACACCAATGAACACAAATACATTTAAAAAAAAATTAAACTTGGAATCATTGGATCGCCAAGCCTTTAAGGGCTACAGAACATTTTCACGTTGGTCTATTTTCTCTATAGAAACATTGTACTCTATTGTATGCTAGTGATAAACTGGAAAGAAATGGAAAGTTTAACGTGATGACAGACTCACTTTCTTCAGATGGAAGCAGACTGAGCAGAAGACTGCTGAATATTTACTGACGCATAATGATGGTAAAAATAAGTGTCCTGGAGCAACAAAGGTTGTTTCCATCTATAGTATGTATGTTTTTTTTTAAAAATAATCTTAATTGTAGGCTTACATTAACACTGCAATGAAGTTACTGTGAAAAGCTCCTAGTCCCCACACTCCGGCACCTGTTTGGGTACACAGAGGGAGAATTCAGAATGCCCAAATTACCTAACAGCACGTCTTTAAGGACTTGCGGGAGGAAACCGGAGCACCCGGAGGAAACCCGCGCTGACACGGGGAGAACGTGCAGATTCCGCACAGACAGTGACCCAAGCCAGGAATCGAGCCTGGGACCCTGGAGCTGTGAAGCAACGGTGCGACACACTGTCCTATCGTACATACCGGCGCCTGTTCGGGTCCACAGAGGGAGAATTCAGAATGTCCAAATTACCTAACAGCATGTCGTTCGGAACTTGTGGGAGGAAACTGGAGCACCCGGAGGAAACCCATGCAGAGACAGGGGGGAATGTGCAGACTCCACACAGTGACCCAAGCCGGGAATTGAACCTGGGACCCTGGCGCTGTGAAGCAACAGCTGGCCCAGACACTGTTCACACGCTCTGCTGATTGTCTTTAATGCTAACAAGATATAAATGAGGTGAGGCAGTTTTAATGATATTGATATAAAATGGAAGTGCAGAACCAAATCGGAGGCACTTCTTCTGCCTCTGTATTGGGATCTACAGCATTGTAAAACGGGATGCTGTTGTGAGGTTCAGGAGTTCGTCTTCCTGCACAAAAGTCCTTTTTTCTTTAAAACCTATGACCCAAATAAATCTGGTTTCTCTAGAGCCCTGTTTGGCTCAGGGCAGGAGTTTAATTTCCAGATTATTGCATCTGCTCTGTGAAGTCGCAAAGGAAATAAAACAGCTGCCAGAAGGCAAAAAAAGGAGTAGATGATCCTATTCGGTACCTCCTTCGCGAAGCTATTATGCCCAATCTTGGGCATCAGCCCACACAGTATCATAGAATTTACAGTGCAGGTGGGGGCCATTCAGCCCATCAAGTCTGTCCGGCTCTTGGAAAGAGCACCCGACTTAAACCCACGCCTCCACCGCAGCCCAGTAACCCCACCTACCCTTTTTGGACACCAAGGGCAATTTAGCATGGCCAATCCACCGAACGTACACACCTTTGGACTGTGGGAGGAAACCGGAGCACCCGGAGGAAACCCACGCAGACATGGGGAGAACGTGCAGACTCCGCACAGACAGTGACCCAAGCTGGGAATCGAACCTGGGACCCGGGAGCTGTGAAGCAACAGTGCTAACCACTGTGCTACCGTGCCACTCACAATAGGTAGTGGGGGTTGCTGCTAAAGAAACATTTTAGCACTGATGACAGGGATATTTTTTTTAAAAAATGCATTATTATGCAAATCAAGTTTGTCATTGTGACAGTGAAGAAATACTGGAACTGAACAGAGTACCACCTGATTATGGAGATCAGTGATGCCGACTCCATATAGGTGAGCGAAGTGGTACCATAGAAGGGAGGACTGGAATCAGCTGGGGGATAAATGAAACAATACAATTTGGAATTTTGGGAATTGAATGAGCCCCGTATCCTACAATGCCCTGGCCCAAAGGAGATGGAATTAAAGAAGCCTTTGCAGCTCAAAACCCCTCAAGGTCTGAATCACAAGAAATTAGTGATCAGGTATAGCAGTAATTCGGAAGACAAATGGAACGTTGGCCTTTGTTGCAAGGGGGGATGGAATATAAAGGTAAGCAAGTCTTGTTACAACTGTGCAGGGTGTTGATGAGATCACACCTAGAGTAAGGTGTTTAATTTTAGTTTCCTTACTTAAGACGGGATATACTTGCATTGGAAGCAGTTCACTAGGTTGATTTCTTGCAAGAAGTTGTATGAGGCAATATTGAAAAGGTTGGATCTATACATATTGGAGTGCTTATTGGTTGTTTTCCATTGCAGAGGAACCTTGAATTAGGCACAGTTACAGAATGAGGGTCTCCCATTTGATGCAAAGCTGAAGAATTTCTTCTCACAGAGGGTCATGAGTCGTTGGAATTCTCTACCTCAGGCAAAGTCATTGATTATGGGCACAATTTAATGGAAAGGTTTCTAAGTGTCATTTGTGGCGGGTTTTGCTGGATGTTTCCCAGCGGCTCTGCCAGCGGCACTATCTAACAACAATTAAGTCACTTTTTGGGGCTCTTGGGAGTATCTCACTGATTTAGCACACACATAGGGCGCGGTTCAACAGCCACACTGTGCCCGAAAAGCAGCTCGTCACAGATAGAAGCCGCGAATCCTTGCTCCCGGATCTACCTGGCTCGCAGTGCCACGCAAGATCGCGTTGAGATGTGAATCCTGCATATTGTGGGTGGGATCACCTTTTGGCAAATCTGCATATTGGAGCGAGACAGCTAGTCTCACTTTAATGTGCAATTTCCCAAGGTACCCTAAGTGTGGGATCTATCCCCTTCGCCTTGGAGGCCTCGGGTGAGCGTTGTTCAGTACTGGTCTCCACAAATGGAGACTCGTGGGGATCTCCCTGGGGATTGGAGGCCCAGGTTGCAATCCCTTCGGGCAGGGTGGTACCCTGGCACTGCTGGTGCCACCTGGGTGCCCTGACACTGCCACCTGGGTGCCCTGACACTGCCACCTGGGTGCCAGCCTGTCACTGCCAAAGTCATTGTTTGTCTAGAAACAAGAGTAGGCCTTTCGGCCTCTCAAGTCTATTCTGCCATTCAATTAGATCATGGCTGGTCTGTGACTCAGTCTGCCTGCCTTGATTCTGCATCTCTTAAATACCTTGCCTAACAAAAAACTTCCAATCTTCAAATTTCAATTTCCCGACCTCAACAGATTTTTGGACGGCCGGTTGGGTTCCATTTTTCCACCCTCCTTCACGTGAAGGAATGCTTTCTAAAATGTGGCCTGGCCCAGTCCAGCTCTGATTTTGAGAATGTGTCCCCAGGTTTGGCACTGCCCCATCTCTCTATCCTGTTAACTCCTTTAATCATCCGAAATACCTCCATTGGATTATCCCTTAATCTTCTGCATTCAAAGGAACACAAGACAAGTCAAAGCACTCTGTTCTCGTGATTTAACTTCTTATGCCCAAACTGACATTTCCTCAGGATTAACATAGCAACAAGTAAGCCCCAACCAAAAGCCGAAACTCAGAATGGCTAATTTCCATTTCTTATTTTTAAATCGGCAGTCTCTTGTCATGAGTTAACCAAATTAGTGCCACATCCGAGGACAGTTTTGCTCCTGGATTTCCTTCTGCTGGTGCTGCTTTGAAACATGTTTCCAAAACCTTAGCTTCCGTGCCTAATTTGTTGTGTACCATCATTTCTTCAGACCTTTCAATAATTATCACAGAGAAAGTGAGCAATAGCACTCTTCTGTCTGGTCTGGATTGGAATCAAAAATTGAAGAATGGAGGGATTCAGCAACACTGCACCAAGCAGTTAAACCACACCAGCTACTGCTTTGAATTATCCAACATTTCAATTAAAGAATGAAGAAACGCAACCGGCTTACCTCATATAATAAACAGCCAAGTGACCAGACATCTGATTTGAAGTTGTAACCATTTTCATGTATTCTCTCTGGGGACATATAGTACGGTGTTCCGACTGTAATTAAAAAAAAAAAATCACAGAACATTATGGCGCTCTGTTTTATTAGCAATAACTTCAACACCGCACAGAACAAGATAAATCAAACAGTGCTGGTAAGTGTTCTATGGGGGTTAATTTAACCCATTGCGAACTGTCATATTTCGGGTGAACATGCTTAAAAGGTGTGCATTGTAGGACATCAGCAGTCCTGAGACAACATGAGAAGCTCATCTCGCTATTAGTTATTTCCCAATTTTGGAGGTTGCTATCAGTTTAATGGAAGATAAGGCGCGGGATTCTCCGCTACCCGGCGAGACGGGGGGTTCCGGCGTAATGGAGTGGCGGGAACCACTCCGGCGTCGGGCCGCCCCAAAGGTGCAGAATTCTCTGCACCTTTAGGGGCCAAGCCCTCACCTTGAGGGGCTAGGCCCACGCCGGAGTGGTTTCCACTCCGCCGGCTGGCGGGAAAGGACTTCGCCGGGCGACGCATGCGCGGGAGCATCAGCGGCCGCTCACGGCATCCCCGCGCATGCGCAGGGGAGGGGGTCTGTTCCGCCTCCGCCCTAGTGAAGACCATGGCGAAGGCAGAAGAAAAAGAGTGCCCCCACAGCACAGGCCCGCCCGTGGATCGGTGGGCCCCGATCGCGGGCCAGGCCACCGTGGGGGCATCCCCTGAGGCCAGATCGCCCCGCGCCCCCCCCAGGACCCGCGCCGCCTGCTCCCGTCATTCAAAAGGTGGTTGAATCCACGCCGGTGGGAGGGGGTTGACAGCGGCGGGACTTCGGTCCATCGTGGGCTGGAGAATCGCTGGGGGTGGGCGCGCCGACCGGCACGATTCCCGCCGACCGGCGCGGCACGATTCCCTCCCCCGCCGAATCTCTGGTGGTGGAGAATTTGGGACACGGCGGGGGCGGGATTCATGCCAGCCCCCGGCGATTCTCCGACCTGGTGGGAGGTCGGAGAATCGCGCCCATGGTCCGATTTTCACATCCTTGAAAAAATGCCACATGGTTTTCCCAAAGAAATCCCATGCTGAGTTTAATTATAACAAAAATTGCATTCCGATATGCATGAAGTCAATGCTTTATTAAAATAAATTGAGAGTATCCAATTATCTTTTTTCCAATTAAGGGGCAATTTAGTGTGACCAATCCACCTACCCTGCACACATTTGGGTTGTGAGGGTGAGACCCACGCAGATACGGGGAGAATGTGCAAACTCTACACAGACAGTGACCCGGGGCCAGGATCGAACCCGGGTCCTCAGTGCCGTAGGCAGCAGTGCTATCCACTGCGCCACCCACATTAAGTCAATGCTGCTTGTACATATAAACCATACCAGGGTTTTCAGATGAGACGCTTACAATAGTCAACAGTGGCTTTTTCCAAGAAATGGGATAAATTAGGCACAGTAAGAAGTCCTCCCCATCGTCCCCCCACTTCCTCACTCCCCCCACTCCCCCACTTCCCCCACCCCTCCCTCTTATTGCAGACAACAACTTGCAGCCGTGTAGATGGAGCTAGAGAAAGCTCTTTGGAACTAAAGAAATGAGCAGAAAATCTTGATATGATTTGAGCAGAAGGTATTGAAAAATAACCAAGGAATGTATAATAATAATCATCATGGAGCAATATCAGAAAGTGTTGCAGTAAGAAATGTTTCAATGAACCCCTAGTATCTTCAACCAATCCCGGAAGATTAAAACAAATGAACAAAGTATAAGCGCATCGTCTGCTCAGGAAACAGAAAATGCTGGAAAATCTCAGCAGGTCTGGCAGCATCTGTGGAGAGAAAAAATAGAGTTAACGTTGTGAGTCCACATGACTCTTCCGAGCTCTGCTACTGGCTGCATTCCATCCCTGTTCCCCCGGTATTATTATTCCACGGAGAAGCATATGCTTTGCTTATAACCGCAATTGATTTTCTTCTGTAGCAAAAATGTTCATATTGGCTTTGGAAGTTCAGCACTATTGAGCCAGGATGAGACAGCTCCTGAAATGATCCTGTGGCATAATTGCATATCGCTGCTTTATATTCTTGGGCATTTTAAAAGGATTAACACTTCCACCAAATAACAGTAAGAAGCCTTACAACACTCAGGTGATTCACCTGAGGAAGGAGCAGCGCTCCGAAAGCTAGTGACATCGAAACAAACCTGTTGGACTTTAACCTGGTGTTGTAAGACTTCTTACTGTGCTCACCCCAGTCCAACGCCGGCATCTCCACATCTTGGCTACCAAATAACAGAGAGAGGAATTTCAGACAAACATGTTAAGCGTTTGCATCTCATTACCCACAGCACAATTCCAAGCCTGAGTAGGCTGCAGGCGAGATCCACCAGCTGTTCACGCCAGCAGGATTTTCCGGTCCTGGCAACGTGGGGTGGATTCAATGGGAAATTCCCCAGGACCAGAGGATCCCGCTTCTGTCCAACAGCGGGCCGCCTCCCGCTGCCGAGAACGGCCCAGGGAGGCCGGAGAATCTCCCCCTGTCATTTAGGCTGCAAACATCTTTGCTGGGCTACCAAATTTGATGTATAGATAGCCCACTTGGCTAACAATAGAGAAACAGAACTTCGCATTTTATAGAAGAACGTCCAGCAGGTTAGCCCAGTAAAAGTGACCATTGCCTTTTTTCCATTTTTCTTGATGTAATTGGTTAATAATGATATAATACAATGAGTAGCATCGCAATGGGAAAAGACGATTCAATCATCATTCGAATTGAACAGTTTCTATCTATATTGTTGACCCATATTATATGAGAAAGCTTGTAATAATAATAATAATAATCTTTATTGTCACATAGGCTTACATTAACACTGCAATGAAGTTACTATGAAAAGCCCCGAGTCGCCACATTCCAGCGCCTGTTCGGGTACACAGAGTGAGAATTCAGAATGTCCAAATTACCTAACAGCACGTCTTTCAGGATTTGTGGGAGGAAACCGGAGCGCCCGGAGGAAAGCAACGCAGACACAGGGAGAACGTGCAGGCTCCACACAGCCAGTGCCCCAAGCCGGGAATCAAACCTGGGACCCTGGTGCTGCGAAGCAACAGTGCTAACCACCGTGCTACTGTGCCGCCCAGTGTTCCATTAGTGGGAAAAGTATTGCTATGGGCTAAACCAGTTCATCAGGGTGGGTCAGTGAAGATTGTGGGAGCATCGAAGAAAGTAACTGAGAAGAGATTGAAATGGCACAGCCATCTGTTGCAAAGAGAGAGAGGGGAAAACGTGGTGAGGTGAGTGATGGAGTTGGGACTGCCAGAAGGAGAAGAGGGTGGCCTAAGACCAGATAGAAGGGCGTGGTGGCGAGAAATCTCAACCCAGTGGGATTGGCAGAAGAATGGGTGACTGACAGGGAGACATAGAGAGGATGGTCAACCAGCATTGTGGCAAACCCAAATTAAATGGGTGAAGCTGAAAGAGGAAGAATGTATATTTGACCGAGCTGCACATCTGATAAGCTGAATCAGACTGTTGAAAATCTGCTTGAGTTTTTAAAAACTGAACTCATAGTTTGTATTTTTTTACTCTGTGAATTATTGGCTGGTAGAAGGAAATTTCAAAAAAATCCCCCACCAGAGGGAAATCTGTGGTTCATTTGAGCTTCTCCAATTCGTGAATGTAACCTTTTCAGCCAGGCGGCCCAACAGGATAACAAGCTTCTTGGGATTTAGACCATATATGTTGAAGGTATCTCCTGAGATGTCTACATCAGCTGTTTGAGATACTGTATCTACATTTCAACAGCGCTAGATGATACTGTGCTATAAGATAGTTATCCTTTTCTACAGACTCAATGACCAACATGCAATAGGAATGCATAAAGAGAGCTGAGCTGTGCTTGAACTGAAGGTGAAAGATTACAATCACCCTCCTTTGGTATGAAAGGCGAGTTGCAATGGTTACTAAATAAACAGCTCAGACCACTGTAGTGATTCCATCCTGTACAAAACTATTTGGAAAATCACATTTTATAATAACAATGGTGTCATATGCAATTCGCAAGAATGATAATTACTAATGCAACTTATAAACAACTTTGCATTATAAAAATGGATAATTGTGAAATATGCAATTAAATGGGTTGGTTTGATGTACAGGAACAATAGAGAGAAAGTATTTATTATTCTTGACTGAGAACGAATTCCAGGTCAGCTATTCCATTCATAATCACTTATTTGTCCATTTTAAAAATTCCACTATATACCCTTTCAGCCTTTAAGTCTCTGAGCACTCTATGCTCCCACAACATCGGATACCAATTGGGATTTTGAACAAATGATACCAAACGGTATCAGAGATTGTTCTTCCAGGAAGAGCTGAGTGACCTCATTATATCCAGGCTTCTTAGTAAGAAAGAGATTTAACCTCCATGGGCTTGAAGCAGTGATCGCAGTGAGATCACAGAAATAAGAGAGGGGAGGGGGGAGAGAAAGCACAATAGGAAGAAATGTTAAGGATGTATGTAAATAGATGGCTTCACTAGGGATTTCCTCATAGCACAAAATAAGGGTCAATAACCATCAGTAGTTTGTGGGTTAAGCTTTGAACTGAAAGATTTTCCGAATCATAGTGAAAGCAATCTCCTAAATTAAAACTTCCTGAAAAAAAACATCAAATATTAATACTAGACTGCCAGTATTTGGAAAAACTAAACAATAGCTAAACAAAGCAATAATTTCGAGTTTATTGCAAAGGTAGCTTATACTTTCCAATCAGTACCACATTGATCACTAATAATCTCCATTAGTTGTGCTGGTAAAATGTAAGTTATGTGACATTATCAGGAAATTGATGATTTAGTGCAAAGTAGTTGAAGTATTATGGATGAACCCACGCCTCATGCTCCTTTCTAACAAACAGTGAACACCAAACCGATGGTCAGTTCTTGTGTGCAAACATTTATAAATTGGATATGGTCTTTTTTTTTCCAGATTCTCGAATCATTGAATTAGAAACTCATAAAAATCTGTCTTCGAGACTGAAATCGCTGTTTCTCTCCTTTGTGTTATTACCGACTTGTTTGGTTGGCCAGAGAAGGCTTTGTTCAATTTGAAATTGTCGCCTCGAATAATCCCTGAAAATGGCCTCAGATCAAAGCGGTTTGACAGGGTTTATGATGTGGATGAGTGCGCCCCATGCCTTATTTCAAATTTGTGCATTAGGCCATTCAAGTTTATAAAGTAGGTTTGCAGAGCAGCCGACGTCCACTTTTGAGCTCTTTGAAGATACAGTTTTACTGTTACCCAGCATTGTGCAGAGTCCCTGCTCGACGGCAAAGGTTGCCTTAACTGTACGGACAGTTGTGCCTATATTTCGGGAAGGAATGTTAATTTTGAAATAAGTGTCCTAATAAAAGAATGACAAGCCACGTTTCTTTCATGACCCGTCCAACATAATGTGGGGATCTCTGATAATGAGCTTGTTCTTGCAAAATGCACAAGACTTCCAATTTAATCATCTTGGGCCTACAAATGCACCACATTAGTCAATATGACAAGGTTAGCATTTCAGAGAGTATTATTAATAAAGAAATTGTTCAAGTATAATATTCTTTGCAGCAATTAAACTGCTGTTGGTAAAGGCATTGTAACAGAATATGTGCTACCAAACAGTCCAGCACCAGCAGAATCCCCTTCCTTTAATAAACATGGTTGCCTTTTTCATTATTTTATGTCTTCTGACTGTTTAATTTTCTTCTAAAAATCCTGTAAACCTACAAATCAAATTGCTATGGCCTTAGGAGGCAGATACAGTTATGACTCGTTAATCGGACCACATTTGTCATGTTAACATTTTTGCTGGCTAAACAAGACTGCTTTTGTTCGGGAGTCACATTTACACAGGAAAAAAAATACATTTTATTTGGAAACCTCGTCAGATTATTCGACCCTCAAGATTAGGAAACATCCAAAATAACTACCTTATTTCAAATAAAACTCTACAACGAAGGAGTGGAGTGACTATCACTAAAATAAAAATAAACAGCGGAAGTTCCCCTGGATGATCAAACCTGCTGCTCACATGTTAAAATGTCATGCAGCTCAGTAAAATGATATGTTAAGAATATTCTAGATGTTCTATGTTGTTGAATTTGAGCGTAGGAATGCTATGCATAGGACACTAATTTATTCCTGCAACTCTTTCCTCCATAGGTGCTCAAATTGTTTACACTACCCATCCAATGTCATAAGTATAAATTGCCATTCATTCCTTTAATGTTTATCATTCCACTTTTCCCCTAGAGTTCTTTAGTTTCATTATTTTTTCTTAACTGATTTTGTTAGGGGTGCGTGAAATTAATGCTCAATTTTCACTTCCTGATTGGACAATGTCAGGAAGGGTTGTTCGAATTTTGCCGGGACAATTGCAGCCACGTCGTGTTGGGCTGAGCAGAGCAGCGAATTTTCAATTCTCCAGAATTGTTGTCTTCGCTCCAAAATAAAAAACCCACAGAAGTATCAAGAAACAAAGTGCTGAAGTGACAGGGAAACCTGGGTCACAAATTAAAACAATCCACAGCATCTCAAGTAAAACATATTGTGGAACCATCACAGTCATGACTTTTTTTTTTAACCAACCGTGCTAGTTTTTATGCGGTTGTAACAGCCCATTTCTCCTACTGGCTAACTTCATGTTATGAAGGGGAGCAGGGGGCCAAAGCTCTGATGCCTTTGTTACTGTCTGAATCTGACTATCAAAATTCGGCATCAACCCACAGACACAGAGCAATGAAAAGAATTCCCTTCAGTTTTTCCTTAGCTGGAGATATCGTCAGAAGTGATTAGCAGACAACTGCCGGTTTGACAGTATTCCTGACTTTGTTTGGAGTTATATCCAGAACCATCGATTTGTAAGGGGATTTCCTATGCCATTGGGCTTCCTTCCTTATTAGAATCATTTCAACTTATTTGCACAGGTCATTTTTTCATATCTTTAAAAAAAATGTTGGCCCATAAATATCAGAGTTAAAATGTGTGTCGAAGGTTAAGTTAATTAGACTGAAAACTTTCAATGTCATGATCTTTTACTGGGCCATCCAGAGGCATTTATGCATGTTTATGATTTCAAAGCTGATTTTGTCAAATATAATTTTTACTTAAGAATATTCATTGAAATTCCTGAGTATGTCCACAAGTTTAAGTGGACACCACTCTCACATACAGAAGAAGCTATATGGAGAACAATGACCATGACGTGGATTGTGAAAATCTCTCCTCTTTAAGGTATGTGAAACAGGGAAGCATGAATCCTACCATATATACCCACTTCCCAGAATGGGAAATGTGTGTGTGGAGGGTTTAGGTTGTGTGCCTATGTGTCCAATCAGGTAGAGAATGCTAGAGGAGATTCTGTAGATCGAAGTGGGTCTGAACTCCAAACCCTTGGGGTTGGGAGGGTGATCTGAGAGATTCAGGGCTGGATTCTCCATTTTTGGGACTATGTCCCCACGGCATTGTGAAAACTGGTCTTTTACGGCAGGAAAACTGGATTCACAGCCTTGCAGGGGGCTAGCAGGCAGCTGTCGTGGAGCTCGCATCTCCAGCTGCCGTTACAGCCCCCCGCACTTCCGGGTCAGAGGCCGCGCAGGCGCAGGGCGGCAGCCTCCAGCGGCCACGGCATGTTCCATGGCAGACTCAGCCCACGGACCTGGACTGCCGAAATAGTGCCCTGCATCGGCCGCTCACCCGACCCAGACCGCCTGCACACATAGCCCCCAGTCCCGAATGAAGCCCCCACTGCCCTCCGATCGGCCCTCCCCCGACTGTGGCGGCCCCGGACTGAGTCAGCAGCCGCCATGTGAGTTTCCCAAACGGCAGGACCAGATTAGAACCACGCCGTCGGGAATTCGGCCGGTCGGGTACGGAGAATAGTGGGGCGGGCCTCAGGCGATGACCTGAGGCGGTGGATACTCGGCCGAGTACACCGCTTTTGGGGGGCGGACGATAGTGTTTTTGTGCGGGAAAACGGATTCCCTGCCCCGTCGCCGATCGAGATTTTGGCGTCGGGGTGCAGAGAATCAGCCCTCAGTCTCTGACTCTAAGGGTTGTGTGGGTTTTATCGCTGGTTCAACACCCCCTCCCTCTCCCTGGGGGTGGGGAGAGAAGGAGGGGAAGGGGGCGAGTTTGAAATCCTAACCCCAAGGGGAGTTTTTGATCAGGGGAAGTCTTACACTTATCCTAGACCAGGGGATCTGATTGGGAAGGAATCCAATTGCAGAGTGGGTGGGCTGTTCCTCTCATGGGTGGGAGGGGTTTGTCAGGTGGGGTGGATTGTGATCGATTAGGATGAAGCACCTCCGCATTTCACCTCCACAAGCTGTGAGGCTATCCCTGCCTTGTTGTAGCTGCCAGGTTTCCCAAGGCCCCGGACATCCAGATGGCCGCAGTTCAATCTGGGGTTTCCGGTCTCAGTTAACATATTTAAAATACATTCCTGCCTCCTGGGAGCTCTTTGTCCTGACGGAATAAAAGCTGCAAGTCAGCAGGTTGGAGCTAGTTTCCCTTCAATTTTTTAGGGGGGAATTTAAGCCCCCATTGCACCCAATCCCATCCACAGCCCAATCTTAAAACGCCCCTATTACTTTTATTCCAGCATGCTTATCAGGCTTCAGAATAATTTTACCTTTAAATGCAGTTTGACAAGATTGATTCACATGTTAGTCCTAATATTGTGGCTAATTTGTGTGAGTACAGTTTCCTGCACAGTGTAACCCACATGAATGAAACAAAACATCACTAACAGAAACTAATTTAGAAGCTAATGTCCCTTGGAAAACAATGCATTCAAATTTACAAATTATCGGATCCAATGGTTTTCTAAGACGAGCTCAGAGGTTGAAATGGTTCATTTCGAAGGTAAAGTATCAAACCATGTTCTAACTTGAATATTATTTTTGAAAGATAATTACATTTAGAGAGTTTGTACATTTTTGGTTACAATCTCAAGGTCCTGAATCACATTGATCTGTGTTCTTTCTTCTGACTTCCCATCAATTTACATGGAAAATAGAATAGACGGTGTGTGTGTGTGTTTGGAGGGTGGGGAGGGGAGGGGGTGGGGGGGCGGGGGGGAGAGAGTTCCAGTGGGGAGCTTGATAGTGGTAAGATAGTCGTAACCTGTGCTTTTTGAAACAGTGGGTCTAAGATCTCAATTCACGTAGAGAATATATATATTTTTTAATCATCAAACTACATGGAAATCCAAAGTTGGTGTTAATACCATCGTTCCATATATACGTTTAAAAGTGCTGGTGTTGATCTGAAGTTTTAGAGCTTCCAGCGTTTGAACGTAATTTAGTTGGTTGCTGTCAGAATCAGCTGAAGCAAAAACACGTTTACATATTTTGACCAGGGACTCACTTGATACTTGCAGCCAAATCTGAAATTTCAAACTCTGCGCTTTCACACGTGAAATAAACAATGCAGGTCACCCTTAATGGAGAGAAGGGAGATTTTTCAAAACGCACAGCGTCGAAGTGCTATGGCAAATCGATCATTGAACAAATTACAGGCTCCAGCTATCTGCAAAATAACGGTTCTCAAAACTCCAGCAGCATAATTTGTCGTGGTTACTCGCTCTTGCTTCGAGCTAGACATACGCATGTATCCTGCGCGCTGTGTATGGGCAAATCTTTCATTTTTCTTTCATTACCCCAGCATGTACTGTCACTTAATTCTTATGTATGCAATCCTTCCTGACAAATATGAGACGCTGCCTGGTAATTCGTTTGACGTTCATTCTGTTCTTTGCTCTAATTATTGCTTCTTTCCCTGACATTCAATAGGCCGTTGTGCCAGAGTCCGATAGTACACCTGTCAGACTGGTCGCGGCGCTGTCGAATGCTCTTTTATGCCAATTTGATGTCAGGAAATAGAAGAAGAGGAAAAGAAAATTAGAGCAAAAAGCCCATTTGCATATGGTTTCAGCCAATGCATGGGTCAGCAGCTTTCATGAAATGACAACCATGGGGGTGGTTTCTCAGGAAACAATTCCCACCTCTACGAACCTAATTACAACAAGCACACTCGAACAGGAATATTTATTGTCTATGCGCGCACAATACCTTTTTTTTAAACCAGGTTACAATTATATTCCTGATGTCCAAATTGGGAAAATAAATCTTGTAAAAACCAAATCCCACCCCTTCATCCTGTTCTACTGGTTTCTCCCTCACCGCAAAAGTAGCTTCTCTGTTTAAGATATGCAGGCATGTTAAGCCTGTGGGGACTGTGCATTTTTGAGAGGGGGGGAATCATTACTTTGTCCAAAGCAATGTCAGGCAAAATGTCAGTTATATTGCATTCAGTCAAAGCAATCAAGGGCTTGTAAGTTGAGGAGTCAAAATCGTCAACAGATTCCTCGAACAGTGATGTTTTTTTCCGTGCTGTTCATTGTAAACAAACGTTGTGACATCTTGTATCACTTAAGAGTTTGAAGTAGGAATGCACAACTATATTTGTTCAACAATAGGCTACACATGTGCAGGTCTAAATTATTCGCAATTGGTTAGCTGCTTACTGCTTGTGTTGGATAATTTAAAAGAATATTTTACAACATTAGATTGACAGTCATGAGCCTGGTGCAGGAAACCCAGGACTTCATTCGCTGCCTTTTTAAAAAAAATGGAGATTGTAGACAGCAAGAGCCTCATCATGTGACTGTTAAAATGCCAGGTGCCCGTTTCCTCGTTACGTGGCGATTCTGCTCATTCAGTGACTTGGATTTCTAAATCCTTGCTCGACTGATGTGTATGAATTTTACAACAAATTTTCCAACCACTTTATAAATGTGGACCCAAGAGGGAAGGGGGACACCGCGATTTGAATGTTTTTAAATGCTCAAGAGTTGGAAACTGCGTCCTGTTCAGAAGAAGGACTCTGTCTCAGATTATTGCAGCTGTAAAATGGATACACTCGAAAGTTGTTTTGTCACTTGCACCAGAAAGCAGCGTGGATTCCCATTACTTCCCTAAAGACTTGTGTCCCTCGAGTACACAGCAGTCATGATACCACACAGGCACACATTGCGAAGTGAATCAGGCTGATCTGACGTGAGAGGATTTATTTCCATTCCTTTTCCGAATGCACGGATGGGAGTGTCTACCGACACCTGTTACATTTGTCCAGGACAACATGAACCTCTTTTTTGCCACGACTGCGGAGTGCCAGCATTAGAACTGCCTAATTATTGTTGCCCAATTTTTACTTCGAAAGTTAAACCGTGGGTTGAAATATCCATATTTTAAATAAATTTGTTTTCTATTTTGTCAAATCTTCCAATGAGGAAGCTATTGATGAAGATTCAGGCTTTTACTCTGCCGCTCCATGCTTGCCGTTGGTTTAGAAGACTCACAGTTTGCATTTGTTCAATATTGAGAGCCAAGGTTATTTCTTCACTGGGCCAGCAGGGGCACCAGCTGTAACGTACACCAGCACAGGCTGAGCTGAGCTACCTGTGTGTTCGGTATTTGTGAGTGAACACAGACTCGTGAATCCGAGCCACAAGCAGCGAGATTCCTATCTATTCTCAAAGCCATAGAATGTTTACCAAATAAACTCATTTTACCCATTGAGCTGCACTGGACCACGAGGCATTGGTGTTTTCTGACCAGGGGTCACAAGCATGCTGAAAAATACAGGAAAGCTTGAAGGAAATAGATTTCATCGAGAAACAAATGAAAATTAGAAGAGTAACTGTAGGCAGCCAATGAGGGGAGGAGTGCCACCTATCAAAGCTCTTTCAGGTTAATATTTTTTAAAGTTTTTATGGAAGAGATTGTAGTGAAGAGATTAAGATGCTGACCCTAATTGTACACTATTACAGCAGCTTTTTCTATCATGTAGATTTTGCAAGTCACTAATTGAATGCTCCGAAGTTATCAGTACGCAGTAATCATTCTAATGTGTATGGAATGACATGGGCTTCAAAGATTTGGTTCGTCTTCAATCTTACATTCCTATTTTTCTTGTTCAGATTTGCTAAGTCACCCTTTTTCTTGTGTTTCTTTAAGCAGCTGTCCCCAAAAGTTGCAATGGGCTATCAAAAAGAAAAGATGACTCATCAAGATTTGGGCAGAGTAGGAGCTTGTCACAGGCATTGCGTATCATATGTTGCAGCCCGAGAATCGCCCCTGACAACAAGAAGATCGGCTGTATTGGCCGTTCAAAATAATCGCAAACATGATGAGTGTATGGAAATAATAAACCATTTGGTTTCAGTGTAGTTGCCCTTTCGCAAATGAGTGCGATTTACAAAATGTGTGATCTACAGGACTGTGGTGGTCTTGTCTTCGAGGTGATGGAGTGCTTCATTTAATTACTGTTTTATAAACCCAAGTACAACCCCATGTCTCATTACTCACATTACCACGCACGCCAGCAATCGAAATATCAATCAAATTCTCATTTCTAGGGTCAAACAAAGAGCTTCTGGATCTTTCTGAAATTTGAGGACAATAACAAGCTAGCTGCAGAATGGTTAGCAAAATGTTTATTTACAGAGGTGGTCACTGTTCCCACAGCTGTTAACTTCACTGGACTGCAGTTCAACAAGTGTCTGCAGCTCTCCGGCACATCGATGCTCATTCTCCACACCTGAGCTTAAACCATAACGAGCGGCAACCTTACTGAAATGGGATCCAACGCTCTGAGCCCGATCCTCGTCTCCTTTGAGGTTAGACATTCAACAGGGTCCACTTCCAGACTCAGAATTGGCAGCTAGGAAGCCAGAGGTTGGTCTCAAATTGGGGCCTAGGCCTCATTCCAATCACTTAGACACTCATGGCACCTCCACAAGAGCCATGGGCAGGGAAAACGCCATTCTTTGTATTGGTCATACGTATCTCGGATTCATAGGAGCCACTTCACTGCATACTGTGCTGTGTATATCTCTCAGTGTCACTGCACAATGTACACCTCTCAGTGTCACTGCACAGTGTACACCTCTCAGTGTCACTGCACTACGTATACCTCTCAGTGTCACTGCACTGCGTACACCTCTGAGTGTCACTGCACTGTGTACACCTCTGAGTGTCACTGCACAATGTACTCCTCTCAGTGTCACTGCATAGTGTACACCTCTGAGTGTCACTGCTCTGTGTACACCTCTGAGTGTCACTGCACTGTGTACACCTCTCAGCGTCACTGCACTGCGTACACCTCTCAGTGTCACTGCTCTGTGTACACCTCTCAGTCTCACTGCTCTGCGTACACCTCTGAGTGTCACTGCACTGTGTACACCTCTCAGTGTCACTGCACTGCGTACACCTCTCAGTGTCACTGTACTGTGTACACCTCTCAGTGTCACTGCACTGCGTTCACCTCTCAGTGTCACTGCTCTGTGTACACCTCTGAGTGTCACTGCACTGTGTACACCTCTCAGTGTCACTGCACTGCGTACACCTCTCAGTGTCACTGCTCTGTGTACACCTCTCAGTCTCACTGCTCTGCGTACACCTCTGAGTGTCACTGCACTGCGTACACCTCTCAGTGTCACTGCTCTGTGTACACCTCTCAGTCTCATTGCTCTGCGTACACCTCTGAGTGTCACTGCACTGTGTACACCTCTCAGTGTCACTGCACTGCGTACACCTCTCAGTGTCACTGTACTGTGTACACCTCTCAGTGTCACTGCACTGTGTTCACCTCTCAGTGTCACTGCTCTGTGTACACCTCTCAGTGTCACTGCTCTGTGTACACCTCTCAGTCTCACTGCTCTGCGTACACCTCTCAGTGTCACTGCTCTGTGTACACCTCTCAGTCTCACTGCTCTGCGTACACCTCTGAGTGTCACTGCACTGTGTACACCTCTCAGCGTCACTGCACAGCGTACACCTCTCAGCGTCACTGCACTGCGTACACCTCTCAGTGTCACTGCACTGCGTACACCTCTAAGTCCCTGTATCTCACAGTATCGCTGCAGTGCATGTATCTCTCAGCATCTCTGTGCTGAGTATATCTCTGAGAATCTCTACACTGAGTGTATCTCTCAGTATCTCTGCATTGTATATATCTCAGTATCTCTGTTGTGTGTATATCTTCCAGTATCTCTGAACAGTGTATATCTCTCAGTATCTGTGGTGTTTTTGTCTCTCAGTATCTTTGCGCTGCATATATCGCCTAGTATCTCTGCACTGTGTATATCTCTTAGGGCTGTGGGTATCTCTCAGTATCTCTGTGGTGTAGATGTCTCTCAGTATCTCTGCATTACGGACATCTCACAGTATCTCTATGCTGTGTATATCTCTCAGTATCGCTGCGCTGCGTATTTCTCTCAGTATCTGTGCTGTGTATATCTCTCAGTATCGCTGCGCTGCGTATATCTCTCAGTATCTCTGCACTGTGTATATCTCTCAGGGCTGTGTGTATCTCTCAGTATCTCTGTGGTGTATATGTCTCTCAGTATCTCTGCACTATGTATATCGCCTAGTATCTCTGCATTACGGACATCTCACAGTATCTCTATGCTGTGTATATCTCTCAGTATCGCTGCGCTGCGTATTTCTCTCAGTATCTGTGCTGTGTATATCTCTCAGTATCGCTGCGCTGCGTATATCTCTCAGTATCTCTGTGGTGTGTATATCTCCCAGTATCTTTGCAGAGTATATCTCTGTTGTGCCGTCAATATGACGCAAGGCAGGTTGAAGTAACATCAATTCAAGGCTTTATTGAGCAGAACTTGATCCCCAGCAGCTTGGGTACGGAATGCCTGCTGGGGGAAATCCGGGTTCTTATACCGGCATTTCTGGGTGGAGCCCAGTAGGCGGCAGATCCTATCAGGACCCGGTATCCATCTACCAATAGCCTGTCGGCATCGTGGTGTACCGTATCACCCCTAATACATACCACCACATTCACCCCTTGTTGAAAAAGAACCCGGCGGGATGGTGGTTCGCACGGTGGTAGGTGTTTACAGGGTCGGTACTGTGCCATAACTCTGAACAAGAAACAAAATTGTCGATTTAACTGGGCCAACGGGCCAAACAGGGTCGGCATAGTGCCGTAACTCTAAACTATAAACAAAATTGTCGCTTTAACCGGGCCAACGGGCCAAACAGGGTCGGCATGGTGCCATAACTATAACTATCTACAATAATGCCGCATTTACCGGGCAACACGGGCTAAACAGGGTCGGCATTGTGCCATAACTAACAATACACAATAATGCCGTTTTTAACGGGCTACTGAAAACGTTGAGATGAATTAAAGTGATTCGATGAGCCGGATGGGTACCCTGGTCGTCCTTTTCGATCGTCTCGGGCGTGGTGGTGATGGCGCTGGCTTGAGTCCCGTCGACTCTGGGAGCGTAGCGCTGTCCCCTGTTTCCTTATTCCTGGTCGGGTCTGGGAGGAGAACCGAACCCCCCGGGAAGGGGGTGGCTGCGGGATGAGCCGGCGGGAGTGAGGGGGTGGTGATTGGTGTTGGGGGGGTGTGGGTAGCTCCGGCGGGCGGCAGGTCTCGCAGGGAGACCGTGTCCTGTCGGCCATCGGGGTACTCCACATAGGCGTATTGCGGGTTCGCGTGAAGTAGATGCGCCCTTTCCACCAAAGGATCTGACTTGTGCGCCCGCGCATGTTTCCGGAGCAGGATGGTTCCCGGAGCTGCTAGCCGGGTCAGAAGTGGCATTCCAGAGGAGGACTTCCTAGGAAAGAGAAGGAGGCGCTTGTGAGGCGTTTGGTTCGTGGTGGTGCACAGCAGGGACCGGATAGAGTGAAGGGCATCCGGGAGGACTTCCTGCCAGCAGGAAATTGGGAGACTCCTAGACCGGAGGGCCAGCAGGACGGCTTTCCAGACCGTTCCATTCTCCCTTTCTACCTGCCCGTTCCCCCGGGGGTTGTAACTGGTCGTCCTGCTCGAGGTTATGCCCTTTCTGAACAGGAATTGACGCAGTTCATCACTCATAAAGGAGGACCCCCTATCGCTATGGATATAGTCGGGGAAACCGAACAGTGTAAAAATGGTGCCGAGGGCTTTAATGACCGTGGCCGCTGTCATGTCGGGGCAGGGGATGGCGAAAGAGAAACGGGAGTATTCGTCAACGACGTTCAGAAAGTACGTGTTGCGATCGGTGGAGGGGAGGGGGCCTTTGAAATCCAAACTGAGGCGTTCAAATGGTCGAGAGGCCTTTATCAGGTGTGCTCTATCTGGCCTGAAAAAGTGCGGTTTGCACTCAGCGCAGATCTGGCAGTTCCTGGTGACTGTTCGGACATCCTCGACGGAGTAAGGGAGGTTGCGGGCCTTGAGGAAGTGGTAGAAACGAGTGACCCCCGGGTGGCAGAGGTCCTCGTGGAGGGCTTGTAGACGGTCCACTTGTACGTTGGCACATGTTCCGCGAGATAGGGCAGCGGATGGCTTGTTCAGCTTTCCGGGACGGTACAAGATCTCATAATTGAAGGTGGAGAGTTCGATCCTCCACCGCAAGATCTTGTCATTCTTGATCTTGCCCCGCTGTGCATTATCGAACATGAAGGCAACCGACCGTTGGTCAGTGAGGAGAGTGAATCTCCTACCGGCCAGGTAATGCCTCCAGTGTCGCACAGCTTCCACTATGGCTTGTGCCTCCTTTTCCACTGAGGAGTGGTGTATTTCTGAAGCGTGGAGGGTTCGGGAGAAGAAGACCACGGGTCTGCCTGCTTGGTTGTAGGTGGCCACCAGAGCTACATCTGAAGCGTCGCTCTTGACCTGGAAAGGGAGGGACTCGTCGATGGCGCGCATCGTGGCCTTTGCGATATCCGCTTTGATGCGGCTAAAGGCCTGGCATGCCTCTGTCGACAGGGGAAAAGTAGTGGACTGGATTAGTGCACGGGCCTTGTCGGCGTATTGTGGAACCCACTGGGCGTAATAAGAAAAGAAGCCCAGGCAGCGTTTCAGGGCTTTGGCACAGTGGGGGAGAGGGAACTCCATGAGGGGGCGCATGCGTTCAGGGTGGGGCCTATCACTCCATTACGCACTACGTAGCCCAGGATGGCTAGACGGTCGGTGCTGAACACGCATTTTTCCCTGTTGTAAGTGAGGTTCAGGGCGTTAGCGGTCTGGAGGAATTTTTGGAGGTTGGCGTCGTGGTCTTGCTGGTCGTGGCCGCAGATGGTGACGTTGTCGAGATACGGGAACGTGGCCCGGAAACCATGCTGGTCAACCATTCGGTCCATCTCTCGTTGGAAGACCGAGACTCCGTTCGTGACGCCGAATGGAACCCTTAAAAAGTGGTATAGCCGCCCATCTGCTTCGAAGGCAGTATACTTGCGGTCACCAGGGCGGATGGGGAGCTGGTGGTAGGCGGACTTGAGGTCCACGGTGGAAAAGACCTTGTACTGTGCAATCCGATTGACCATGTCGGATATGCGGGGGAGAGGGTACGCATCTAGCTGCGTGTACCTGTTGATGGTCTGACTATAGTCTACGACCATCCTCTGCTTCTCCCCTGTCTTCACTACTACCACCTGAGCTCTCCAGGGACTATTGCTGGCCTGGATGATGCCTTCCTTCAGCAGCCTTTGGACTTCGGACCGGATGAATGCTCGGTCCTGGGCGCTGTACCGTCTGCTCCTTGTGGCGACGGGTTTGCAATCCGGGGTGAGGTTCGCAAACAAGGAAGGCGGTTCAACCTTGAGGGTCGCGAGGCCGCAGACAGTCAGTGGGGGGGAGAGGGCCGCCAAATTTAAATGTTAAACTCTGGAGGTTGCATTGGAAGTCCAACCCTAGGAGTGTGGGCGCACAGAGATGACATACAGCCTGTAATTTCGGAACTCCCTCCCCTGCACCATTAGGTTAGCGATGCAGAACACTTTGATCTGAATGGAGTGGGACCCCGCCGCCAGGAAAATTTTCTGGATGCTTGGCCGAATTATGAGGGACCAGCGTCTTACCGTGTCCGGATGAATGAAACTCTCCGTGCTCCCAGAGTCGAGAAGACACGGCGTCTCGTAGCCATTCACCAGGACTGTAGTGGTCGCTGTCTGGAGCGTCCGGGGTCGCAACTGGTCCAGGGTCATCGATGCCAAATGTGGTTGTCAAAGTAGATCATCGTTGTCAGGCAGTCTGTGTCGGGGTCCTTTCCTGTCAGCCAAGATGGCGGCGCCCATGGATTGCACGCGGTCGGGGGTGGACAAAATGGCGGCGCCCATCTCTCCCTCGTGGCGTCCGGGGCCCAAAATGGCAGAGTCCGTTGGTCGCACGTGGATCGCTGGGGGGGCTGTGTCTGTGGTCCCGTTTCTTCCCTGGAGATAGCGGCGACCCCGCGGGACTTGCACACCGTTGCGTAGTGGCCCTTTTTTCTGCAGCTTTTGCAGGTAGCCGCGCGGGCCGGGCAGCGCTGCCGAGGGTGCTTCGGCTGGCTGCAAAAATAGCACCCCCCCGGTGGTCTGGTGTTTTGGCCATGCAGGTTTGCGGGGGCGGGGGGGGGTGCCGGTGAGTCGATTGCAGCGGGGGTCCACGGAGCCCAAGGGGCTGCAGTGCGGTCGGGGGCGTAGGCACGGGCGTTACGCGAGGCCACATCGAGGGATGCGCCCAGGGCCCGAGATTCTGGGAGACCCAGAGGTTCTTTCTCCAGAAGCCTCTGGCGGATCTGGGAAGAAGCCAAACCTGCCACATACGCATCGCGGACCAGGAGCTCTGTGTGTTCGTTCGCCGTCACCGCCGGGCAGTTGCAGTTTCTATCCAGGATCTGCAGGGCGTTATAGAACTCGTCCATCGATTCTCCTGGAAATTGCCGTCGTGTGGCGAGCTGGTAGCGCGCAAAAAACCTGGTTTGCGGGCCGGATGTAGATGTCCTTCAGCGCGGCGATGGCTTCGGGGAAATCATCCTCATCCTCGATAAGGGAGTAGACATCGGGACTCACCCTGGAATAGAGGACCTGCATTTTTTGTTCGTCCGTTGGTTTGCCGAGGGCCGTTCGGAGGTAGCCCTCAAAACATGCCAGCCAATGTTTGAAAATAGAGGTCGAGTTAGCTGCTTGGGGTGCGATGCGCAGGCACCCCGGGGTGATGCGGAGCTCCATATTCCTACGCCGCTTTTTTGACTTAAGTCTGCTCAATAAATTGTTGTACCATCAATATGACGCAAGGCAGGTTGAAGTAACATCAATTCAAGGCTTTATTGAGCAGAACTTGATCCCCAGCAGCTTGGGTACAGAACGCCTGCTGGGGGAAATCCGGGTTCTTATACCGGCAATTCTGGGTGGAGCCCAGTAGGCGGCAGGTCCTGTCAGGACCGGGTATCCATCTACCAATAGCCTGTCGGCATCGTGGTGTACCGTATTACCCCTAATACATACCACCACAACCTCTCAGTAACTCTGCAGAGAATGTTTCTCAGTCTCTCTGTATGTTCGCACTGTGTATATATCTCAGTATCTGTGGTGTTTATGTCTCTCAGTATCTTTGCGCTGCATATATCTCCAAGTATCTCTGCACTTTGTATATCTCTCAGTATCTCTGTGCTATGTATATCTCTCAGTATCTCTGTGGTGTGTATGTCTCTCAGTATCGCTGCGCTACGTATATCTTTCAGTATCTCTGTGGTGTGTATATCTCTCAATATCTCTGTGGTGTGTATATCTCTCAGTATCTCTGTGGTGTGTATATCTCTCAGTATCTCTCTGGTGTGTATATCTCTCAGTATCTCTGTGGCGTGTATGTCTCTCAGTATCTCTGTGCTGTGTATACCTCTCGGTATCTCTGTGCTGTTTATATCTCTCAGAATCTCTGTGCTATGCATATCTCTCAGTATCTCTGCACTATGTATACCTCTCAGTATCTCCCCACTATGTATATCTCTCAGTATCTCTGTGGTGTGTATGTCTCTTAGTATCTCTGTGGTGTGTATGTCTCTCAGTTTCTCTGTGGTGATTATGTCTCTCAATATCTCTGCATTATGTATATATCTCAGTATCTCTCCACTGTGTATATCTCTCAGTATCTCGCCACTATGTATATCTCTCAGTATCTCTGTGCTGTGTATGTCTCTCAGTATCTCTGTGGTGTGTATGTCTCTCAGTTTCTCTGTGGTGATTATGTCTCTCAATATCTCTGCATTATGTATATATCTCAGTATCTCTCCACTGTGTATATCTCTCAGTATCTCCCCACTATGTATGTCTCTCAGTATCTCTGTGGTGTGTATATATCTCAGTATCTCTCCACTGTTTATCTCTCTCAGTATCTCCCCACTATGTATATCTCTCAGTATCTCTGTGGTGTGTATGTCTCTCAGTATATCTGTGCTGTGTATATCTCTCAATATCTCCCCACTATGTATATCTCTCAGTATCTCTGTGGTGTGTATATATCTCAGTATCTCTCCACTGTGTATATCGCTCAGTATCTCCCCACTACGTATATCTCTCAGTATCTCTGTGGTGTGTATATCTCTCAGTATCTCTGTGCTGTGTATATCTCTCAGTATCTCTGTGCTGTGTATGTCTCTCAGTATCTCTGTGCTGTGTATATCTCTCAGTATCTCCCCACTACGTATATCTCTCAGTATCTCTGTGCTGTGTATGTCTCTCAGTATCTCTGTGCTGTGTATATCTCTCAGTATCTCCCCACTATGTATTTCTCTCAGTATCTCTGCGGTGGGTATATCTCTCAGTATCTCTGTGGTGGGTATGTCTCTCAGTATCTCTGCATTATGTACATCTCTCAGTATCTCTCGACGATGTATATCTCTCAATATCTCCCCACTATGTATATCTCTCAGTATCGCTGTGGTGGGTATGTCTCACAGTATTGCTGCACTGTGTATATATCTCTCAGTATCTCTATGGTGTGTATATCTCTCAGTATCTCTGTGGTGTGTATGTCTCTAAGTATCTCTGTGGTGGGTATGTCTCTCAGTATCTCTGTGGTGTGTATGTCTCACAGTATCTCTGCATTATGTATATCTCTCAGTATCTCTGTGGTGTGAATGTCTTTCAGTACCTCTGTCATGTGTATGTCTGTCAGTATCTCTGCATTATGTATACCTCTCAGTATCTCTCCACTATGTATATCTCTCAATATCTCCCCACTATGTATATCTCTCAGTATCTCTGCGGTGGGTATATCTCTCAGTATCGCTGCACTGTGTATATATCTCTCAGTATCTCTATGGTATGTATATCTCTCAGTATCTATGTGGTGTGCATGTCTTTCAGTATCTCTGTGGTGTGTATGTCTCTCAGTATCTCTGCATTATGTATACCTCTCAGTATCTCTCCACTATGTATATCTCTCAATATCTCCCCACTATGTATATCTCTCAGTATCTATGTGGTGTGCATGTCTTTCAGTATCTCTGTCATGTGTATGTCTCTCAGTATCTCTGCATTATGTAGACCTCTCAGTATCTCTCCACTATGTATATCTCTCAATATCTCCCCACTATGTATATCTCTCAGTATCTCTGTGGTGGGTATGTCTCTCAGTATCGCTGCACTGTGTATATATCTCTCAGTATCTCTATGGTATGTATATCTCTCAGTATCTCTGTGGTGTGTATGTCTCTCAGTATCTCTGTGGTGTGTATGTCTCTCAGTATCTCTGCATTATGTATATCTCTCAGTATCTCTCCACTATGTTTCTCTCTCAATATCTTCCCACTATGTATATCTCTCAGTATCTCTGTGGTGTGTATGTCTCTCAGTATCTCTATGGTGTGTATGTCTCTCAGTATCTCTATGGTGTGTATATCTCTCAGTATCTCCCCATTATGTATATCTCTCAGTATCTCCCCACTATGTATATCTCTCAGTATCTCTGTGGTGTGTATATATCGCAGTATCTCTCCACTGTGTATATCTCTCAGTATCTCCCCACTATGTGTTTCTCTCAGTATCTCTGCACTATGTATATCTCTCAGTATCTCTGCACTATGTATATCTCTCAGTATCTCCCCACAATGTATATCTCTCAGTATCTCCCCACTACGTATATCTCTCAGTATCTCTGTGGTGGGTATGTCTCTCAGTACCTCTGTGGTGTGTATGTCTCTCAGTATCTCTGTGGTGTGTATGTCTCTCAGTATCTCTGTGCTGTGTATATCTCTCAGTATCTCTGCACTATGTATATCTCTTAGTATCTCTGTGGTGTGTATATATCTCAGTATCTCTCCACTGTTTATATCTCTCAGTATCTCCCCACTATGTATGTCTCTCAGTATCTCTGTGGTGTGTATGTCTCTCAGTATCACTGTGGTGTGGATGTCTCTCAGTTTCTCTGTGGTGATTATAAGAACATAAGAACATAAGAACTAGGAGCAGGAGTAGGCCATCTGGCCCCTCGAGCCTGCTCCACCATTCAATGAGATCATGGCTGATCTTTTGTTGACTCAGCTCCACTTTCCGGCCCGAACACCATAACCCTTAATCCCTTTATTCTTCAAAAAACTATCTATCTTTATCTTAAAAACATTTAATGAAGGAGCCTCTACTGCTTCACTGGGCAAGGAATTCCATAGATTCACAACCCTTTGGGTGAAGAAGTTCCTCCTACACTCCGTCCTAAATCTACTTCCCCTTATTTTGAGGCTATGCCCCCTAGTTCTGCTTTCCCCGACCAGTGGAAACAACCTGCCCACATCTATCCTATCTATTCCCTTCATAATTTTATATGTTTCAATAAGATCCCCCCCGCATCCTTCTTAACTCCAATGAGTACAGTCCCAGTCTACTCAATCTCTCGTCATAATCTAATCCCTTCAGCTCTGGGATTAACCTAGTGAATCTCCTCTGCACACCCTCCAGTGCCAGTACGTCCTTTCTCAAGTAAGGAGACCAAAACTGAACACAATACTCCAGGTGTGGCCTCATTAACACCTTATACAATTGCAGCAGAACCTCCCTAGTCTTAAACTCCATCCCTCTAGCAATGAAGGACAAAATTCCATTTGCCTTCTTAATCACCTGTTGCACCTGAAAACCAACTTTCTGCGACTCATGCACTAGCACACCCAGGTCTCTCTGCACAGCAGCATGTTTTAATATTTTATCATTTAAATAATAATCCCTTTTGCTGTTATTCCTACCAAAATGGATAACCTCACATTTGTCAACATTGTATTCCATCTGCCAGACCCTAGCCCATTCACTTAGCCTATCCAAATCCCTCTGCAGACTTCCAGTATCCTCTGCACTTTTTGCTTCACCACTTATCTTAGTGTCGTCTGCAAACTTGGACACATTGCCCTTGGTCCCCAACTCCAAATCATCTATGTAAATTGTGAACAGTTGTGGGCCCAACACTGATCCCTGAGGGACACCACTAGCTACTGATTGCCAACCAGAGAAACACCCATTAATCCCCACTCTTTGCTTTCTATTAATTAACCAATCCTCTATCCATGCTACTACTTTCCCCTTAATGCCATGCATCTTTATCTTATGCAACAACCTTTTGTGTGGCACCTTGTCAAAGGCTTTCTGGAAATCCAGATATACCACATCCATTGGCTCCCCGTTATCTACCGCACTGTTAAAGTCCTCAAAAAATTCCACTAAATTAGTTAGGCACGACCTGCCCTTTATGAACCCATGCTGCGTCTGTCCAATGGGACAATTTCCATCCAGGTGCCTCGCTATTTCTTCCTTGATGATAGATTCCAGCATCTTCCCTACTACCGAAGTTAAGCTCACTGGCCTATAATTACCCGCTTTCTGCCTACCTCCTTTTTTAAACAGTGGTGTCATGTTTGCTAATTTCCAATCCGCCGGGACCACCCCAGAGTCTAGTGAATTTTGGTAAATTATCACTAGTGCATTTGCAATTTCCCTAGCCATCTCTTTTAGCACTCTGGGATGCATTCCATCAGGTCCAGGAGACTTGTCTACCTTTAGCCCCATTAGCTTGCCCATCAGTACCTCCTTGGTGATATCAATCCTCTCAAGGTCCTCACCTGCCATAGCCTCATTTCCATCAGTCACTGGCATGTTATTTGTGTCTTCCACTGTGAAGACCGACACAAAAAACCTGTTCAGTTCCTCAGCCATTTCCTCATCTCCCATTATTAAATCTCCCTTCTCATCCTCTAAAGGACCAATATTTACCTAAGCCACTCTTTTTTGTTTTATGTATTTGTAGAAATGTCTCTCAATATCTCTGCATTGTGTATATATCTCAGTATCTCTCCACTGTGATTATCTCTCAGTATCTCGCCACTATGAATATCTCTAAGTATCTCCCCACTATGTATGTCTCTGTGTCTCTGTGGTGTGTATATATCTCAGTATCTCTCCACTTTGTATATCTCTCAGTATCTCCACACTATGTATATCTCTCAGTATCTCTCCACTTTGTATATCTCTCAGTATCTCCACACTATGTATATCTCTCAGTATCTCTGTGGTGTGTATGTCTCTCAGTATCTCTGTGGTGTGTATATCTCTCAGTATCTCTGTGGTCTGTATGTCTCTCAGTATCTCTGTGGTGGGTTTGTCTCTCAGTAACTCTGTGGTGTGTATGTCTCGCAGTATCTCTGTGGTGTGTATGTCTCTCAATATCTCTGCATTATGTATATATCTCAGTGTCTCTCCACTGCGTATATCTCTCAGTATCTCTGCGGTGGGTATGTCTCTCAGTATCTCTGTGGTGTGTATTTCTCTCAGTATCTCTGTGGTGTGTATGTCTCTCAGTATCTCTCCACTATGTATATCTCTCAATATCTTCCCACTATGTATATCTCTCAGTACCTCTGTGGTGTGTATGTCTCTCAGTATCTCTGTGGTGTGTACGTCTCTCAGTATCTCTGCATTATGTATATCTCTCAGTATCTCTGTGGTGTGAATGTCTCTCAGTTTCTCTGTGGTGTGTATATCTCTCAATATCTCTGCATTATAGATCTATCTCAGTATCTCTCCACTGCATATATCTCTCAGTATCTCCCCACTATGTATATCTCTCAGTATACCTGCGATGGGTATGTCTCTCAGTATCGCTGCACTGTGTATATATCTCTCAGTATCTCTGCACTGCAAATATCTCTCAGTATCTCTGTGGTGTGTATATCTCTCAGTATCTCTGTGGTGTGTATGTCTCTCAGTATCTCTGTGCTGTGTATGTCTTTCAGTATCGCTGCATTATGTATATCTCTCAGTATCTCTCCACTATGTATATCTCTCAATATCTTCCCACTATGTATATCTCTCAGTATCTCTGTGGTGGGTATGTCTCACAGTATTGCTGCACTGTGTATATATCTCTCAGTATCTCTATGGTGTGTATATCTCTCAGTATCTCTGTGGTGTGCATGTCTTTCAGTATCTCTACACTGGAAATATCTCTCAGTATCTCTGTGGTGTGTATATCTCTCAGTATCTCTGTGGTGTGTATGTCTCTCTGTATCTCTGTGGTGTGTATATCTCTCAGTATATCTGTGCTGTGTATGTCTTTCTGTATCTCTATGGTGTGTATGTCTCTCTGTATCTCTGTAGTGTGCGTGTCTTTCAGTATCTCTGCACTGCAAATATCTCTCAGTATCTCTGTGGTGTGTATGTCTCTCAGAATCGCTGCATTATGTATATCTCTCAGTATCTCTCCACTATGTATATCTCTCAATATCTCCCCACTATGTATATCTCTCAGTATCTCTGTGGTGGGTACGTCTCACAGTATTGCTGCACTGTGTATATATCTCTCAGTATCTCTATGGTGTGTATATCGCTCAGTATCTCTGTGCTGTGTATGTCTCTCTGTATCTCTGTGGTGTGTATATCTCTCAGTATATCTGTGCTGTGTATGTCTCTCTGTATCTCTGTGCTGTGTCTGTCTCTCAGTATCTCTGTGCTGTGTATATCTCTCAGTATCTCCCCACTATGTATATCTCTCATTATCTCTGTGGTGTGTATGTCTCTCAGTATCTCTGTGGTGTGTATGTCTCTCAGTATCTCTGTGCTGTGTATGTCTCTCAGTATCTCTGTGCTGTGCATATCTCTCAGTATCTCTGTGCTGTGTAAGTCTCTCAGTATGTCTGTGGTGTGTATATCTCTCAGTATCTCTCCACTATGTATATCTCTCAGTATCTCTATGGTGTGTATGTCTCTCAGTATCTATGCATTATGTATATCTCTCAGTATCTCTGTGGTGTGAATGTCTCTCAGTTTCTCTGTGGTGTGTATGTCTCTCAATATCTCTGCATTATGTATCTATCTCAGTATCTCTCCACTGCATATATCTCTCAGTATGTCCCCACTATGTATATCTCTCAGTATATCTGCCGTGGGTATGTCTCTCAGTATCGCTGCACTGTGTATATATCTCTCAGTATCTCTGTAGTGTGCATGTCTTTCAGTATCTCTGCACTGCAAATATCTCTCAGTATCTCTGTGGTGTGTATGTCTCTCAGTACCTCTGTGGTGTGTATATCTCTCAGTATCTCTGTGCTGTGTATGTCTCTCAGTATCTCTGTCGTGTGTATGTCTCTCAGTATCGCTGCATTATGTATATCTCTCAGTGTCTCTCCACTATGTATATCTCTCAATATCTCTCCACTATGTATATCTCTCTGTATCTCTGTGGTGTGTTTCTCTCTCAGTGTATCTGTGCTGTGTATGTCTCTCTGTATTTCTATGGTGTGTATGTCTCTCAGTATCTCTGTGCTGTGTATGTCTCTCTGTATCTCTGTGGTGTGTATATCTCTCAGTGTATGTGTACTGTGTATGTCTCTCTGTATCTCTATGGTGTGTATGTCTCTCAGTATCTCTGTGCTGTGTATGTCTCTCTGTATCTCTGTGGTGTGTATATCTCTCAGTGTATCTGTGCTGTGTATGTCTCTCTGTATCTCTATGGTGTGTATGTCTCTCAGTATATCTGTGCTGTGTATGTCTCTCAGTATCTCTGTGGTGGGTATGTCTCACAGTATTGCTGCACTGTGTATATATCTCTCAGTATCTCTATGGTGTGTATGTCTCTCAGTGTATCTGTGCTGTGTATGTCTCTCTGTATCTCTATGGTGTGTATGTCTCTCTGTATCTCTGTAGTGTGCATGTCTTTCAGTATCTCTGCACTGCAAATTTCTCTCAGTATCTCTGTGGTGTGTATGTCTCTCAGTATCTCTGTGGTGTGTATGTCTTTCAGTATCGCTGCATTATGTATATCTCTCAGTATCTCTATGGTGTGTATATCTCTCAGTGTATCTGTGCTGTGTATATCTCTCAGTATCTCTGTGCTTTGTATGTCTTTCTGTATCTCTGTGGTGTGTATGTCTCTCTGTATCTCTATGGTGTGTATGTCTCTCTGTATCTCTGTAGTGTGCATGTCTTTCAGTATCTCTGCACTGCAAATTTCTCTCAGTATCTCTGTGGTGTGTATGTCTCTCAGTATCTCTGTGGTGTGTATGTCTTTCAGTATCGCTGCATTATGTATATCTCTCAGTATCTCTCCACTATGTATATCTCTCAATATCTCCCCACTATGTATATCTCTCAGTATCTCTGCGGTGGGTATGTCTCACAGTATTGCTGCACTGTGTATATATCTCTCAGTATCTCTATGGTGTGTACATCTCTCAGTATCTCTGTGGTGTGCATGTCTTTCAGTATCTCTGCACTGGAAATATCTCTCAGTATCTCTGTGGTGTGTATATCTCTCGGTATCTCTGTGGTGTGTATGTCTCTCTGTATCTCTGTGGTGTGTATATCTCTCAGTTTATCTGTGCTGTGTATGTCTCTCTGTATCTCTATGGTGTGTATGTCTCTCAGTATCTCTGTAGTGTGCATGTCTTTCAGTATCTCTGCACTGCAAATATCTCTCAGTATCTCTGTGGTGTGTATGTCTCTCAGTATCTCTGTGGTGTGGATGTCTCTCAGTATCGCTGCATTATGTATATCTCTCAGTATCTCTCCACTACGTATATCTCTCAATTTCTCCCCACTATGTATATCTCTCAGTATCTCTGTGGTGGGTATGTCTCACAGTATTGCTGCACTGTGTATATATCTCTCAGTATCTCTATGGTGTGTATCAGTCTCAGTATCTCTGTGCTGTGTATGTCTCTCTGTAAATCTGTGGTGTGTATATCTCTCAGTATGTCTGTGCTGTGTATGTCTCTCTGTATCTCTGTGCTGTGTCTGTCTCTCAGTATCTCTGTGCTGTGTATATCTCTCAGTATCTCCCCACTATGTATATCTCTCAGTATCTCTGTGGTGTGTATGTCTCTCAGTACCTCTGTGGTGTGTATGTCTCTCAGTATCTCTGTGCTGTGTATGTCTCTCAGTATCTCTGTGCTGTGTATATCTCGCAGTATCTCTGTGCTGTGTAAGTCTCTCAGTATCTCTGTGGTGTGTATATCTCTCAGTATCTCTCCACTATGTATATCTCTCAGTATCTCTATGGTGTGTATGTCTCTCAGTATCTCTGCATTATGTATATCTCTCAGTATCTCTGTGGTGTGAATGTCTCTCAGTTTCTCTGTGGTGTGTATGTCTCTCAATATCTCTGCATTATGTATCTATCTCAGTATCTCTCCACTGCATATATCTCTCAGTATCTCCCCACTATGTATATCTCTCAGTATATCTGCCGTGGGTATGTCTCTCAGTATCGCTGCACTGTGTATATATCTCTCAGTATCTCTGTAGTGTACATGTCTTTCAGTATCTCTGTGGTGTGTATGTCTTTCAGTATCGCTGCATTATGTATATCTCTCAGTATCTCTATGGTGTGTATATCTCTCAGTGTATCTGTGCTGTGTATATCTCTCAGTATCTCTGTGCTTTGTATGTCTTTCTGTATCTCTGTGGTGTGTATGTCTCTCTGTATCTCTATGGTGTGTATGTCTCTCTGTATCTCTGTAGTGTGCATGTCTTTCAGTATCTCTGCACTGCAAATTTCTCTCAGTATCTCTGTGGTGTGTATGTCTCTCAGTATCTCTGTGGTGTGTATGTCTTTCAGTATCGCTGCATTATGTATATCTCTCAGTATCTCTCCACTATGTATATCTCTCAATATCTCCCCACTATGTATATCTCTCAGTATCTCTGCGGTGGGTATGTCTCACAGTATTGCTGCACTGTGTATATATCTCTCAGTATCTCTATGGTGTGTACATCTCTCAGTATCTCTGTGGTGTGCATGTCTTTCAGTATCTCTGCACTGGAAATATCTCTCAGTATCTCTGTGGTGTGTATATCTCTCGGTATCTCTGTGGTGTGTATGTCTCTCTGTATCTCTGTGGTGTGTATATCTCTCAGTTTATCTGTGCTGTGTATGTCTCTCTGTATCTCTATGGTGTGTATGTCTCTCAGTATCTCTGTAGTGTGCATGTCTTTCAGTATCTCTGCACTGCAAATATCTCTCAGTATCTCTGTGGTGTGTATGTCTCTCAGTATCTCTGTGGTGTGGATGTCTCTCAGTATCGCTGCATTATGTATATCTCTCAGTATCTCTCCACTACGTATATCTCTCAATTTCTCCCCACTATGTATATCTCTCAGTATCTCTGTGGTGGGTATGTCTCACAGTATTGCTGCACTGTGTATATATCTCTCAGTATCTCTATGGTGTGTATCAGTCTCAGTATCTCTGTGCTGTGTATGTCTCTCTGTAAATCTGTGGTGTGTATATCTCTCAGTATGTCTGTGCTGTGTATGTCTCTCTGTATCTCTGTGCTGTGTCTGTCTCTCAGTATCTCTGTGCTGTGTATATCTCTCAGTATCTCCCCACTATGTATATCTCTCAGTATCTCTGTGGTGTGTATGTCTCTCAGTACCTCTGTGGTGTGTATGTCTCTCAGTATCTCTGTGCTGTGTATGTCTCTCAGTATCTCTGTGCTGTGTATATCTCGCAGTATCTCTGTGCTGTGTAAGTCTCTCAGTATCTCTGTGGTGTGTATATCTCTCAGTATCTCTCCACTATGTATATCTCTCAGTATCTCTATGGTGTGTATGTCTCTCAGTATCTCTGCATTATGTATATCTCTCAGTATCTCTGTGGTGTGAATGTCTCTCAGTTTCTCTGTGGTGTGTATGTCTCTCAATATCTCTGCATTATGTATCTATCTCAGTATCTCTCCACTGCATATATCTCTCAGTATCTCCCCACTATGTATATCTCTCAGTATATCTGCCGTGGGTATGTCTCTCAGTATCGCTGCACTGTGTATATATCTCTCAGTATCTCTGTAGTGTACATGTCTTTCAGTATCTCTGCACTGCAAATATCTCTCAGTATCCCTGTGGTGTGTATGTCTTTCAGTATCTCTGTGGTGTGTATATCTCTCAGTATCTCTGTGCTGTGTATGTCTCTCAGTATCTCTGTCGTGTGTATGTCTCTCAGTATCGCTGCATTATGTATATCTCTCAGTATCTCTCCACTATGTATATCTCTCAATATCTCCCCACTATGTATATCTCTCAGTATCTCTGTGGTGTGTATATCTCTCAGTATCTCTGTGCTTTGTATGTCTTTCTGTATCTCTGTGGTGTGTATATCTCTCAGTGTATCTGTGCTGTGTATGTCTCTCTGTATCTCTATGGTGTGTATGTCTCTCTGTAACTCTGTAGTGTGCATGTCTTTCAGTATCTCTGCACTGCAAATATCTCTCAGTATCTCTGTGATGTGTATGTCTCTCAGTATCTCTGTGGTGTGTATGTCTCTCAGTATCGCTGCATTTTGTATATCTCTCAGTATCTCTCCACTATGTATATCTCTCAATATCTCCCCACTATGTATATCTCTCAGTATCTCTGTGGTGGGTATGTCTCACAGTATTGCTGCACTGTGTATATATCTCTCAGTATCTCTATGGTGTGTATATCTCTCAGTATCTCTGTGCTGTGTATGTCTCTCTGTATCTCTGTGGTGTGTATATCTCTCAGTATATCTGTGCTGTGTATGTCTCTCTGTATCTCTGTGCTGTGTATGTCTCTCAGTATCTCTGTGCTGTGTATATCTCTCAGTATCTCCCCACTATGTATATCTCTCAGTATCTCTGTGGTGTGTATGTCTCTCAGTATCTCTGTGGTGTGTATGTCTCTCAGTATCTCTGTGCTGTGTATATCTCTCAGTATCTCCCCACTATGTATATCTCTCAGTATCTCTGTGGTGTGTACGTCTCTCAGTATCTCTGTGGTGTGTATGTCTCTCAGTATCTCTGTGCTGTGTATGTCTCTCAGTATCTCTGTGCTGTGTATATCTCTCAGTATCTCCCCACTATGTATATCTCTCAGTATCTCTGTGCTGTGTATGTCTCTCTGTATCTCTATGGTGTGTATGTCTCTCAGTATCTCTGTGCTGTGTATGTCTCTCAGTATCTCTGTGCTGTGTATATCTCTCAGTATCTCTGTGCTGTGTATGTCTCTCAGTATCTCTGTGGTGTGCATGTCTTTCAGTATCTCTGCACTGCAAATATCTCTCAGTATCTCTGCACTGCAAATATTTCTCAGTATCTCTGCGCTGTGTGTATCTCTCAGTATCGTCGCAGAGTATATCTCTCAGTATCTCTGCACTGCGTCTATCTCCGTATCTCTGCGCTGTGTATATCTCCCAGTATCTTTGCAGAGTACATCTCTCGGTATCTCTGCAGAGTATATCTCTCAGTCTCTCTGTATATTCACACTGTGTATATCTCTCAGTGTCTGTGAGTGTCTCTACACTATGAGGGAATTCACTAAAATAAATGTTTTGCCCATATGTTTTTGTAAGTTAGCACCCGTTGTGGGAATGATCTCTGGTTGTCTGGAGGTACAGAATCTATCCAGTTGGATGCATCAGACCCTGGAGTGGAGCAGGGGCCGAACTCTGAGTGCTGAGCGAAGAGCAGCCCGTGGGGTGCAGATGGAGAGGACAGTCGTCCCTATGCAGCTGAAGTGCTGCCATGTCATGCTGCTGAGGGGACAGGGGTGCAGAGAAACCTCAGGAGTCAATGGTAGCTCATGCTGCTAAACGTTTGGCACTTAGGAAGACCCATGAGCAGGATTTGGTTGGTGCAGCCAAGAATTGGGCCTCAGGAATGCCCAGCAGCCATTGTTGGCAGCAGCATTGCTGAAAATCTGAGACCTTGCCTGTGTTTGGATGTTAGATTGTAGCCACTCCAACACGGTGGCAGATTCAGTCTCAGTCAGAGGTCAGTTCATCCGGAAAAGATGACCAAGAAGGCTGGACTTGGGAGGAGATTTGAGAAAAATCAGGAACATTTAATTGCCTTTTAAGTAAATATTGTACCCATGGGATTTGGGTAGAGTAGAGCTGCTGTCAGCTGGGGTCCAGCTCTTTGAAGGAGATGAGTTAACATTCCTCATGAAGAAGACAAAACTGGAAGGAATTTATGAAACTCAAAGTGAGGATTGATGTTTGGTGAATTTGGGAAACTGGAGGGACCTGTTTTTGTTTGTGTTTGCTATTTAATGTGCAGTTTGTGGTGTGTCCAGCTACAACTGGTACATTAATTCATGTTTACCTCATATTAATACTGGGTGTCAGTGGGTAAGGTAAATAATGCGGACAGTTTGCTTTGCTAACTCGTGTGCAATAATTCTTTTTCTGTTTGCTTATAGCCATTGAATCTTGTGGCTTAGGTGGATAACTGGGATTTCAAATTTCATCCACTTTAGCCTTAAAGGTTACTGGTCTGTAACCAGATCACATTGAAACCTGGGGATCTCGTCCAAGATATTTCCAAACTTTAGGGATCTCTGGGATCCTAACACACGGTGCACATCTCTCAGTGTCTTAGTAACTTGTACATTTAAGTGTCTCTTCATTGTGAGCATCTCCGTGTCAACCACTATCCTTACCAACATGCTACTCTTGATCATTATGTGTTCCTATCCTTTTTGTAGCAGGTTTCAAAACACACCAAATGTAATAATTGTCGAGAATGAAAAAGTTGCACAGGTCTTTCAAAGTCTAAAACAGAGCTGCAGCAATATATCAGTGAACACAACAACCACCTAAATAGCAAGTGGAAGAAAATGACGCGAAGAGAATTCTACTTGGAGCTAAGGCTCATCTATGTACTTGCATGAACTAGCCTGAAATTACACTATATCAAAAGACAGCGACAAATCTCACGTTCTAAAACAGCTGTGTTGCAGAATGTCTTATTTTAATTGGAAACAAATCAAATGGTGTATGTCACAGATTTACTCAGCACTTTGTGACTGCGCTGCTGTCTGTTTGACAATCTATTTTTGCTGCTTTTCTGGGAACGTGCCAGGTGGATGTCTTATACAACAGACAAACATATTATTTACAGAGGCAGTTTCCCTAATGGGACTCTCAACAGAGTCATTCCAGTCCCAACCCGGTCACACCTGGTGACCCCAAAGCACAAAACATATTTACTGGCAATAAGTCATGTTGGGACCTGTGATCTGAGATTTATTCTAGGAGGAGAAAGGAAGCTAAACCTATAAGCCATCGACTTGCGGTCTATGGTTTAAAAAGTGGTCATATCCTAAATATTTGTACGTATTACAGGCACTTGAAATTAAGACACTCATTCATGCAAAAGAACACAATTTTTCATTGAACCAACTCATGCACAATTAAGAAACTTAAGTGATACAGTAATATCTGTTTTCCAGCCACAACTAGATAGCCCCACACTGCCTGAAACATGCTGCTGATATCATCCACCATCTGTAGCAATCTTAATTCAAGAGCAATGAGAGCTGATTTGAAAGACATTACATTATTCTTCTCTATTTCCCATCTCAAGGCACTGTGCTCATGTTTATTCATCAGTATGGAGGAAAGGGGCTAAAGGACATTGCCTGGATCAGGCTGACTGTAGGAGCTTATGTCTTATGTTGGGCTGCTTCTGCAGCCAACACAGTGCATGCGCAGTTGTGTACTGATGGTAGACCTAGGTTAGTGACCAAAATCATTATAGGGGGCAAGGTGCAGCAGAGCGCATGTGTGGCCGCCATCTTTATCGGGGGCAATGTTTCCTATATTGAGTCTGTTTAAGATAGAGGATTTCTGATGAACAATAATGTAAAGAGTTATGGGGACAGTGGGTGCACAGTGTCCAATCAGACATGGTCATAGTCAATGGTGGAGCATGCTCGACGGGCTGAATGGCCTATTCCTGGGCCTATGTTTCTCTCCTATATGCGGCAGGCCATATTGGGGGTCATCGCTGTCCCTGCCGGGGGAGGAGAGAATGGTAGGAATTTCTACCTTGGAGTGACAGTGATAAGTTTTGGAAACTGCTTTTACAAGGGGTCAGAATAGAAGGGTTTGCAGACAGGAAATTAAAATCATTTCTTTTGGGATATTTTACTGCAGTTATGTTGGTTAGTGTTTCTAAACTCTGTCTGACTATCCCGGTATTATAAGTGGATTGTAGGTTTCTGTGAGTGTTAGGGTGGAATTTTCCTAGCCAGCGGGTTTAATGGTAGGATGAGGAGGGGGAGGGAGAATTCGGCAGGAGGCTCAAAAATGATTTATGCTGGTGTGAATTTCCCATGGACCTCACGCTGGTGCCCACCATGGTGGATCGGGAAACCGTCTGGTAGCTGGCGTAAAACTGATTTGCATCCCACTAATGGAATGCTGGATCCCAGAATGCCACAGCAGTGGGTAGGGAGAGTATCTATCAGGTGGAACAGCCGACTTCAGTGTCATTGAAGAGGTCCATCTTCATCCTCAGGGTGTTCCTGGAGATCCATCTTCTTTTTCTGGAGGTCCATTTTCCAACCTCAGAGTATTCAGGGAGATCCATCTTCTTTCTTCTGTGGTAGGTTGGATGGGCACCTTTTCAATATGGCACCCATATATGATGGCAAGACGTGCACAATCAAGTCTGGCCCACCATGGAACATGGCGCTAAAATCTTGGGTGCATAATTAATGAGGTTGGGGCTGGAAGACATAGCGTGATTTCCTGCCGGCCTCCGCAGAGGGAAACACTACCCATCCTCACCTCTGCCCCCGATTAGGGAATTCCACCCTTAGGCTGTATTGCCTCTGCTCATTCTCCCACTCTGAGTTCAAGGCTGCAAGAATCAGCAGTGACATCATTGGATTTCTGCGCATGGACCAGTGTGCATGTGCAGATGGGCATCGGCGGCCATATTGTGTTGGCAGGAGACGGGTTTTGGTTAATACCCGGCTATCTATCTCAAGGAAGATGTGCCAGATCGTCGAAACAGCCCACAGATCAAGAACTGATTAAAAATCCAGCCAAGCAGTAATTGCAAGGTTTAATTGCCAAAGGCGAGCCTCAGAATCCATGCAACAATGCATTGTTTTATACCGAATCGGGTAAGTTTTAATAAATGTTATGTACCAATCTCACAGCTCCCTGTGGGTGGGTCTTGCAAAACCACAAAAACAGGGCTTTATGTCTGCTCTACTCCAAGATGGCTCTGTCTTCCTTTTTTCAGTTGTTCTTGACTCTTATTGACAAATATTTAATACTAGCAAAATGTAGTTTGTGCTTATCAACCTGGCAAACCCCCATTGTGGTCTCTGAGTGAGTCTCTGAAAGATAGATTTGTGAGGCTTTTTTTTTACTTCCTCATGTTGTTTGCATTTAGGTTGGCACATTTGTCATTTCTTTTTCCTCTTTTGGCTTCATGTTTGCATTTTCTGCTTTTTAAAATGCTTATTTCATTGATCTGCCTGCCATTGAAGGAATTTAAATCTAAATTGCAGCACCTTTAACTAGTAGGATGGGCATTTCGATGTGAATTCCTTTGCCATGCAGGGGCTAGAGAGTGTTGGGTTTACAACAGAAAAAGTGAAATGGGTCTGGGGCCGGGATCTTTGCTTCATCACATTGTCTTTCAGTTGAGGATCACGGGTTTTGGACTGACCTCACAACACACAAACTCCAGAGGAACCCTCTGTCCTCCCGAGATTCACCAATCTACATATCACGTGAAATAATGGCGTTAAAGGAAAGGGAATTCCATGCACGAGGATGAGCGACCATAATATGATAGAATTTTTCATCAAAATAGACAGTGACGTAGTTGAATCTAAATAAAGGAAACTACAATGCTATGAGGCTTGAGTTGGCTATGGTGGATTGATGAAAAATTCTATCATTCTATGGTCCTCATGCAACCAGACAATTATTCCTTCTCATTACCCGGTTTAGGATGGCCTGTTCTCTAGCTGGTTCCTCAACATATTGGTCCATAAAACAATCCCGTGTACACTCCAGGAATTCCTCCTCTGCAATATTGTTACCAATTTGGCTTGCCCAATCTATATGCAGATTAAAATCACCCATAATTACAGATGTTCCTTTATCGCTTGCATCTCTCATTTCCTGTTTAATGCCATAATCAACTTCGTCGCTACAATTTGGGGGTCTATATACTTAAAGGGATGGCAGCGGATAGACATTCAAGGACTGCATGGGCGAACTGCAACAATTGTTCATTCCTGTCTGGCTCCAGAAATAGTGGATGCATTGGCTGGCCATCTTCCAAGGTTCTATAGATTCTGGAACAGTTCCCACAGACCAGAGGGTAGCTAATTTAACCCCACTATTTAAAAAGGGAGGTAGAGAGAAAACAGAGAATTATAGACCAGACAGCATGACGTTGACAGTGGGGAAGATTCTCGAGTCCATTGTAAACGATTTAACAAAAGAGCACTGAGAAAACAGTGGCAGAATTGGACAGAGTCAGCACAGATTTACGAAAGGGAAATCATGCTCGACAAATCTACGGGAATTCTTTGAGGATGTAGCTAGTAGAGTTGACGAGGGGGAGCTAGTGCATGTGGTTTGTTTGGACTTTCAGAAGACTTTCGACAAAGTCCCACATAAGAGATTAGTGTATAGAATTAAAGCGCATGGGATTGGGGGTGGTGTTTTGAGATGGATAGGAAACTGCTGGCAGACATGAACAATGAGTAGGAATAAATGGGATTCCTTCCAAATGGCAGGCAGTGACTAGTTACCCCAGGGATCAGTGCTGGGACCCCAGCTATTCACAATATGTATTAATATTTAGATGGGGGAACAAAATGTATTATCTCCAAATCTGCAGATCACACAAAGCTGGATGGGAGGGTGAGTTGTGAGGAGGATGCAGAGATGCGTCAGTGTGATTTGGACAAGCTGAACGAGTGGGCAAATGCATGGTAGATGCAGTATAATGTGGATAAATGTGAGCTTATCCACTTTGGTAGCAAAAATACAAAGGCAGATTATTATATCAATGGCTATTGATTGATAGAGGGAAATATGCAATGGGTCCAGGGTGTCCTCGTACACTTGTCGCTGAAAGTAAACATGCAGGTACAGCAGATGGTAAAGAAGACAAATGGTCTTCATAGCGAGAGGATTCCAATACAGGGGCAGGGATCTCTTGCTGCAGTTATACAGGGCCTTGGTGACACCACACCTGGAATATTGTGAGCCGTTTTGGTCTCCTTATCTGAGGAAGGATGTTCTTGCTCGAAAGGGAGTGAAGCAAAGGTTTACCAAACTGATTCCTGGGATGACTGGTGTGTGAGGAGAGGTTGAGTTGGTTAGGATTGTATTTGCTGGAGTTCAGAAGAATGAGGGGGGAATATCATAGAAACCTATAAAGTACTAACAAGACTAGACAGGTTAGATGCAGGAAGGATTTTCCCAATGGTTGGGAAGTCCAGAACCGTGGTCACAGTCTAAGGATATGGGGTTAACCATTCAGGACCGAGGTGAGGAGAAATTTCTTCACCCAGAGAGTGGCGAGTCTGTGACATTCACTACCACAGAAAGCAGTTGAGGCCAAAACATTGTGGGCGGTGTTTTCCGTTTCAAAAACGAAATGTTGATGCCGGGACTGAATTGCTGGACTTCTCCAGCCACTAAATTGCCGTCGGTCCTGGAACAATTCATGATCCGTGAATGGACTAGCACTGGCGCCACATGGAACTCGATCGATTGCAATGAAAAACGGTGTCCAATTCGCCAGGGTCGGGATTGTCACTCGAGAGGCTGACAAGCTGCATATTAGCTGCACGTCTGTCGAGTGGCTGCCTGGTTGAAATGTGGCAATTGGCAGCAGGATGTCAGGATCTTAACTCACGAGCACTTTAAGGGGATTTAACCTTCACCCACCACCCTTTACCTGGAGAAAGACTCCCTAAGCATTCTACAACAACCTGTGAGTACTTTTTAATAAAGCATTCTAGGTGAATGTTTCCTTCTTGTTGTATATGAATAAACATAGGTCTTTTCAGAGTTAGAAAACAAGTTAGATTGCAGCTTTGGATAGAATTATCAACATTAGCGAAATCTCGAGTGAGATTCATGAGGCCAATTGCAAATTTGTTTAAACAGTCAGAACTATTTTTGATTTTCGCATTGAGAAACATAAAAATGGGTCACATTTCATTACCAAAATAAGTGTTGTTGCTATCACAAACATTGTCCCCTGGCCCTTTATACTAGAGCATGTATTGAATGGCCTCCTTCTGCACTGTACCCATTCTGTGACACTATTAGATAATGTTGGATAATTTTTGTGTTAAAATAAGTTATTAGCATGAGTCCTCTAACAACAAAATATTGATATCTAAATATTGAACTTATCTAGTGCTTTTCAACAGTGAAATTCTATTGTTATCTCCAAAAATAATATGTTGAATAATTTGGGGATGAGTGCTGTTGACTTAGCACAAAGCCATTGATAATATGCTGAATGCTTATGTATAGCACACACACTTGCTCTGCTTCCAGGAAAGTCACGAAACATATTTCTGTCATATCTAGCTATTATTCCTGCAAGAACTAAGAGTTATTTACAGGTTATCATTTCAACTGGCCATTATCACATGGCAGCTTGCGGGATCTTGCTGTATGCAAATTGGCTGCCACGTTTCCTGCATCACGATAATGAACACACTGGCAGCACGGTGGTACAGCGGTAGTCCTGCTGCCTCACAGCGCCAGGGACCCGGGTTTAATTCCAACCTTGTGTGACTGTGTGGTGTTTGCATGTTATAGGTATGAATTATACTGTAAATGCAGAACCCTTAGGAACATTAACATACAGAGGGATCTGGGCGAGCAGGTCCACAGGGCGCGATTCTCTGAAATGGAGACAGAGTGTTCGCGCCGTCGTGAACGCCGTCGAGGTTCACGACGACGCGAAACGGCCCCTATCCCGACCGATTCAGGGCCCGAAAATGGGCTAGGAGCGGCGCCGCATCATTTATGCGCGCCAGGCCTTGGCGCCGCATAAAGGCGGAGCTGCATACATACGCGGCTGGCGCCGCATAACTGGCGCCAACCCGCGCATGTGTGGTTGCCGTCCTCCCCGAGTCCGCCCCGCAAGAAGATGTCAGACGGATCTTGCGGGGTTGCAGAAGAAAGGAGGTCCTCCTTCAGAGAGGACGGCCCTACGATCGGTGGGCACCGATCGCGGGCCAGACCGCATTTGAAGCCCCCCCCGGTGCAGGATCCCCCCTCGCACCCCCGCAGGCAGCCCCCCCAGCATTCCCACGCTGTTCCCTCCGGCAGCGACCAGGTGTGGACGGCGCCGGGAGGAACCCGCTGTTTTGGGCAGGCCGCTCGGCCCATCTGGCACTGAGAATCGCGGGGGTACCAGTGAATCGCCATTTCGGCTGTCTCGGGCAATTCACTGGACCGCGCCGCGCAAAACGCGATTGTGCCGATCTGGCCGCTTCCGAGAATCGCGGGAGGGCGTCGGACCGGCATCGAGGGAAAATCTGGCGACCTAGGCAATTCTCCAAACCGGCGCAGGAGCGGAGAATCGCACCCACAGTTTCCTAAAAGTGACAACACAGGTGGCCAAGGTGATTAAGAAGGCATATGGCATGTTTGCCTTCATCAGCCGGGGCATTGAGTATAGGTGTTGGGAAATCATATTGCTGCTGTATAAAACCTTGGTTAGGCCGCATTTGGAGTATTGCATGCAGTACTGGTCACCACATTATCAGAAGGACATGGAAGCTTTGGAGCGAGTGCAAAGAAGGTTCATCAGGATGTTGCTGGCTATGAGGAGAGGTTGAATAAACTGGGATTGTTTTCACTGGAAAGACAGAGGCTGAGGGGAGACCATATAGAGGTCGACAAAATTATGAGAGGCATAGACAGGGTGGATAGTCAGAGGCTTTTTCCAAGGGTGGAAATGTCAATTACAAAGGGGCATGGGTTCAAGGTGAGAGGGAGAAAGTTTAAGGGAGATGTGCAGGGTATGTTTTTCACACAGAGAGTGGTGGGAGCCTGGAATGCACTGCAAGAGGATGTGGTGGAAGAAAGCACATTAGCAACATTTAAGAGGCGTCTGGAGGAGTACATTAATAGGGAGGAATAGGGAAGAAATACAGGGATACGGACCGAGGAAGAGCAGAAGATTTTGTTTTTAGTTAGGGCATTATGATCGGCACAGGCTTGGAGGGCTGAAGGGCCTGTTCCTGTGCTGTAAGTTTCTTTGTCCTCTTAGTTCTTTGTTCTCTCCCTGGATTTCCCCCGGGTGCTCCGGTTTCCTCCCACAGTCCAAAGGTTAGGTGGATTAGCCATTCTAAATTGTCCCTTAAAGTCCAATGGTTAGATGGTCCAACAGATCGAACGGGGGAGTGTGCCTAGGTAGGGTGCTCCTTCAGAGAGTTGTTGTAGACTCGATGGGCCGAATGGCCTCCTTCTGCACTGTCGGGATTATACGATTCTATGGCTTCTGAAGTGGCGATGAGGTGTTCCGGGATGCCCTCAGATAGTGAAAGGTGGTATTTAAGCGGAAGTCTTTGCTTATTTAAACTTATACCGTAACTCCTGACAGGGCAGGTGCCAGAGATGGTTGGGCACACCCGCTCAGCTGGTGCACGCACGGCTTCTCCCACCAAGATGGTGAGTGCGTGTCGCTTTGGGGCCAGTTTAACACGGCAACTTTTAACCACGTCAAGGGAATGTCAACTGTCAAGTTCTAAACAATCTTTTTGTCTTCTGATTCATTGGGTATTCTAGTAGTAAATCGATTCTGCCAACTTAACAGCACAACTGTACGGCCTCGTTATCTGTGAAATTCTCTAAATTCTGGATTTGATAATGGGGAGTGAAGAATACCAATTGCTTTCTCTACTTTCCGAACACTGTACTGGCAGAAAAATAAATCATTTGTCCAACAGCGGAGCACTTTGATTTGCTGAATCACTTGGAAAGCACAAAGTTCCTCCTACACAGTCTGCTTAGCTCAGGCTACCGAACACCGCATTTCCGAACAAACATTTTACTCGAAATACAAAGAACAAAGAACAAAGAAATGTACAGCACAGGAACAGGCCCTTCGGCCCTCCAAGCCCATGCCGACCATGCTCCCGACTAAACTACAATCTTCTACACTTCCTGGGTCCGTATCCCTCTATTCCCAACCTACTCATGTATTTGTCAAGATGCCCCTTAAATGTCACTATCGTCCCTGCTTCCACCACCTCCTCCGGTAGCGAGTTCCAGGCACCCACTACCCTCTGTGTAACAAACTTGCCTCGTACATCTACTCTAAACCTTGCCCCTCTCACCTTAAACCTATGCCCCCTAGTAATTGACCCCTCTACGCCGGGGAAAAGCCTCTGACTATCCACTCTGTCTATGCCCCTCATAATTTTGTAGACCTCTATCAGGTCACCCCTAAACCTCCTTCGTTCCAGTGAGAACAAACCGAGTTTATTCACCGCTCCTCATAGCTCATGCCCTCCATACCAGGCAACATTCTGGTAAATCTCTTCTGCATCCTCTCTAAAGCCTCCACATCCTTCTGGTAGTGTGGCGACCAGAACTGAACACTATACTCCAAGTGTGGCCTAACTAAGGTTCTATACAGCTGCAACATGACTTGCCAATTCTTATACTCAATGCCCCGGCCAATGAAGGCAAGCATGCCGTATGCCTTCTTGACTACCTTCTCCACCTGTGTTGCCCCTTTCAGTGACCTGTGGACCTGTACTCCTAGATCTCTTTGACTTTCAATACTCTTGAGGGTTCTACCATTCACTATATATTCCCTACCTGCATTAGACCTTCCAAAATGCATTACCTCACATTTGTCCGGATTAAACTCCATCTGCCATCTCTCTGCCCAAGTCTCCAAACAATCTAAATCCTGCTGTATCCTCTGACAGTCCTCATCGCTATCCGCAATTCCACCAACCTTTGCGTCGTCTGCAAACTTACTAATTAGACCAGTTACATTTTCCTCCAAATCATTTATATATATTACAAACAGCAAGGGTCCCAGCACTGATCCCTGTGGAACACCACTGGTCACAGTCCTCCAATTAGAAAATTGGATTATCCTTGCTACCCTTCTTAAACAGAGGAACAACATTGGCTATTCTCCAGTCCTCCGGGACATCCCCTGAAGACAGCGAGGATCCAAAGATTTCTGTCAAGGCCTCAGCAATTTCCTCTCCAGCCTCCTTCAGTATTCTGGGGTAGATCCCATCAGGCCCTGGGGACTTATCTACCGTAATATTTTTTAAGACACCCAACACCTCGTCTTTTTGGATCTCAATGTGACCCAGGCTATCTACACACCCTTCTCCAGACTCAACATCTACCAATTTCTTCTCTTTGGTGAATACTGATGCAAAGTATTCATTTAGTACCTCACCCATTTCCTCTGGCTCCACACCTAGATTCCCTTGCCTATCCTTCAGTGGGCCAACCCTTTCCCTGGCTATGCTCTTGCTTTTTATGTAAGCCTTGGGATTTTCCTTAACCCTATTTGCCAATGACTTTTCATGACCCCTTCAAGCCCTCCTGACTCCTTGCTAACGTTCCTTCCTACTTTCCTTATATTCCACACAGGATTCGTCTGTTCCCAGCCTTTTAGCCCTGACAAATGCCTCCTTTTTCTTTTTGACGAGGCCTACAATATCTCTCGTTATCCAAGGTTCCTGAAAATTGCCGTATTTATCCTTCTTCCTCACAGGAACATGCCGGACCTGAATTCCTTTCAACTGACACTTGAAAGCCTCACACATGTCAGATGTTGATTTGCCCTCAAACATCCGCCCCCAATCTATGTTCTTCAGTTCCCGCCTAATATTGTTATAATTAGCCTTCCCCCAATTTAGCACATTCATCCTAGGACCACTCTTAATCCTTGTCCACCAGCACTTTAAAACTTACTGAATTGTGGTCACTGTTCCCGAAATGCTCCCCTACTGAAACATCTACCACCTGGCCGGGCTCATTCCCCAATACCAGGTCCAGTACCTCCCCTTCCCTAGTTGGACTGTCTACATATTGTTTTAAGAAGCCCTCCTGGATGCTCCTTACAAACTCCGCCCCGTCTAAGCCCCTGGCGCTAAGTGAGTCCCAGTCAATATTGGGGAAGTTGAAGTCTCCCATCACCACAACCCTGTTGTTTTTACTCTTTTCCAAAATCTGTCTACCTATCTGCTCCTCTATCTCCCGCTGGCTGTTGGGAGGCCTGTAGTAAACCCCCAACATTGTGACTGCACCTTTCTTATTCCTGATCTCTACCCATTTAGCCTCATTGCCCTCTGAGGTGTCCTCCCGCAGTACAGCTGTGATATTCTCCCTAACCAGTAGCGCAACTCCGCCACCCCTTTTACATCCCCCTCTATCCCGCCTGAAACATCTAAATCCTGGAACGTTTAGCTGCCAATCCTGCCCTTCCCTCAACCAGGTCTCTGTAATGGCAACAACATCATAGTTCCAAGTACTAATCCAAGCTCTAAGTTCATCTGCCTTACCCGTAATACTTCTTGCATTAAAACATATGCACTTCAGGCCACCAGACCCGCTGTGTTCAGCAACTTCTCCCTGTCTGCTCTGCCTACATTTTTACCAACTTTCTAGATTATAAATTGAAAGTCAGATGTGGAGCTGAGATCCCACTGTGTCAGTACCAGCTCCAAGACTGACCTGGATTTGTTCCAAGATTCATTTGTTATTGGTTTTTAAATAGTTTTATGGTTCATCATGATAAATGTAATTCCACCGCACTCGTATTTCTCCCGTTGTTGCCAGCTTTTTTTATTTTATCATTCAAGAATTAGGGAGCTAATAATCTAATGCGGGCAGGCAGCATATCACTGACTATGATGTTACTGACTGCATCTGCACACGTGTGAGAAGCACTCTCCCAGTGCCGTGCCATCAATAAATTCACAGTGGCTCTGCTACTGCCACTATCTCTTGCCCAACTCTCTTCTGTTTGCACCAGTCTGCACCCAGGACTGGCGCCTAATCCTTTCTAGTTTTTCTGCTGTAAGGCGAAGGCTGCCAACTGTTGTTGATAGAGAGATTCGAAATGCCAACAGCGCTTTGCAAAATATGACATCTGATTCCCAGCTCAGTGTTGCAACACTGTTGAACGTTTGGCAGTGGATAGGAACGAGGGTGGAAAGGGGGATTTCCCTGCCACACAAAAAGAAAATTGGCTCGTTTGGAACCTCAGATTAAGGGGCAAGGAAAGGGGGTGAGCATGAAGGAAGATGGAAGATGCCTGAGAGTGCGATTGGGAAAGGGGGCTGAGGAACTGCGAAGGAAGTGGATATGGAAGAATCAGAGAGGAAAATTGAAATGGGAAGATAAGATAAAAAAGCTCGACACTTGATTTCTGGGACGGCAGGGCTGTTGTATAAAGCGAGATTGGGTTGACCAGGCCTCAAGTCACTGGAATTCAGAAGAATGAGAGGGGATCTCATTGAAACGTATAAAATTCTGGTAGGGCTGGATAGGCTGGTTGCAGGGAGAATGTTTTCCCAGGCTGTGGGAGTCTCGAACAAGGGGTCACAGTCTCAGGATACAGGGTAGGCCATTTCTGTCTGAGGTGAGGAGACGTTTCTTCACCCAGAGGGTGGTGAGCCTGTGGGATTCTCTACCACATAAGGCTGTGGAGGCGAAGCCACTGATATTTAAGAAAGAAATAGATTTCTAAATTTAAAGTTGTCAAGGGGTATGGGGTGAGAATGAGAGTGTGGCAATGGAATGGAAGACCAGCCATGATCACATAGAATGATGGAGCAGGCTCAATGGGCTCCTAGTTTCTATGTTTTGTTCCACTTCTCTCCTATTCACATCATTTGTACACATGCCCCACCCCCCACTCTTTCTCCCTAAATAACTCCTCAGTGCTCCCGCTCTTTTTTTTCCCTCTTCATCTCTTCCTCTTCCCTCCATTTTCCCCAGTACCTTCTATCCCCTATTCCTTCCCTTTTGTTTTAACCCGCACGAGACCTATGGGCTTGGAGCGATCAACCTCCCCGTGATTCTCGCCGAATTCGAGCTCCCCTGCTAAAGGGGCGGAGAGCCCCAAATCATCCACATATGTTCTGTATAAAGTCTTTTTTAAAATTTAGAGTACCCAATTCATTTTTTCCAATTAGGGGCAATTTAGCGTGGCCAATCCACCTACCTTGCACATCTTTTGGGTTGTGTGGGAGCGAAACCCACGCAAACACGGGGAGGATGTGCAAACTCCACACGGACAGTGACCCAGAGCCGGGATCGAACGTGGGACCTCGGCGCCGTGAGGCAACCGTGCTAACCACTTGCGCCACCGTACTGCCCGGTTCTGTGTAAAGTTGACCAGGTATGGTTCCGACAGTTCAGACCCGGTCTGAATCTAGTGTATATTGTTAATACTAGTGTGCGTTAATAAACCAGGTTTTCTTAAATCTATTCGGTCCGGACTTGTTTGTGATCTGCACTACCTCTGCTTCAACTGAATATCATTCTTGGTCTTTACTTTTTGTTTGCAATGCTGTGGAAGATTTACTAGTGTACTTATATGTAATATAAATATATATTATGTATAAAAAGATACACATTTAGATATAAAAACAAAATATTATGGATACCGGAAAAGGTTCTGTGGAAGGGTCAAATGGACTCAAAACTTTAACTCTATTTTTCTTTGTCCACAGATGCTGCCAGACAGGCTGGGTTTCTCATCCAGCATTTTCTGTTTTTATTTCTGTATAAATAATGTTGTTATGATCTCAGTGGAGCCAAGTAACTTTAGAAAAAAAGTTATTTACTAAAATAATGCAGCCAAAAGACTCTGGGCAGGATTCTCCAACAATGGGGCTATGTCTCCACGCACTCGAAAAAAAGTGCGTGAATCACTCTGGACTTACCTGGAGAAAGTCCAGGGTGATTCTCCGATTTGCGGGGGGCTAGCAGGGCCCTGGAGTGCTCCTCGCAGCTCCGGCTGCCGATACGGGGCCCTGCACTTCCGGTCAGGGGGTCCACGCATGCGCACTGGGCGGCCGCCGTGCGACATGGCCGACCCACACCGCGGACCGGTGCACTTGGGGAATCGCTGCAGGGTCTCATTCAATGGCCCCCCACCAGCACCACGTCAACCGTGTGCGCCCGATTGGCCGCAATTCTCCGCCGAGTGGCGTCAGACCTGGGGCGTCATTCTCCGCCGGCGGGAGTCTCCGTTTTGCCGGCGCCCGGGGGTTTCCCGACGGCGTGGGGCTGCCCCACAATGGGAAACCCCATTGACCGGCCGGTGTTCCGGAGACTCCCGCCGGCCAGTCGGGGCAGAAATGTGGCGGGGCGGGTAGGAGAATTTCGCCCGTGATCTCGGGTTTGACGCCTATTCTCTGCCCCCGCACCGATAGCGATTTTGGCACGGAGGCTCGGAGAATCCCGCCCTCTATGTTTTAAACAGAAGACTTGTTACTATACAAGAGTCAATAAAGCAAACATTGAATACTGTCTATCCTGTACTCCAGCATCCAAAATTAATATGATTTAAATTTGAATAGAGATGCAAATTGTGGTTGAATGTGATCTATGGCTGAGATTCTCTGGCCTCCCTACAGCATGTTTCTCGGCGGTGGGAGGTGGTCTGCCATTGGCTGGCAGCGGGATCTTCTGGTCTCGCCGCTGTCAATGGGATTTCCCATTGAATCCACCCCATGCTACCGGGAAACCCACGGTAGGGGTGTGCCATCAGCAGGGCCGAATGTACAGCTGGAAGATTTTGCTGAATAAATTGCACATTAAATGGCAGATACAACTAAGACAGATATTACAAATGGGCTCAGCAGTCCACTCAGATTTTGATGATCACAGTAATAAACTATCCTCCTCGTGAAGAATTTCAGCTCCTATCTTTGTAGGAGCTGACCCGATCTCCAGTCAATAGCAACACACAACCAACCTGAGTTCCACAAATGGTACAAGTCTGCAGAACCTGCTCATTTGGGCCTAGATAGGGCAGTCCCACCAACATTATCTTCCAGTGACAGAAACAGCTGCGGCAACCTTAACTTTTCTTATTCTCAGCTTCTAGATCTTCTTCAGCTTGCTTGAACTAGACCAGTGGACTCATCAACTGCTACTGCCCAGCTTGGACTAACTTGAGTCCTCTTATATCTCACAACCAGGTTCAGTTTGCTAGACGCTTTGGTCACCATACCTCAGTTTGTTTTTGTTTCCTTGGAAACTAGGCAGGTCAGTTGCCTACCTACAGTGCTTACATGTTCTGTTTCTCGTTTTGTTCCCTTTTCCTAGTTCAGTGTCTGTTTTAGTTAGGGTCTACCTCAAAAAATAAAAATTGAATTTAAAAACACAGATTCCCTTCCTATACGTGAAACGGATAAAACTTTGGAGTCTGTCACATTTGAGCCCACTCTTTGTGATAGATAGTAAATTAGCTTTAAAGTTTAGGAGAAAAAAGACAAAAATCCAGTCACTGCTCTTTTTCTGACTTACAGGATTTTAAATCTTTGCTCAATCCCTTCAGTTCTTCCCGCCAGAGATTTAAAATCAACTACCACGCTCCAGAAAAAGAAAAACACCTTACAAGTGCAAATGGCTCTACTTGCTGTGATTAAATCTCTTGGCCTTAAGGATACACAGCAGAATAACGCATTCTGCATTATGTGGTACAGTGCTCCCGTCATTATAAAGCGGCATATCCTTTGATGTGTGCATGAGGAATGCAATCAGAGCTCCGCTAGTGTATATAAAAATTGGAGCCAATAATTGTTTGATGGAGGGCGGCACGTTGGCGCAGTGGTTAGCGTTGCTGCCTCACAACGCCGAAGAGCCGAGTTCAATCCCAGCCCCGAATCACTGTCTGTGTGGAGTTTGCACATTCTCCCGGTTTCCGCATGGGTCTCACCCCCACAACTCGAAGATGTCCAAGGTAGGCGGATTGGCCACCCTAAATTGCTCCTTAATTGGGGTTTTCTGAAAATAATTGTTTGACGGGAAAAAATGATGCAGTTTTCTATAGTTGCTTCTTACCTAAAGAGTGAGCTGCTGTGGTTTTGGAGCTGAAAAAACGTCCCAGCCCGAGGTCCCCCAGCTTGACTGCTCCTGTTGCTGTTATGAACACATTTGCTGGCTTGATGTCTAAGAATGAAAACAGAGTCAATCAATAATGAATGAATGGTTTAAAAGAGAAAGCCACAAAATCCTTGCAGTGATTGCATTATACTGACATTTGTTTATGGTCTGTATATTATCAAAAGGTTTATTTTTGACAGTTACTTTGCATCTGTTCATAAATATCATAAATAATATAATTTTCATCTCCCGGTCAGAGGCTCAGAATGGATTCAAATTTCCAGGATTCTGCTTGTATTGTACAGAGAAAATTGCCAACAGGCTGTGTTGCACAATACCCACAACATTATGTTGTGGTATTTCAGTACCGCATAGGAACTCTGCTGTGAACCAGTTTTGGATTGTATTTTGAGTCATGTTATAATAACCCAACTCTCGGTCACTTGCAGTCACGTGAGTCAGATGATTTCACAGATCCACTCACACATCTGGATATTCTATTAACAAATTTAACACGATGGAGCCATGCTAGGGAGCATGGTCATGTAAATTTAATGTGTAAATCAGTTGTGAAAGCGAGGGTGCGCCAACCAATCTCCGTCCAGCTGTTAGAGCGGAAATAGACGTCTTAACCGCTCTGGGCTATTTTTGAAATTTACAGGTGGGCAACCAATCATATTTAGAAAAAATAAATTTAGAGTACCCAATTCTTTTTTTCCCCAATTAAGGGGCAGTTGAGAGTGACCAATTCACCTACCCTGCCCATTTTTTGGGTTGTGGGGGTGAGACCCACGCAGACACGGGGAGAATGTGCAAACTCCACGCGGACAGTTATCTGGGGCCGGGATCGAAACCGGGTCCTCGGCGCAGTGAGGCAGCAGTGCTAACCACTGCGCTGCTGTGCCGTCTTGCAACCAATCATATTATAGGGCTCTTAAAAACAAGAGTTAAAGAAGGACATTTATTATTATTTCACTGCATGTGAAGAATATGTCAAATTACCAGGGTGCAATTGAAAGTATCCGAAATGTTAAAGGGACTGAAAGTCCGGGTCAAAACCCATTATTCGATTTCATTCACAAGTTACAGGCAGTTCAATTCCACATTTGAAGATTGAAAGGGTACCATCGGGGACTGACTGAAAATGCATCATCTTGATACTGACAGGAAAATGGGATTTAACCCCAGGCCAAACAGAGCATGTTGATGTAAGCAGGAGTCAGTCAACTGCCATCTTTTTGCATTATTAATTTATGGGATGTGGGGATCTCTGGTTAGGGCCAGCATTTATTGCCCATCCCTATTTGCCCTCCAGAAGGTGGTGGTGAGTTGCCTTTGGAACCGCTGCAATCCTTGAGGTGTAGGTGTTAGGGAGGGAGTTCCAGGATTTTTCCCCAGCGACAGTGACGGAATGGTGATATATTTCCAAGTCAGGATGGTGAGTGCCTTGGAGGGGAACCTTCAGGTGGTGGGGTTCCCAGGTATCTGCTGCTCTTGTCCTTCTAGATGGTAGTGGTCGTGGGTTTGGAAGGTCTAAGGAACCTTGGTGGGTTACTGCAGTGCATCTTGTAGACGGTACACACGGCTGCCATCGGTGGTTGAGGGTTTGAATATTTGTGGAAGGGGAAACAATCAATCGGGCCACTTTGTCATGGATGGTGTCGAGCTTCTTGAGTGTTGTTGGAGCTGCACTCATCCAGGCAAGAGGAGAGTATTCCATTACACTCCTGACTTGTGCCTTGTAGGTGGTGGACAAGCTTTGGGGGGTCAGGTGATGAGTTACTCACTGCAGGATTCCTAGCCTTTGACTTGCCCTGGTAGCCACAGTATTAATGTGGCTAGTCCAGTTCAGTTTCTGATCAATGGTAACCCCCAGGATGTTGATTGTGGGGGATTCAGCGATGGCAATGCCACTGAATGTCAAGGGCGATGGTTAGATCCTCTCTTTTGGGCGATGGTCATCGCCTGGCACTTGTGTGGCATGAATGTAACTTGCCACTTGTCAGCCCAAGCCTGGATATTATCCAGGTCTGACCACACATTCAAAATGAATCTGAAACTCCATAAGCATCCGGATAAAGTATCTGCACCCCTGACCTTGGTGGTTTACAATGTTAAAATAATTCAATAAGTGCACGCTATTACAGCCACTGATTAGCAATCAAGGCTGGGATTTTACCCTTCCCCAGGCCAGGGATGCTGGCACCAGTTCAACTAACTTAGCAAGACCAAACACAGGGTGAGGGGGGGGGGGGGGGGGGGGGGAAGACTGGGTTGTAAATGCTTTTACTGATGAGCTATTTCCATGCACAAAATTGCCGAATGAAGAATTACCTGGAAGGACGATGGATTCAATTGTTGTGCCATTTAAACGATTCTCAGTTTGGCAAAATAGTTAATCTGAAGTCCATTAATGTTGAAATACAATCTGAACCCCAGGCTGAAGGGCCACTCAATAATAATAATCTTTATTAGTGTCACAAGTAGGCTTACATTAACACTACAATGAAGTTACTGTGAAAATCCCCTAGTCGCCACACTCTGCACAGAGGGAGAATTCAGAATGTCCAAATTACCTAACAGCACGCCTTTCGGGACTTGTGGGAGGAAACCGGAGCGCCCGGAGGAAACCCACACAGACACAGGGAGAACGTGCAGACTCTGCACAGACAGTGACCCAAACTGGGAATTGAATCTGGGACCCTAGCGCTGTGAAGCAACCGTGCTAACCACTATGCTACCATGCCGCAATCAATTCTTGCAATCCAGACAGTATGCGAAAGAGCTTTGAGAAATTGAATGTAATTGGCAGCTTCCTTTGCAAACACAGCAACGGGTCTGCTGGCAGGGAATTCCTTTGTTAGCGCCAAACTTTGAGGGTAATTAGCTGCATGAGGAACGTGATGAGTATCTGCTCTTTCGCCACCAGGAGATTTGCTCAATGCGTAAACCTGTAAATGTGATCTTTGTCAAACCACTTTACGATTTGGTTGCACATTGTGCACAAAGGGAATTTTCCCTGGAGGAGGCCAATTTGGCAACTTGCAGGCCCTTCTCAGCTGAGGCAGCTGAAGAGTCTGACACCAGCACTGTTTCTCGCACTGTTTCTCACGTGACCAAAAACAAGGAGCGATCAAGGTTTTTACAGTTTTAAAAAGGACGTAGGCCGGTATTTTCCCTGGGGAATGGTTGTCGGTGGGACGGACCAGCCAAAGATCCGTTGACCAAAATTGCTGGTCTCGGTGTTACCTTTAGAGTTTAAATCAGGCTCGAATTCATCTTTATATTCGGCCATTGTAGAGCAAGAAAAGCACATTGATTCTGTAGTCAGTCATTGCACACCCACTGAATAAACAGACTAGCATTAAATGATGCCCTGACTTTCCCCACTAAGCCCTCTGTGGCCAGTTACCAAGCTAATCAAATGTGCATGGTGTCTTCAGTCATTATGGTTGGAAACAGAAGTGTCTATAATGTGGGACATTCCCTGGGGACCTGTAGCCTGCAGCTACCCACTCCCCACACACACATCGACAGACAGACACACACACACGCACACGTCATGCATGATCAATAAAGCAGAGTCACAAACAGCTTTTCTTAACTTAGTCCCAGTAAACTGAACGCTGGTTTACGATGGAAAGGAATGCTTTTTTTGTCTTGTTTTTTTTTTACCTCTGTGCATCACCCTTCGGGAGTGCATGTGTTCAACTGCGCTGCAAAGCTGCACAAAATATTTCCATATCGTTCTTTCTGGGATTAGCCTCTTTTGCTTTTTGAAGTACTGTGGAAATAATGAATAAAAGATGCATGAATAAACAATGAGGTTTAGATTCAGGCACTATGACTCCAGGAACAAGTGCCATTCATGCAGCAATTGCTGAAATGTTGCATAACAAAAAGCATTATTCATATTCACATCACCATTTAACTCATTCCCTCCTCAACCGACATTTGGTGCTTTGGTGATTTCTAATTATTTCAGTGGACAACCCTGATTGGAAGCCGCGTTCTGGATTGATCACAAATACTTGTTAGAAGCGAGATTAATTAGGTTGCATCAATTAACTAAAATAGCTCTAAAGACAGTCAGCATCTGTGGGGTTTCATTTATTAATTCAAAGCCACTCGGAAAATATTCTTAAAGAAAAAAACAATTATTCAATTATTTTACAGGCATTTTTATCTTGCTGGATGCCAGGACAAGCTAATTATCATTTTTGCCATTTTAATAAACCATGTACTTCATTATTTCTTAAATGAGATCTAATGAATCAAATGTCACTAATACTGATATTCGTATGGGCCTTGTCCAACTACATAACAAAAAGGCTTTTGGGCAAAAGGATTTTTCAATACTATACTGAATATTGAGCAATGAATTATGGATGTTTCTATGGTCTAGTGCCTATATAGCCCTGTTTCTATATGGTGCTGTATCAATATAGTCCTGTCTATTTATGGTGGGGTAACAATATAGTACTGTCTCTGTATGGTACTATATCAATATAGTACTGTCCTTATTTGGTAAAGTATCAATATCGTTTCTGTATGGTACTGTGTGTTTGACTTGTTCCAAAATGTGCAGAAGTCACTTTTCAAAATTAATGAAACATCCCAAAATCAATCACTTCATTAATATTTGACAGGGAACTTCATATTCCAGGTATCTTTATTCCCATTTTTTCTGATCATCACCTCAAGTTGCACAAGTGAGATGAGAATGTGCTGAGACCAAATGAAGTATCTTCAACAACCTACTGACTAAACCTAAACCCACTGACTGCCATAGCTACCTCCACTACAACTCTTCACACCCAACTCTTCACACCCAACTCTTCACACCCAACTCTTCACACCCAACTCTTCACACCAAACATCCTGGAAGGACTCCATTCTATTCTCCTAGTTACTTCACCTCCTTTGCATCTGTTCCGATGATGCCACTTTCCAAAACGGGGCTGCTGACATATTATGTTTCATTTTTCCTTAATCATGGTTTCTCACCCACTGTGGTCGACAGGCTCTCAACCGTGTCCGGCCCATCTCCCGCACCTCTGCTCTCACCCCTTCCCCTTCCTCCAAGAACCAGATAGGGTCCCCCTTGTCCTCACTTTTTACCCCAACAGCCTCCGCATTCAAAGAATCATCCTGTGTCAGTTCCGCCAACTTCAGCATGATGCCACCACCAAACATATCTTCCCCTCACTCCCCCTGTCAGCATTTCGCAGGGACCTTTTCCTCCGGGATACCCTGGTCCACTCATCCACCCCTTCAACACCTCACCCTCTTCCTATGGCACCTTCACATGCAATCACATAAAATGTCACACCTGTCCCTTTACCTCCTCCCTGCTCACCATCCGAGCGCCGAAACACTCTTTTCAAGTGAGGCAGCGCTTCACATGCACCTCCTTCAATCTGGTCTATTGCATTTGCTGCTCCCAATGCAGTCTACTCTACATTGGAGAGACTAAATACAGACTGGGTGACCGCTTTGCAGAACACCTTTGGTCTGTCTGCGAACAGGACCCAGACCTTCCTGTCGCTTGCCATTTCAACTCACCGTCCTGCTCTCATGGTCACATGTCCATCCTTGGCCAGGCTGCAATGTTCAAGTGATTCCTAGTGCAAACTGGAGGAACAGCACTTCATCTTCTGATTAGGCAGGTTTCAGCCTTCTGGACTTAACATTAAGTTCAACAACTTCAGACTGTGAATTCTCTCTTCCACCTTCACCCCATTTTATTTTTCAACAATTTATTTTCATTTCTTCCATGCTTTCCCCTCACCATTGTTCCCCTCCCTCACCCCACTTGGGCCATCTGTTTCCTGTTCTCAGTTGCCCTTTGGCACACTGCTCACCTTTGTCTGCCATTGACACATTCTAATCTCTTTATGTGCCACTATCATTACCATTCTCAGCCTTAATCACCCCCATTTATATTCCCTTTAGTCTTTCTGTCCATGACATCTTTTGTCAATCTCCACCCACCGCGACACACAGCATGCCCAGAACAGTATAAATCTGACCCTATTTCCAGTTCTCTCTAGCTTTGATAAAGAGTTATACAGACTTGAAATGTTAGCTCTCTTCTCTCTCCACAGATGCTGTCAGACCTGCTGAGATTGTTCAGTATTTTCTGCTTTTGTATCTTCAACAACATCCCAGCTATGACAGCACAGGCCTTACATTTACTCTGGGATGTACCCGATTTGGTTGAATATTGCACTAAGTAGTGCCTTTAATCACTGAGCCATCAGGGCCCCTCTCTTCAACTAGTGCCGCAACTAACCTAACAATACTTATCAAATATCCACAGTTGTGTCATCATTCAAAATCATGAACACCAAAATAGATAGAAGGGTTACTGCCAATCTGAAGACCATAAATCCCAACAGCACAATATCAAAGATGCACATTTTAACAATTATTTTGTTCAAATGTGCAGTGTTAGAAACAAATATGTCTCTTTTAATTGGCATCAACCCTTTTATTTCAACACATTCCTTACTGATATTGTACACTATGATCTCAGCTCCTTAATTTGAATACATTATATGGATAATTTAGAATGCTAAAATAATTTAATAGTTTATTTAGAAATGTCCTTACACCTAAAAATTGCGTAAATGACTAAAGTGCAAAAGCAACTCTTAATCACATTATTCTAGGAAAGATTTTTTTTACAGGTAATTATGACTGGAAATTATTTGTTCAATAGCAAAGTAGTTATTCCTTTTCCCCATATTTTTATTTATCTTTCATCTGCCTGACTAGATTCAATACTCACAATGGAATAGTTATTTAAATCAGCTGACATTTAACTAAAAGAGAACCTAATTCCTCATTTGGTTTATGCAGTAATGTCCCATGTGTACCAATCTGTAATCCTACATAAATAATTCATTAAAAAGACAATACTGTTGAAGGAAATTTGACAAAGTGTTTGTTGTATGCAGTTGTTACTTGATAATCTAGCCATGTTTGTCGCTAGGAAATTTTTGCCAGATATAAGTCATATTTATTGGAAGATTATTTTTCAAAACAGTGTGTTAAAATGTCTCAAAATTTGAGGATTTTGTGGTGATTTCTTAACAAGGTTCAATTAATGAACCATAACTGAAATCCATTTATTTTTCTGAGTTCTTCCCTTAGTGCTACTGCGGGCAAGAAAATGTTATCCGAGTCAAGCCAAACCCCAATCAATGGCAATGTGATGTGAGCCCTATAGCAAAGAATGTACAACAATTCTGGAATCTTCTGCTCCTCAAGGTGGTGCTCTTGGAGGCATACCTAAACCCTGCCACCTTCCCACTTCCACCAGATTGAGTTCTGGGCAGGAAGGTCCATGGCCGACATTCCCGCTCCACTGCTAATTAAGACCTTGAGTTTGACTAATTAATGTCCACTTAATTGGTCTCTTCATGCTGCCACTGTGATTAAGGCAGTTCCACACAGGCCTACAGATGTGCAGACTGTATCACTGGTAAAAGAAAGCAGGCCACCAGTCACCTCAGAGGATGGGGTCCCTCGATCAAAGTCACTCAGTACCTGCTCGTGGGCATGGGCATCAGGGGATCCTGCAGAGAACCAATCCCACCCCTTGCTTTCAAGTCCCTGCCTCCCTCGCCCCGTGGCACCCACCCCGAGATTCACCCTCCTCCACCTTACATTCCTTTGTCCTGGGACTCCTAGGGGAGGGTGGGTGCTGTTCCGACAGCAGTCACATCTCTGATTGGTCAGCAGCTCTTGGCAGGTGGCACCTCATCCTCTGGGGGCTTGATTCTGGCGGAATGCTCATGGTGTCCCGGATCTGCCTGATTGGCGTAAGATCCGACGGGCCTTCCAAAGAAGAGGCAGCATGGATCTTGCTGGCTCTGTAGTAAGCAGGTAAGACCCTCACCGCCAACGCACATTCCGCCCTTTGTATTATTACATTTTATTGAATCACAAATTTTATGCCCCTGGCACACCACAAGTACTCTGCTGAGGCTCTGGATTCCTGGCTGGGACCCACATTCAAATGTTTTTCTCTGTTCTCACTTAAGACTGAGTCTCCCTTACAGAATGCATTTTCCTCGGGAGTTCTGGCCAGGATACCAGAGGAGTGAAAACTGTCAAAATGGTGGTTCCGATACTGAGAGAATCTCTGTAAACTGACGATATCAGAGAAGATCTTGTGAGAAAGAAAATGCAGTTGAATAAGAGACAAATAGGAAACTGTCTAGAACCAATGTGAAATACTTTTTTGCACTATGAAAGTGAATCCTCCAACACTTTAAACACCGATGGCTGCTAATGTGATAGGTAATAACAACTGGGCTATGGGAATATTATATTATCTTACTGGGACTTCGTGACAGCCCACAGTAGCAGTCTTATCGCATAAAGAACCTTCAGCAAAAAAGAGTTACCAATAGAAGAAAGTACAATTACATTTTTTAATGTCCATGTACTTTCAGATCATAAGCAGAATACCAGGCAGCAGATTACGAAGTTTGTCCAAATAACCTCTACATTTGGCTTGATATGCTGACAGACCCATATTCTTCAGAACAAAATACTCATTGTAAAAAACCTCATTGAGGATTACTAGGCGGTGCTCCTTTTTGCCTCTCGATCTGCCCGAATGTGCTAAGCCATGTTGGGGCAAAGTTCCATAGGTGCCAGTGTGAGCATTGACAGCGGTTGTTAATACTCCAGCAATTGTGGGAGGATGACAGCTGAGAGGTGGGATTCTCCGTTATCTGACCGCGATATCGTAATCGTGCTCCCGGTTTTAGTGGACCCAGCGTGGCGGCTGTGGACTGTGTCTACGCCGCCACAGTCGGGGAGGGAGCCATGCTGCTGGCCAGGGGTGGCCTTCGGCGAGGGCCGGGGTGACTGGTGGGGGTTGGTCCGGGGGTGGCAAGGGGATGTCAAGGGGGGCACTCTCTGGCAGGTCAGGTCCAATACTCATTTCCGAGCAAAAGTCACTGAACAGCTCAGGCCCTTTAGCATTTGGGCAGCACGGTAGCATTGTGGATAGCACAATTGCTTCACAGCTCCAGGGTCCCAGGTTCGATTCCGGCTTGGCTCACTGCCTGTGCGGAGTCTGCACATCCTCCCCGTGTGTGCGTGGGTTTCCTCCGGGTGCTCCAGTTTCCTCCCACAGTCCAAAGATGTGCAGGTTAGGTGGATTGGCTATGATAAATTGCTCTTAGTGTCCAAAATTGCCCTTAGTGTTGGGTGGAGATGTTGACCTTGGGTAGGGTGCTCTTTCCAAGAGCCGGTGCAGACTCAATGGGCCGAATAGCCTCCTTCTGCACTGTAAATTCTATGAAGGTCATTTGTAATATTCCGATTGCCCTTTGCTGGGATCAATCAGCTTAACACAAAGGATTGAGCCTTCAATCTTCCTCATTTGTATGTACCACAGCAGATAGTGCATTTCCACACTGAAGTATCAGGTGAGCTCTCATTCCAGAATCTTTAAATGATACAAAAACCCCTGAACACAGAAAGCAGCTTTCCTCGACTCCCTAAATATGGATGTGGTTCTGTATTTATTTATCTTCACTTTCACTGGCTTCTTTCAGTTCAGTGCTGCATTGCAATTTTTCTTTTTTTCAAAACGGACAGCCTTTGATGGAATATAAAACATGTTCTGAATGCTTTGGCTCATATTCAGAAACCAAACAACCGGGGAGGGATTTGCCGCACTGTATCCGGTTCATTAGCAGTGTATAAATGGCGTGGGAAATGTTCTGCCTCAGGAAAATAGGATGAAAGTCATTGCTGCCCAGTGTGCAGCATTAAAATGCTTCCATTGCGTCCCCTTAGGCTTCCTCTGCCACAGGACACTCATTCAGCTATGTAAACAGGAAGAGGTTCCACACTCTCAATGTCCAGATAGCATATGGTAGCAATCATCAAACCCTCCATGCAAATCTGCAATATTTAAGAAATTGACGCAAGGACATTTTCTTTTGCTAATCGAATCTCCCAGATTTCTTTAGGGAAGAGAATCCAATCAGCGAATGGGTAATAAAGTCTAGTGGATAAGACAGCACCAGATGAGTGCTCCCTTTTCTACAGGATGCTAACCTCCGTGAGTAATAATGTCTCACATCAGTGCACAATCTTGTCTAAAATAATAATCGCAAAGTGCAAGCTATCACCGTACTCATTCTTCAAACAGTTCCTTCTCTGCATGCCTTCCCATCGCCTATTCTAGAGATTGATCTACGTGCCTCCAGTCCTACAATCTTACAAGATACCTGTGTTCCACCCAGTCTGGCAACCTCAATTTTAATCACTCCACCAATGCGGCTATGCTTTCAATGGCCAGGACTGGAATGCTCTCCTTAAACCTCTCCACCTCTTCTCCTCTATCGTACTATAGGACACTCCACCTCTTTGACCAAGCTTTTCGTCACCTATCTGAATATCTCCTTAAATGTTTTGGCCTCAAATTATGTCTGATAATGCACTTTGAGATGTTAAGGAATTACTAAAATGCAGGTTTTCGTTGCTTCCTGAGAGCTTGGTTCACAGCAGGTGGTTAAGGAATTGAGGTGGCTTTGATAGCAGCTGGATCCTAACATGAAGCTGGTGCTGCAGTGTGACCGTGTTGTGCTGGCTGGGTATTGTCTCATGTTCCAATGGTAAGGTGCTCGGAGAAGGTCAGAAATGTGGCATGTGCTGCTATCTGGAGTAGCAGCAGTATCAAACCGGTGGATCCAGCCGTCACCATTATAGAGTATTCGCTCTCACTGATCACTATGATGCATGGTGTAATGGCAGCTATCAGATCCTAAAAATCCTGAATGATTTTAGGATGAAGGTGTCAAGCACTGTTCCTACTTCATCGGAATGAGTGGTCGGTCTGCGGCTGAGTGAAGACTCAATTGTCTTTTTCAAGGTCCCCATGCTCAGAATCTGCAACCTACAAGGGCAGCAGATTAATGGGAACACCACTGCCTCCAAATTCCCCTCCAAGTCACACACCGGCTTTAAGGCTGTTCCTTCAGCGACACTGGATACCAGGCCAGACCCAAATATTTGTTAGGAGACCGGACAGGAACCCCAAACAATTTTCAATTGGTAACTGGGAGGAAAGGTCATTTGGATACAATGGCAGGGAGTGCCTGGAATTGTTACACAGCGGGATGAGGGTAAAATATTTATGTTTGCTACAGGTTTGATTGAACAACTTGATCTGATCCTCAAGCTCACTCATTTTTGTTACACTTTAGACCCATGGTGTACTGTCGATTGTATATAAACTTACACCACAATACCACTTTTATTATTAAAAATTTTTTTTTTTTAATTTTGAGTACCCAATTTTTTTTTCCAATTAAGGGGCAATTTAGCGTGGCCAATCCACCTAGCCTGCACATCTTTGGGTTGTGGGGGTGAAACCCACGCAAACACGGGGAGAATGTGCAAACTCCCCGGGACCCCAGTGACCCAGAGCCGGGATCGAACCTGGGACCTCAGCGCCGTGAGGCAGCAGTGCTAACCACCGCACCACCATACTGCCCCTTGGAGACCAGTACTGAACGGTGCTCACCCAAGGTCTCCAAGGTGCAACACCACTTTTATGATAAAGATCAAAGGAACGCGCTTTCAACTCTTGTACATTTTGTACTGTTTTTAAAAAGTTTCTCCAGCCAGAAAGTTCCATCATTAAATAAAGACAGTTGTTTGTTTCCCTGGTCCCTAAAATGGCAGCTGAACTCTCGAGCAAAATGTGAAGCCTCAAAGTTCTTTTGCTCCCTGCTCAGGAAATTCAGTTGAACTCTTTCCCTTTATAAAAGCCCACAGATCCTCAGAGGAACATCAGTATCCTTAATGCTTTGCACCAAACCATGTTTGTGATAAAAGACAATATGGCATTGCCTGGAAGCTAACAGCCAGCAACAAGGGAAACTATTTCTGCAACATCATAGCGTCCCAAGGTAATAGCAATCTCCCCTCCGCCCTCAATTCCTGACTCAGTGGGTGAATGCCTGTTGTGAAACCAAGGCACAGCCATCTGGAAGGTCCAGCTTTGATCTCTGGGTTGAGTTACTTCATCTTATCTGTCATTGTCAGCGCACCACAATTGATCTTTTGTTCTGTGTGTGCATGGTGGGGCAATCCATTCCAGTTACAAATCATCTACTAGTGATCACTGCTCGACACATGCTTAATGTGAATGGCACGTGATGATATGGGCGCAGATTTGGCATTAATCAAGCACAAGTATGAGGAATGGTTACTTGGGTGAGGCACTTAAGGACGCCAATGCCTGTGAGTCACGCTCCCGTATGAGTCAGCAACTTCAGGCTGAGAAACACTCGGTGGAAAATATAACTTTAAAACAGCATCAAATTTTAATGCAACATTTTTGAAGATGCGCTTTCCTGATCGTGTGATTAAAAATTGAAAGGTCAAGTAAGTTTAACTTAGACAACTCTTCAATATTATTAAGACATTGTGAGATTTCAGACACACTATCATGTGAAGCTCATTGATTACTGCATGAATAAATTGATAGTTCCTGAGCAAACGTCAGTGCCTGAGGCTCAATGTATTATGGCAGATTTTGCACTTGCATCAAGTGAAATAAAAAAAAGAAAATAAAGCTTCTTGGAGACAGAATTCTTGTACAATGCTTGTTTGAAGGGAACGTCAAGAGAGAAACAAAGGTAGGTTCCTCTCTTTGTCGGTGAGTGGTTGTGGTATGTACTTAGGGATTTTCCTGCCATTTCCTGTGGGAGTGTGATTGTATTTCAGAAGTTGGATTTAGGAATAACTAATGGTGGTGTCACCTTTAAGGTCTTTGGTCCCTGTGATTTTGTGCCAGTTTTTGTGACAGGACTAAAGGAAGTGGTAATCCTTATTTACAGACCTAAAATGTATTTTTTTATCATTTTAACATTTCCCATTCATTTTTATTCATGAACAATGGATTGTAGAACAGTTCGACAGCTGACAGATATCTTGGACAAAGTCAATTGTTTGGTTAGCATGTTTGTTTAAAAGTAATCAAATAACGGGGAGAGTCCTGTGGTCTGCCTCCCAAGCGGTGAAGGGCACATGTAGGTGAACTAATTCTACTGCTCCGAGGAGGATCATAGTGGGTTGGATTTTCCGTGCCCCCCCCCCCCCCCTGCAGCATGTTTCATGGTGGCGGAGATGCCCCGCCATTGGCTGGCAGCAGGATCAGAAGATCCTGCCGCTATCAAAGGGGTTCCCAGTTCTATGCAACCCCCCCCCCCCCCTGGCCACCGCCCCATGGTTCACTGTCGGTGAGACCAGAAGATCCCACCAGAAAAAACGGGCAGGAAATTCCAGCCTCAGACTCGAAACGTTACTCTGTCTCTCTCTCCAAAGATGCTGCCAGATCTGCTGTTATCGTCCAGCATTTTCTGTTTTTATTTCATTCATCGGTTTCCATCATGAAGCTTCATTATGCATTATTTAACTGGTCATTCGGATCTCTTTTATATCATTTGATGCTGTACCCTGCTATGCAGGTCTCATGTAAATGATGACCACCCCAAGTGTACTTAACAGATTCGATGATCCGGCCTGCCTATGGTACTGTGCCTTCCACTGGTTGTACAAGATCCATACATCAGGAGCCAGTGATAATGGTGCGACACATAGGAATGCAGAATTGGGCAGGATGCAACATGAAAATGATACTAGTGTCATGTCCCTAAGACGGGAAAGCAATCATAAACTTTAAATCAAACCGTACATTTTTGCTTATTTAAAGAAAGGGCCTTGCTCAACCAAAGGATGCTGCTACAAGTCACATGATTCACAGGTTGGCTACAATTTCTGGACATTTCTAATAGCAGATAGAGGGCAAATGCTCAACCTGCACCCTTGGGGAATATCATACCTCTCATTATGAGGATACATTACAATCAATGAAACTGGTGGCCAGCAGACCAACATTCTTCCCAGTCTAGTCCAATAACAAAGGGATAGCCATCAAAACTCATTATACATGCAGAGACACTAAAAGCCACCATCTATCTCCTAAAGTGAACAATGGATTTTGACCAGAGACATAAGAACTGCTTATTAGCCTTTCAACTGACTCATTAATGGGCAATAGCACATGATCATAGATTATCATAGAATTTACAGTGCAGAAGGAGGCCATTCAGCCCATCAAGTCTGCACCGGCTCTTGGAAAGAGCACCCTACCCAAGGTCAACACCTCCACCCTATCCCCATAACCCAGTAACCCCACCCAACCCAACACTAAGGGCAATTTTGGACACTAAGGGCAATTTATCATGGCCAATCTACCTAACCTGCACATCTTTGGACTGTGGGAGGAAACCGGAGCACCCGGAGGAAACCCACGCACACACGGGGAGGATGTGCAGACTCCGCACAGACAGTGACCCAAGCCGGAATCGAACCTGGGACCCTGGAGCTGTGAATCTATTGTGCTATCCACAATGCTACCTGATCTAAGCTTTTGGCCTTTGGAAAGTTTTAATATTATATTTTGAGACTTGGAACTCAGTCTGCTGTTTAAACTGCAGCCTTCAAACTTCAGAATAGGACTGTAAGCTGACCAACGGCCTGCATCAAGTATCTAAGTCCTTGAAGCCTGTTTCTCTGGAAGATACCTATCGCCTGCCATGCGGACCATCCAACCTCATTTCACTGCATCACCATCAACGTTAAAGGAATTCTGCAAACTCCTGCTTCAGGTAACTGAACCCACCTGAACTGTAGTTCCTCCATGAAGGAACCTTCACTGGACTCTGAGTTTCTGGATTCTGGCAATCGAGTGAACTGATATCCATATCTGGGGTGTTTCTTTCTTTTAAATTAGTAATAGTTGTAAAATGTCCTCTTTGCTATCTTCTTCTTATGAACTTTTAGGAAGTTATGACCATCCCCGGGTTTGAATGTGTGAATAAATTATACTTCTAATTTAACCCCAAAGACAGTTTGTTGTGAGTTACGTTAGAAATTGACCCACAAACAGAGAGTTTGGGAAAACTTTCCAGAGCCTATTTCAAAAATTAAATCAACCCTGCTTCCGGGATGATGGTGAGATAATGAAGCCATTCAATTTTGCCTTTCTCCCCTGTCGGTAGCACTAGCCAATCACACAAGAAGTCATATTTCAGAGGATGCCTGACAAAAGTTTGGTTCCCAGTTGGAGAGGAGGGGCCTGCCTAGTTACAGAGGCTAGGGTTTGGCGAAACCTGCTGCCCCTCAACCTGCCACTCTCTCCAATGAAATCAAGCCAGACTTAACATTTAAGTCAAAGCCTTAACTGCGAAACAATGTGCTCAAGCCAATTAAACATATAGAGGGGCTACATTCATAGTCCTGCCATGTAGCGCCCTTCAAAATCAGATACCAGTGTATAATCCTTGGTCAGAAACAATTATGAGGCCCCGACTACCTTGATTGTACTAAATTTAAGAATGAAAGGAAACTTCCCAAGAGCCCTATAGCCAAATAGAAAACACCATCATTGTGAAAAAAACATCAGCCAGGTCGAAACGTATTTGAAAAAGCTGCCTTGAAGTTTGGGTATGCAATGTCTGCCTTCACTTACCTCCAAATAATGCTTCAGGCAGCCTCTGCAAGTGATGCATTTAAGTTAAAATAATTTGCTGAATTGCCAAATTACTTCCAAGCAAATTACACAAAGAGATGAAAGAAAACCAGAAAAGGCCTGAAATGCCAGTCAATCTGCTGTTAACACTTCCTCCTAAAAAAAAAACCTTAGGCTCTGTCCCTCACTTTCCTCTCCAACCATAGCCATGTTGTTTCCCAAATCTATACCCATCATTCCCACAACTCCATTTTTGAATCGCTCCAGCCTTGCCACAGACCACAATGATCTCATCAGAGCTACAAATTGTGATTGTAACAGGGCAGCACGACGCCGAGGTCCCAGGTTCGATCCCGGCTCTGGGTCACTGTCCGTGTGGAGTTTGCACATTCTCCCCGTGTTTGCGTGGGTTTCACCCCCACGATCCAAAGATGTGCAGGCTAGGTGGATTGGCCACGCTAAATTGCCCCTTAATTGGAAAAAATGAATTGGGTACTCAAAATTTTTTTATTTTTTTAATTTTAAATTGTGATTATAAAAAAGGTAAACTATCCCTCCTCTTCCCTCTTGGACTGTCTTGCAGACTTTGACATAGTTTAAAAAATATATATTCTTATTCAAATTTTTTACATATTTTCAACAAACCCCCCCTTACAGAAATAAGAAAAAACAAAGAACATATAAATAAACATCTAATTGCTATGTCACGTATTCCCCCAATATACAAGCCCCCCATTAAACGATAATAAACACAGTCGCAAACACAATTCAAGATGCGATCATCATACTTTCAGCCAGCTCCTATGGATATGGGCACAGGTGGCACTGACACCCCCCCACCCCCCTCCCCCACCAGTTAATGCCACCACCTGAATACAATTCAACAGCAAATTAATATAAAATTAACAGATTCCATTTGCCTGGTCCCATTCTTAGCTACCCAGTTGTAGTCAGAGAATCATTGAATCCCAACGATGCAGAACGAGGCCATTTGGCCCATCGAATTTGCACCAACCCTTCGAAAGACCGCCCTACCTAGGTCCAATCCTCTGCCCTATTCCTGTAACCCCACCCTAAGAGGCAATTGATCAAGGCCAATCCACCTAACCTGCACATCTTTGGACTGTGGGGGGAAACCGAAGCACCCGGCGGAAACCCACGCAGACATAGGGAGAAAGTGCTAACTCCACACAGGCAGTCACCCGAGGTTGGAATTGAACCTGGGTCCCTGGTGCTATGAGGCAACAGTATTAACAGCTTTGCCACCGTGCCGCCCTCATGTGCCATCACTTTTCTTCCCATTCACGCACTGTTACCTCTGATATCCTGCAAGGATCCATCCTGGGTGTCCTCCTGTTTCTTATCTATTGGTTGCCCCCTGAGTGAAGTTATCTGAGAACACACAAGCTTAATCCGCTGGCACTGGCCACTTGCACCCTGGCACTGCCCGCTGGCACTGCTCCAAGGCACTGCCCCGGTACTGGCCACTTTAACCTTGGCACTGCCCCAAGGCACTTCCCCTGGCACTGTCCTATAGCACTGCCCCCTGGAACCCCAGCACTTCCCCGGCACTGTCCCAGCACCCTGGTAGCACTGCAGTGCCAGAGGGCAGTACGAGGGGGCAGTGCCAGGGGGGCCCTCTGGGGAGCTTAATTGGAGGCGGTTTCCTTTATCGGTTGGAGGTGTTCCCCTTGTGCGTGTTGGGGGGGGGTCCCCATGTTCTTTTTTTTGGGGGGGAGCTCCCTCATATCCATGGGGAGATCTCCTGGTGCGTGTGGGGAATGGGGTGGGGGAGGGGGTGGTTCCAGCGTTTTGTATCGGAGATTCTTGGGATTCCCGGTTGCTAACGTTTTCTGGCCCTGGCCCCGCCAGCGTAACGGCGTGGGCCACGACTTACGATTTATCCTGCATAGGGTGCTGGATTGCCGGGAGAGAAACCCCGGCTGTGCCGCCTGCGAGCTGCGCGTCAGTTTTCCCGCCTCAGCCAGCTCTCTGTGCACAGAAAGGAAAACTCTGCCCTGTGTCAGTTCCCATGTGTATTCTGATGACACCCAGCTATACCACTCCCTCCACCGTATCCAAATTTTCAGACTGCGTGTCCAACATCCCTACTGGATGAGCAGAGGTTTCCTCTAATTAAACGCTGGGAAGACCAAAGCCATTGTCCGCAGTTCCTGCCACAAACCTCCTTCGCAAGCCACGCGCCTTCTGCCTTCCCTGGCCAACAGTCAGATGCTGAACCAGTTATTACATTTTATGCCTTATTTGATCCCGAGATAAGTTTCCAAACCATATCACTGTGCCTATCCCCATTCCTAAAACCTCACCCAGATCCACTGTTGCCTCAGTGATGGGCTGCCGAAACCCTCATCTATTCATGGTTATCTCGAGGCGACCATTCCTATGCACTCCTGGATGGCCTCTCACATTCTAATCACTGTAAACTTGAGCTCATCCAAAGCTCTGCTGCCGGTGTCCTACCTCACACCCAGTGCTGTCTGCCTACCATCCCTCACCGACCTACGTTGCCTCCTGGTTAAGTAACACCTCGATTAAAAAAAAATTCTCAACCTTGCTTTCCAACTTTCCAAACACTCCGTGGACTCACCTTTCGCTATCTCTGTTATCTCCCGCCTGCTCTACACCCCCACTGAGTTCATTGCACTCCTCTTACTTCAGCCTCTTCAGCATCCCGGATTTTAATCACCAATGGCAGCCATGTCTTCAGCTGCCAAATCCCTAAGCTGTGGAATTCCTTCCCTCAAAGCTTTCTGCCTCTTTGCCTCCTTTTGGATGACCTTTGAAAGCTACCTTTTTGGCCAAGCTTTTGGTCATTCACCCAAATAATACCATGCATATATGACTCAATGTCAAATGTTGTTTGGTACAACGCGTCTATGAAGTACAACATTTACTCTGTAAAAGGCACTATATAAATACAAATTATTTTTGCTTAAAATTCCAATTAGCTTGCTCTGGATTTCCAGAAATTGCAGCTTCGACAGAGCATTTCCGATCTCCAGCATTTTCAGTTCTTTTCATCTCCACACAGATGGATTACTGTGCGCAATCCGACAAATGTCTTACTCTGGTTCACACTTTTAGTGCCATATTTTCAGCACTAGATCATCCTGCTAAGTTGCCCAAGGATAATTCTGACACTTGACTGGCTGAAAAGATGTTCTCTCCTCACCTTAATCATCTGGGAGAGATCGCCTGCATCTGCTAATTCCAGAACGATGTTCAGCTCATTGTTCTCAATAAATGAGTCCAAATACTTAATTATGTTGGGGTGATTCAATTGCTGCAGGATAAAGAAAGAGCAGTAAATGACTGTTGTAGCAAAATGGCTTCACGATAATGATTCCAACTTGTCTCTTCAATTAACATTATTTTTGATGGCTTTGATTCAATTTCTAAGAATATGTCACATAGAATCCATTACATCCAAACACCATTACATGCTATCAGGAATATTTTTAGCTTTATATACAAGAGAGCAAATGAATAACAAAAGAGGTAATAAAGTTACCTCATTACAAAGAATCAGCATTGGCTATATTTAAAGAGAAAAGACTGATTACAAGGGATTGCCAATCACCTTTTTCACAAGAATACAAGGTAAATGCTATTGCAAATGTTCAAAAGCTGTTCTGTAAAGAAGGATGAAAATCCTCATCAGTTCTATATATAAATACAGTGCGGATGGAGTATTGCCTCTGCCCTGCTTTCCACCTCTCCTCATGAGTACACTTGTGAAGATTGTGAGGCTCATTTGTCTTCGATTTTAACATTCAGTCTGTTTTGCGGTTATTTTATCAATGAGGAGCAGGAGACGAGGACATGGAGCTCAACATCAAAATGTGAGGGAGCTAATATAATGTGAGAAGAGTTCCAATCATTAACCCAAGCACTTCTGCAATCATAACCTTTCTACTGTGCTCGTTTATTCATCTCAATCAAGTTCTAAAGGTTAATTTCAGTGAGATTGCTGAGCGCTGTGTGACAAACCCCAATCATCTATCTTCGCTCCATCCTACATGAGATACGTTGAGGTATTAGTGCCACAAACTTTGTCTATGTAGCGTTAAATAAGCACAGTTGACGCCAACTCAACGCACAAGGTTGTGTATTTAAAATAATGCTCAATGTAGGCAATTCATTGGAGTGTGTGCAATCAGGGCAAAGAGGTTATTTGAAATGCCCCAAAATAGTGTGACTCACTAATAATCACTTAATCCTAAATGCCATCTTGCATGTCAGGATTAATGCCTGTCGCTTAGTACCTCAATAACAAGATTAGGATTCATTATTTGAGAAAGCATAATTCAAAATATGTCATAAAGGACATTCAATGATTATTTTAAGTAACCGGTCAAATTCCACCTCTAAGGTTAATTGAATCTGGTTCTTATTAACAAGAGAAACAATGAGCGATGATATGTGCAAAGATATTTGGAAAACAAAATTTGGAAATAAGATCACATTTATATTAAAAGGAAGTCCATGACATGGTAAGCTGTACAAAGTCTGTTGAAGAAAGTAAAACACATTTTTGTAACGGATGTTTGCTGAGTCCCTCTTTCTCCTTTAAGGTATTTGGTATAGAACAACAAGTTTTACGCCTGTTTCATTTCATGCTTGTCCAACATATGTCACACGCTTAAGAATAAAGAACGTGTTTGTACTTTTAGAGTAACACCCCAAAGGGCATCACAAACTGAAAACAATCTTAAAAGAGGTCATTGCACAGATAGTAGATGCATTGGTTATAATCTTCCAAAATTCTTTAGCCTCTGTAAGAGTCCCAGTGGATTGGAAAATAGTTAATGTAATACCTTTATTCAAGAAAGGAAGGAGGCTGAAAGTAGAAAACAATAGTTCAGTCAATCTAACATCTCTCATTGGGAAAGTGCTAGAATCCATGTTTAAGGAAATTACAGCAGGCTATAAAGAAAATCACAAACTGACAGGGGCAGAGCCAGTATGGTCTTGTGAAAGGAATATCGGGTTTAATTAATCTAGTAGAGTGTTTTGACAAAGTAACGAGGAAGGTGGATAAAGGGGAACCTGTAGATGTGGTGTACTTGGATTTCCAAAATGCATTTAATAATAATAATAATAATAATAATCTTTATTGTCACAAGTAGGCTTACATTAACACTGCACTGAAGTTATTGTGAAAAGCCCCTAGTCGCCACATTCTGTCACTTGTTCGGGTACATAGAGGGAGAATTCAGAATGTCCAAGTTACCAAAGAGCATGTCTTTCGGGACTTGTGGGAGGAAACTGGAGCACCCGGAAGAAACCACGCAGACACAGGGAGAACATGCAGACTCCGCACAGACAGTGACCCAAGCTGGGAATCAAACCTGGGACCCTGGCACTGTGAAGCAACAGTGCTAACCACTTTGCTACTCTGCTGGCCTCCATGTGACTCCAAATCCCACAGTGATGAGTTTGGCTCTAAACTCTGAAAATGGCTGAGCGAGTCCCTCAGTTCATGGGAAATTGGGGATGAGCGTTGATTGCCGACCCTGCTACAGTCGCTCACAGTCCTATGAAAGAGTGTTTAACAAGGTGCCACATCAAAGGATACTACACTAGATAAGAGCACATTGTATAGGGAAGGTAACATATTGGCATGGATAAATGATTGCTTAGCTAATAGGAAGCAAAGAATAAGGATAAATGTGTCTTTTTCAGATTGTCACACTGTAACTAATGGAGTGCTCTAGGGATCAGGGTCCTCAACTATTTATAATCTATATCAATGACTTCGATGAAGGAACCGAGTGGTCAATAGTTAAATTTGTTGAAAGTAAATTGTTAAGAGGAGGTAGAGTGTCTGCAAACAACTATGGACTAGTTAAGTGAGTGAACACGAATTTGGCAAATGGAGTATAACGTCGGTAAATGTGAACTTGCCCATTTAGCAGGAAGAATAGAAAAGCAGTATATTATTTAAATGGACAGGGATTGCAGAGCTCAATAGTACAGAGGGATCTGGCTGTACTGGTATCTGAATCACATAAGGTTAGCATGCAGGTGCAGCAAGTGACTTAATTGGCAGAGCTTTAGAATTCAAAAGTAGGGATATAATGATGGATGTATAAGATACTGGTGAGGCCATAGCTGGAGTATTGTGTGCAGTTCTGGTCACCACATTACAGGAAGGATGTAATTACTCTGGAGAGAGTGCAGAGAAGACTTACTGGAATGTTGTCAGGACTGGAGGATTGTAGCTACGGGGAGAGTTTGTGGTCGGAGAGAGAAGGCCGAGGGGTTACACGATTGAGGTACACAAAATTGTGAGGGGTAGAGATGGAGTAGACAGGAGGAGCCTGTTTCCCTTGGCAGTGAGTTCAAAAACCAGCGATCATAGATTCAAGGTAAGTGGCAGAAGGACCAGAGGCGACATGAGGAAATACTTTTTTACGCAGAGGGTGGTGGGTGTCTGGAATTCGCTGCCTCAGTTGGTGGCGGTGGCAGAGACCCTAAATTGCCAGCTTGCATGTCAGGATTAATGCCTGTCACCCAGTACCTCAAGTGCTGTAAGCTGCAGGGCTATGGGCCGTGTGCAAGAAGATGGGGTTAGCAAGGGCACCTGGGTGTCATTGGGTTGGCATGGAGAGGATGGGCTGAATGGCCCCCTTCTGTACTGCATCATTTCTATGGTTCCATGGTAGGTAAATGGAATGTTGGCATTTATTGCAAGAGGAATGGAATATAAGAGTGGGGATATTTTACTGAATCTGTACAGGGCCTTGGTAAGACCACATCTGAAATACTGGGCGGGATTCTCCCAGCCCTGGGCCAGGCCGGAGAATCCTCGCGAACGGGCCACGCCGCCCTGACGCCGGCACGCTGCGGAGAATCGGCGCCATTGGCGCCGACGCGGTTGGTGCGGCGCCAGTCGCAGGCCGCTCTCCGCGGCCGGCCCGCCGATTCTCCGGCCTGGATGGGCCGAGCGGCCGTACGAAAAGAGCCGAGTCCCGCCGGCGTCGTTCTAACCTGCTCTGAGCCAGCGGGACCTCGGCGTTGGCTGATAGGTCGTGTGGCAGCCTGTGGGAGGGGGGGGTCTGACCCCGGGGGGGGAGGAGCCTCTGATGTGGCCTGGCCTGCGATCGGGGCCCACCGATCGGCAGGCCAGCCTCTGTGGCTGGGGGCCTCCTTTCCTACGCGCCGGCCCCTGTTGTCCTGCGCCATGTTGCGTCGGGGCCGTTACATTGAAGGAGGCCACTGCGCATGCGCGCGTTGGTGCCGGCGCCGCTGTGCATGGCTTCGTTGGCACCGGCGCAACTGCGCATGCGCGGCGCCCAGTTCGCGCCGGGATCGGCAGCTGGAGCGGCGCGAACCGCTCCTGCGCCATGCTGGCCCCCTGTAGGGGACCTGTGGGAGCAGCCCGTTCACGCCATCAGACCATAAGACATAGGAGCGGAAGTAAGGCCATTCGTCCCATCGAGTCCACTCCACCATTCAATCATGGCTGATTTCAACTCCATTTACCCGCTCTCTCTCCATAGCCCTTAATTCCTCGAGAAAGCAAGAATTTATCAACTTCTGTCTTAAAGCCACTCAACGTCCCGGCCTCCACCGCCCTCTGTGGCAATGAATTCCACAGACCCACCACTCTCTGGCTGAAGAAATTTCCCCTATTCTCTGTTCTAAAGTGACTCCCTTTTATTCTAAGGCTGTGCCCCCGGGTCCTAGTTTCCCCTGCTAATGGAAACAACTTCCCTACATCCACCCTATCTAAGCCATTCATTATCTTGTAAGTTTCTATTAGATCTCCCCTCAACCTCCTAAACTCCAATGAATATAATCCCAGGATCCTCAGACGTTCATCGTATGTTAGGCCTACCATTCCTGGGATCATCCGTGTGAATCTCTGCTGGACCCGCTCCAGTGCCAGTATGTCCTTCCTGAAGTGTGGGGCCCAAAATTGCTCACAGTATTCTAAATGGGGCCTAACTAGTGCTTTATGAAGCTTCAGAAGTACATCCCTGCTTTTATATTCCAAGCCTCTTGAGATAAATGACAACATTGCATTTGCTTTCTTAATTACGGACTCAACCTGCAAGTTTACCTTTGGAGAATCCTGGACTAGGACTCCCAAGTCCGTTTGCACTTCAGCATTATGAATTTTGTCACCGTTTAGAAAATAGTCCATGCCTCTATTCTTTTTTCCAAAGTGCAAGACCTCGCACTTGCCCACGTTGAATTTCATCAGCCATTTCTTGGACCACTCTCCTAAACTGTTTAAATCTTTCTGCAGCCTCCCCACCTCCTCCATACTACCTGCCCCTCCACCTATCTTTGTATCATCGGTAAACTTAGCCAGAATGCCCCCAGTCCCGTCATCTAGATCGTTAATATATAAAGAGAATAGCTGTGGCCCCAACACTGAACCCTGCGGGACACCATTCGTCACCGGTTGCCATTCCGAAAAAGAACCTTTTATCCCAACTCTCTGCCTTCTGCCTGACAGCCAATCGTCAATCCATGTTAGTACCTTGCCTCGAATACCATATTTTACTCAGCAGTCTCCCGTGAGGCACCTTATCAAAGGCCTTTTGGAAGTCAAGATAGATAACATCCATTGGCTCTCCTTGGTCTAACTTATTTGTTATCTCTTCAAAGAACTCTAACAGGTTTGTCAGGCACAACCTCCACTGACTAAATCCATGCTGACTTGTCCTAATCCGACCCTGCACTTCCAAGAATTTAGAAATCTCATCCTTAACGATGGATTCTAGAATCTTGCCAACAACCGAGGTTAGGCTTATTGGCCTATAATTTTCCATCTTTTTTCTTGTTCCCGTCTTGAACAGGGGGGTTACAACAGCGATTTTCCAATCCTCTGGGACTTTCCCTGACTCCAGTGACTTTTGAAAGATCATAACTAATGCCTCCACTATTTCTTCAGCTATCTCCTTTAGAACTCTAGGATGTAGCCCATCTGGGTCCGGAGATTTATCAATTTTTAGACCTCTATTTCTCTAGCACGTGACGGCTTTGTGACGGCTACCATATTCAACTCTGCCCCCTGACTCTCCTGAATTGTTGGGATATTACTCATGTCTTCTACTGTGAAGACTGACGCAAAGTACTTATTTAGTTCCTCAGCTATTTCCTTGTCTCCCATCACTAGATTACCAGCGTCATTTTGGAGCGGCCCAATGTCTACTTTTTCCTCCCGTTTGTTTTTAATATATTTAAAGAAACTTTTACTATCATTCCTAATGTTACTGGCTAGCCTACCTTCATATTTGATCCTCTCTTTCCTTATTTCTCTCTTTGTTATCCTCTGTTTGTTTTTGTAGCTTTCCCAATCTTCTGACTTCCCACTACTCTTTGCCACATTATAGGCTTTCTCTTTTGCTTTGATGCATTCCCTGACTTCCATTGTCAGCCATGGCTGCCTAATCCCCCCTCTGATATCCTTTCTTTTCTTTGGGATGAACCTCTGTACTGTGTCCTCAATTACTCCCAGAAACTCCTGCCATTGCTCTTCTACTGTCTTTCCCACTAGGCTCTGCTCCCAGTCAATTTTCATCAGTTCCTCCCTCATGCCCCTGTAGTTACCTTTATTTAACTGTAACACCTTTACATCTGATTCTACCTTCTTTCTTTCAAATTGCAGACTGAATTCTACCACATTATGATCACTGCCTCCTAAGTGTTCCCTTACTTTAAGATCTTTTATCAAGTCTGACTCATTACATAACACTAAGTCCAGAATGGCCTGTTCCCTCGTGGGCTCCATCACAAGCTGTTCCAAAAAGCCCTCCTGTAAACATTCAATGAATTCCCTTTCTTTTGGGTCCACTGGCAACATTATTTACCCAGTCCACCTGCATATTGAAGTCCCCCATGATCACTGTGACCTTGCCTTTCTGACATGCCCTTTCTATTTCGTGGTGCATTTTGTGCCCCTGGTCCTGACATAACTAGGAGGCCTGTACATAACTCCCATTATGGTTTTTTTGCCTTTGTGGTTCCTCAACTCTACCCACATCATCTGACCCTATGTCGTTTAGTGCTATTGATTTTAATTTAATTCCTAATTAACAAGGCAACCCCGCCCCCTCTGCCCACCTCTCTGTCTTTTCGATAGGTTGTGAATCCCTGGATGTTTAAATGCCAGTCCTGAACCCCCTGCAACCACGTCTCTGTGATGCCTACCACATCATACCTGCCAGTCACAATCTGGGCCACAAGCTCATCTACCTTGTTCCATACACTGCGCGCATTTAAATATAGCACCTTTAATTCTCTATTGACCGTCCCTTTTAGTTTTCTTAGTGTGGTGGACCTTGGTTTACTGAGCCTTTCCATACACTGTGTCATATTTTGTGAGATGGGGGACTATCGTAACCTCTCCTGAGTTCTGTCTTTTCGTGCATTTTTGTATTCCTAAGCAGCTACGCTTCCCACTGATTACTTCACCTCTTGGTTCCCTGACTTTCCCTTCCCCCCCCAATCTCTAGTTTAAAGTCCTATTGACCACCCTATTTACTCTTTTCGCCAGAACACTGGTCCCAGCTCTGTTCAGGGGGAGACCATCCCAACGGTATAAATCCCCCATGTCCCAAAACTGATGCCAGTGTCCCATGAAAATGAACCCCTCTTTCCCACACCACTCTTTCAGCCACGTGTTAACTTCCCTTATTCTTGCCTCCCTATGCCAATTTGCACGTGGCTCGGGCAGTAATCCGGAGATTATGACCCTTGAGGACCTGTTTTTTAATTTGAATCCTAGCTCTTTATAATCTCTAAACAGGTCCTCTTTCCTAGACTTGCCTATGTTGTTGGTACCGACATGGACCACAACAACTGGATCCTCCCCCTCCCTCTCCAGTATCCTTTCAAGCCGGTCAGAGATGTCCCGCATCCTAGCACCCGGCAGGCAACATACCATGCGGGACTCTTTATCCTGCTTACAAAGGATACTATCTATCCCCCTGATAATAGAATCCCCTACAACTACAACTTGCCTATTTACTCCCTCCCCTTGAATGGCCTGCTGAACCATGGTGCCTTGGTCAGCTGACTCATCCTTCCTGCAGCCCTGTTCGCCATCCACACAGGGAGCAAGTGCCTTGTACCTGTTGGACAGGGTCAAGGGCTGAGGATCCTGGGTTCCTGACTGCTGGTCCCCTTTACCTGCCTGACTTGCAGTCACACCCTGCTGTCCCTGACCACTGGCAGGATTTAAACTACTTACTCTGACAGGTGTGACTGCCTCCTGAAACACAGTGTCGACGTAAGTCTCCCCCTCCCGGATGTGCCTCAGTGTTTGAAGCTCAGACTCCAGCTCATCAACTCTGAGCCGGAGCTCTTTGAGCAGCCAACACTTACTGCAGATGTGGTCGCTGCAGCTCGCAATGGGATCTGCCAGATCCCACATCAAGCAGCTCAAGCACTTCACCTGACCAGCCATCTCTAATTAATTAATTAGTTTAATTTAAGTTTACTAGTTTAGCTGTGTGTTTTTTTACATTTGGGGCAGATTTGCTATCAACCAATCAGATCAAATTGAGAAAAAAAAGTGGAAAACAGGAAGTTACCGTAAGGTTTTTATACTCACACAGAGACTGTTCCTCCTCCTCCGAACGGCTCCCGAAACTTTCCTGGTTACCTCACTGCACCAAATTACCAAGTTTCAAATTCCCCACTCTGGATGTGTCTCACTCAGGCTGTGTCTCTTTGACCTGCGCAACGCGACGGCGTTAACGACGGCGTGGACACTCTGCCGCGGGATTGGAGAATCCCACCCACTGTGTACAGTTTGATTTCTTTATTTGAAAAAAAATAAAATTGCTTTCGAAGCAGTTCAGAGAAGGTTCACCCAACTCATTCCTGGGATGAAGGGTTTATCTCAAAGAAGAAAGGTTGGACAGGTTGGGCCTATAACCATTGGAGTTTAGAAGGAGAGGTCTTGTTGAAGCATGTAAGATCTTGAGGGGATTGGATAGGGTGGATACGGGAGGAGGGTTCCTCTTGTGGGCAGAGTTTAAGGATGAGGTCTCCCTTTTAAGAATTCTTTTCTCTCAGAGGGTCATGGGAGTGTGAAATGTTCTTTCCCAGAAAGCAGTGGAGGCTGGGTCTTTATATGTATTCAAGGCTGAATTGGGTTGACTTTTTCTTGGTCAAGTGTTATGGGTGGGTGGAGGGGGGGGGGCACACAGCAGTGGAGCTGAGACCGCAACCAGATCAACCATTCTTATTGAATGGTGGGGTAGGTTTGAAGGGCTGAATGGCCGACTCCTGCTCTTAATTCCTCTGTTCCTATCAAACAATGGAGGTGATTTTGCTGGACCTGATGCTAATAGAATAGTAATAGCCTCAATGTGGGGTCAATCGCATTAACTCCCCATTAACTCCATAGATGCAACCAGCGCCATTTTGGAAGAGGGCCTATACCACAAGTTGCCGAAAGCACCTGCTCAATGCAATCAGAATGCAAGCACTCTGATTATTAGTTTTGGTTGACATTGGTTGGAGAGTGCGCCATGTATTCCATGGGCTATAAAGTCAAAGAGGCCCGGCCAAGGTAACTTTGAAATGATCTTTGTTGGGCTCCACTTCCACAGTGCCCAGAACAGTAATCTGGGTCGCCGTCGCTCTTGCTTCATAATTGAGACCCCATGCCTGCCAGGGTAGTCCAATATTGACAAGACAAACTACCTTGTTGTCATGGTGATAGGCCAGCACACCCAGCCAGTCAGAATCAGTCCATTGAGTTACTTTGAAGGATGCTCGCCCTTGGCCTGCAGAATGTCCAGTTTTGCTGAACAAAATTCCATGGGCAGCCATGGGAATAAGCAGAAATCTGTTTGGTCATTTTAATTTTATGCAATGCTTCAGCTCGTAGATTATAATAAGCTTAAACCAGCAATGGTTCGCAATGAATAAACACCATTCTGTTAAAAAAGTTATCAAATAAATGTGAATTTTTACTTTGCAGCGATTCTTTTTGGTTAATGCAGTGATTGAGACGACGAATATAATTTGCTGGAGCTGGTCACTATTTAATTATGGACCATTACATAACTGAAAAGATCAAATCTAAATAATTCAGCCGTAGGCTGTTACTTTAAAATAACTGCTGTATATCATTCAAAATCAGAATTAAGTACAAGAAACATAATATCATGTGAATCATTGGAATGCCTGGATTACTGCCACAGAATGAAATACTTGTCAATCCTGCGACATGCAAATATAAATTAGAAATGTTTAATCTAGCATAACCACAAGAAAATTCTAGGCAGCCTTCCATTGTAATACGTAAAGATGACATTAAAAAAAAACCACAGGTTAAAAGCTTTAAACGATATAGGACAGTCTGGAAGAATGCAGCCAATTGTTGGGAAGGACGAGCTGTGCATTCGACCCAGCCATCAGCAGCTCATTGCTTCGGGGACAGAAACTTCACTTTCACCTCTCGGACCACTAACCTGAGCACTGATTTGTCCAGAAGTGATGATTAGCTTTCTTACCAAAGGCTCACTATGAACATTTCCCTGAGAATATAACGCCAGCCTGTGATCTTAAGTGCAAAAAATCTTTTTTATGAATGCATGGATTAGCTGAAACCGTAGAAAATGAATTCTCTGAGCAACATCCAGCTGTTGTGACTTCTGTTTCTCTGTTTCACCATAGTAAATTTTGGTGGGGCAATTTAAACCCTTACAAATAGATCATTTTCCTGGGCCCCCCCCCCCCATACACATCTATCACCACCAGCATGGAGTGTAACATAAAAGTACTGCTTACGTGGTGCATCATTGTGACGGAATTATGGTTGACATATCCAGTGATGGAACTGTTGGGGAAGATTTATACCCCCCCTCCCCCCAAGGACAGGTTGAGTTGAGAATGGCTGTGGAATGGGGGGATTAAAGTAATGATTTCTCAATTGGTACTGCAAGCCGGCTCCAATACTCGCACGTCTGGGTTTGGCTATCAGGAAGAAAACTTCTAACTGAGGTCTGGAATTTAATTAATGCAGGTGGATGGGTAGTGCAATTAACATTCTTATGCGACATCCTCGTAAATTGATTTTAAAGTGTCTCTGAATTTAGCATCTGCAGCATGGATTTTCAGAGGCTTGGGAAACCGGCCAGTGAAGCGGGGGTGAGATTGAATAGAAGTGAGGCACGATCAATTTGGCTGGAGACGAAGTTGAATTCAAACTGAGGCTTTATTTGTCTCTGAAGTGTGGCCTCCTACAGCAGCTGACAAAATGGCTGCGAGCTGAAGGCCACGCATATTTATAACCCGGCTCCTGGGCGGAGCTAGCATGCAGGGGCCCAGGGGAACCTGTAGTGCAGGTTCTACCGTACAACCCTTAATATAGGAACACAGTGGTTTACCACAAGAAGTTCAGGCCGGAATTTCAATTTGTCAAGGCCATGCCCGCCCCACCCTTTTATTGCAGCTTGTGCCTCAGTTCACCCTTACAAACATTGGGCAAAAAGTTCTTGTGCAGAAACAGTTTTCCTCAACCTTGATGGTATTCAAACTGACAGGATTGTGATTGGATGCAACTGGTGTCAGTGGAGGAAGATACTTGGCCGTGGCGCCGTTCTGCAGTAGGATGAGCAACTGCTCAGGCGAGGGGTGCACAGGAGAGGGCTGGAAGCAGCAGGATACATGACCCAGCATTTGCAGACACTTTCCTTGACCTCAAGGCCAGATTGTCACAACAGTTGGTTGCAGACATCTGCAGCCTCCTAGTAGAAGGCCTGTTACCTCCTGGATACGGCGGACACACATTATCAGTGACTCTGAAAGTTGTCACCACCCTCAATCTTTTTATCTCTGCTTCTTTCCAGGGAGTTCCTGAAGCCATGTCAAGGTGCTTGCAGACTGCTATACATAAATGTGTAAATCAAGTGATGTGTGAATTGCTTGCCAGGGCTGGGAGTTATGTAAATTTCCTGTGATGGTGAGAACCAGAAAGAGAGCCCGATCTGACGGGATTCCCTGAGGTACACTGCGCCAGTGCCTCTGCACACTTGGCAAAAGCACCGCCAGAATAATCAAGAGCTTTTATAAACTGCGGCTGCACAACATTGTGAGGACTGCAGTGTTACGATCTGCTTGGAGGCCCATAATCTTTTTTAAAAAAAGAATCCCCATGATGCCAACCGAAAGAAAACCGCTGAGCAAGAGGATGAAGAGGTCCAACTCGATCCTTAATGAGTTGGTGTTGCAGAGAATTGCACGGATATCTGCCGTGGAGATGGTGGCTTCAGCATCTTCAGGTTTGGTTCTCAAATGAAACCAACGCGAGCCATGATCACAGATGTGCAGATATCTGCCACATTAAACAAGATGACAAATACTTTATCCATGACCGCACAATGCTTCACTGATCTCCATCATGTTGGCCTGCAGCAGTGGTGGGAGCGATATGACAGAGGTCCAGGAGTGGGATGATGGGAAAAGAGGACAGCAACATGCAAACTCCACTCAAAGTGCTTCCACTTCTCACCCTCTGCCACCCCCAACACCCACATCCATTTCAGCCAATACCAAACATAATAATAATCATCGTTATTGTCACAAGCAGGCTTACATTAACAGTGTAATGAAGTTACTGTGAAAAGCCCCTAGTCGCCATCTCCGGCGCCTGTTCGGGTACACGGAGGGAGAATTCAGAATGTCCAAATTGCCTAACAGCACGTCCTTCGGGACTTGTAGAAGGAAAGGGGAGCACCCGGAGGAAACCCACGCAGACACGGGGAGAACGTGCAGACTCCACACAGACAGTGACCCAAGCCGGGAATCGAACCTGGGACCCTGGTGCTGTGAAGCAACAATGCTAACCACTGTGCTACCGTGCCGCCCGTTGCTGCGTTTTCTTCCCATGCACAGGTGGAATTTATGATTGGGCCTTCAGGGGCTCTAAAATCTAGAGGATGTAAGCCCAAAATATTGCAATAGTCAGGGCTGGAATATGAGCCTGTCACTATTTCTGCCAAAGTCAACAGAGTACCGTGCATTCGGTGAGAGTGATTATGTGACAGATGGACCATGTTGCTTAAGAATTCAGGTGAGCGGCAATAGGGAATTGATAAATGGGGGTATCATGATGTGCATATAAGGTGAAGGCTGCATGTTGCTGAAAGTTGAGTGGGTGTGTGGAACAATGTGATGAAGAACATTTAACAGGATGGAATGAACGTTGGAGTTTAAATCATAGCATGTAATTGAATAATATTTTATCACTTGTCTCGGTTTTCCTACTCTGCCTCAAAGTCCAGCTGCTCAACTCGAACCCTCTTCTTAGAGAAAATCACAGATTTCTTCCTCTCATTGCTGAGGAAAATCATTTCCCTCCTGCTGCTGATTGTACTCAGCAATAATTGTGGTGATGGCGCATTGAATCTGGGTGCAACCCTTGTTCTATGTTCACCATCCTGAACACCTCCAATTTCCCAATTGTGCCCCATGCTTTTAAATACAATGAGATTGTGCCATGGGGCCGTGCATCATGCCCACTGCACAGCTTGGAGGAGCCAAGTCCAGGGGTCAGATTGTTTGATTTGAGTAGAGGTTGCAGATTCCAACTTGACTTCCAGGTTTGACCCACGGAATTCTGCCCCACTACTCTGAAGCCACCTTCAGATTAATATTTGGGCAGCACGGTAGCACACTGGATAGCACTGTGGCTTCACTGCACCAGGGTCCCAGGTTCGATTCCCCGCTGGGTCACTGTCTGTGCAGAGTCTGCACGTTCTCCCCGTGTCTGCGTGGGTTTCCTCCGGGTGTTCCGGTTTCCTCCCACAGTCCAAAGGCGTGCAGGTTAGGTGGAATGGCTGTGCTAAATTGCCCTTAGTGACCAAAAAGGTTTGGAGGGGTTACTGGGTTATGGGGATAGGGTGGAAGTGAGGGCTTAAGTGGGTTGGTGCAGACTTGGTGGGCCGAATGGCCTCCTTCTGCACTGTATGTTCCATGTTCACACAGAACAGATGGAGACTGCAGTGGTCTTAACATATTACTGATGTCTAATGCGGGAGGTGACTATGCTTTGAATATCTTAGACTGTTACAAGCATTAACAACAGAACCAGTGTGTCTGTGAGTACCAGTCAGTTTAATGAGTTTAAACTTGACAGCTTTGATAGAAAAATTTCTGATTGAAAATGACCATGATTAAACTGCTATTAAAAAAAAGCATGATTGAAAAAGCTGCTTCAGACTCCCAGTCTGCCAACATATGGGCTCCTGCCAAGCAGCCAGTTTGTTTACATCATGAATTTCTGGCTTTGGAACCAAGAAATTCCTGAGGACAATACTCCTTTTATATCCCTTTATGCAAGGAATCAAAATGAAATTCTGATGACATTGATCTGAACAGATTTGGCCACACTGATTTTGGGTGGCATCTTTTCCCCTGAACCCGTGGGTGCCAGGCACCTTGTAATTGGAGGCTGGCACCTCATATTGGCAAGTACCCTGGGCATGAGATGAGCAGAAACTCAAATCGACAAGGTTTTACCGAGACCAGCTGGCGTATTGTGGGTTTACTATTTAAATTTGTGTCTGTGCATCAGTGAACCTGCTGGAGTTTTACTAATATGCAGGAAGACAGTTCTTTTTGCAGAAAGTTTACACTATCTACATTTATACGGACAGATCAATAATGATATTTCTAAGGGGGTGGGAAGGAAGGGGGAGACACCGATTGGAATGAAGTAGGTGCATTCCATGGAAGGAGTGATAGACCATTGTAACAGGAGATATCACGGGCAGAACGGTAGCACAGTGGTTAGCACAGTTGCTTCACAGCTCCAGGGTCCCAGGTTCGATTCCCGACTTGGGTCATTGTCTGTGCGGAGTCTGCACGTTCTCCCCGTGTCTGTGTGGGTTTCCTCCGGGTGCTTCGGTTTCCTCCCACAGTCCAAAGATGTGCAGTTTAGATGGATTGGCCATGATAAATTGCCCTCAGGTTAGGTGGGGTTACTGGTTTACTGATGCTCTTTCCAAGAACTGATGCAGACTCGATGGGCTGAATGGCCTCTTACTGCACTGTAATTTCTATGATCATGAGCAGAGTGGACTAAACTCAGCTGTTTGTCCAGTGCTATTGGAGCGATGAATACTAAGGTGAATCTCACAATCCAATTAAAATGGAAATGTTTCAGGCGATGCAATTTATCCACGATCGATTGGACTTTGCAGGTCAGCTTTCTTAAAATTAGAGCTGGACCTTTAAAGGGTGATGCCGAAAAGCATATAATCACACTAATGGTATTGGATATCTGTAACTCTCCAAAACGTCACTGAGACGGGGGTCAATTGCAAATTTCAACACTGAATCTTAAGGGTTTTGTTAGACAAGTTATTGTGGAGTACTGTAGCAAGGAAAGTATCTGAAGCTAAGGTATGAATCAAACACAATCCAACTGAAAGGTGGAACAGGTTTGAAGGGCTGAATGGTCTACTCCTGTTCCGATATTACTGGTTTTCATGTTCAATTTTACCACCATCGTAAGAAGTAACCAGAGGATGAGTGAGTTGAGATCTGACTGAATCAAGTCTCCACATGGAGGATAAATGATAACGGTCCACAGTTAGAATCACAGAATGTTACAGGGTGATATGAGGCCACTCGGTCCACTGTGTCCATGCTAGCCGTTTGACGGAGCAACTCACCTCATCCCACACCTCCGACCGTGAACTACAGGCCGGTGAGCCTTACTTCAGTGGTAGGGAAATTACTGGAGAGAATTCTTCGAGACAGGATCTACTCCCATTTGGAAGCAAATGGACGTATTAGTGAGAGGCAGCACGGTTTTGTGAAGGGGAGGTCATGTCTCACTAACTTGATAGAGTTTTTCGAGGAGGTCACTAAGATGATTGATGCAGGTAGGGCAGTAGATGTTGTCTATATGGACTTCAGTAAGGCCTTTGACAAGGTCCCTCATGGTAGACTAGTACAAAAGGTGAAGTCACACGGGATCAGGGGTGAACTGGCAAGGTGGATACAGAACTGGCTAGGCCATAGAAGGCAGAGGGTAGCAATGGAGGGATGCTTTTCTAATTGGAGGGCTGTAACCAGTGGTGTTCCACAGGGATCAGTGCTGGGACCTTTGCTCTTTGTAGTATATATAAATGATTTGGAGGAAAATGTAACTGGTCTGATTAGTAAGTTTGCAGACGACACAAAGGTTGGTGGAATTGCGGATAGCGATGAGGACTGTCTGAGGATACAGCAGGATTTAGATTGTCTGGAGACTTGGGCGGAGAGATGGCAGATGGAGTTTAACCTGGACAAATGTGAGGTAATGCATTTTGGAAGGGCTAATGCAGGTAGGGAATATACAGTGAATGGTAGAACCCTCAAGAGTATTGAAAGTCAAAGAGATCTAGGAGTACAGGTCCACAGATCACTGAAAGGGGCTACACAGGTGGAGAAGGTAGTCAAGAAGGCATACGGCATGCTTGCCTTCATTGGCCGGGGCATTGAGTATAAGAATTGGCAAGTCATGTTGCAGCTGTATAGAACCTTAGTTAGGCCACACTTGGAGTATAGTGTTCAATTCTGGTCGCCACACTACCAGAAGGATGTGGAGGCTTTAGAGAGGGTGCAGAAGAGATTTACCAGAATGTTGCCTGGTATGGAGGGCATAAGCTATGAGGAGCGATTGAATAAACTCGGTTTGTTCTCACTGGAACGAAGGAGGTTGAGGGGCGACCTGATAGAGGTATACAAAATTATGAGGGGCATAGACAGAGTGGATAGTCAGAGGCTTTTCCCCAGGGTAGAGGGGTCAATTACTAGGGGGCATAGGTTTAAGGTGAGAGGGGCAAAGTTTAGAGTAGATGTACGAGGCAAGTTTTTTACGCAGAGGGTAGTGGGTGCCTGGAACTCACTACCGGAGGAGGTAGTGGAGGCAGGGACGATAGGGACATTTAAGGGGCATCTTGACAAATATATGAATAGGATGGGAATAGAAGGATACGGACCCAGGAAGTGTAGAAGATTGTAGTTTAGTCGGGCAGTATGGTCGGCACGGGCTTGGAGGGCCGAAGGGCCTGTTCCTGTGCTGTACATTTCTTTGTTCTTTGTTCTTTGTTCTTTGACTCCTGTATTTCTTTCCTTCAGCTCATTGTCCGGTTTCACTTTGAGAGCCATGATTGGCTCTGCCTCCACTACACTTGTAGATAGATCGTAACCACATGGTGCGTGGGAAAGATTTTCTCGAAACACTTCTTAACAAACACATTAGATCACTCCAGCTAATCCCTTTACAGAAGCTGTGACAAATGGTGAAGAGGGGGACTGTATTGTCTGTAACTAAACATGCATGTTGTTTTTCTTATTTTTCAAATTTCTAGGGCTCGATTCTCCAATTATCAGCCTATGTCCTAAAGCCAGCGTGGGAACGGTGGCATTTTACGGCCGAATATTCAGCGCAAAACGGTCACCGATCCTCCGTTTGGCAGGGCGCTAGCAGGAAGGCAGCGTAGAGCACCCGGCTCTAGCTGCCGATATGGCCTGGAGAATTGGCAGGTCCATGGCCGGCATGCACACGGTGGCAGCCTGCAGCGGCCACGCCGTGCAACATGGCGCCGGGCGCGTGCGGACCCGGACTGCAAAATAGTCCACCCCCTTTGGCCGGCTCGTGACCCTCAGACCACCCACAACTGCTTCCAGCACCTGCCAAATTCCCCCTGCCCGCGGATCGACCCTCCCCCAACTATGTCGGCGCTGGACTGAGTCTGCAGTAGCCACATCGAGTTCCCAACAAATAATAGCACACTCGACCGACGCCGTCGGGAAATTGGCCTGTCGGGGGTGGAGCATTGGGGAGTGGGCCTCAGGCAACGTCCTGAGACCGTCGATATGGCGAGCGGTGTACTCCATTTTGGAGGGGCGGAGCATCGCGAAGCGGCGCCGTCCCCGATTTCGGCGGTGACCTTTATTCTCCGGCCATTGCCGAACGCGCTTTTGGCGTCGCCGTCCGGAAAATCCCACCCCTAATATCTAGGCCTATAACGCACAGAACAGGTTAGAAATATCACCATAACTAAAGTCAGGAATAGGCCTTGAATCATGGGAAGAAGAGTGGACCAGGCGGTAACAAGCATCTAATCTTATGATTTTTGGTTCTTAATATAACTTGCAGTGATTTTAAACTGGCAGTTTTGGAATCAGTGTTCACAATGACATTGCATTCAAACGCAAATCCAATGGCCAATTTATTACTCAATGGTATGTTAGAAATGTGCCCACATTTTGATTTCTCAAAATTAAAAAAGCTAGTCAGGCAGTTAAATGTTTAATGCAACATTCTGCAAGGAGCTCCCAATGATCTGGCCTGACGGTCAGATGGTCTGATAGAGAAGAAAGGAAGATAAAATATGAAAACAATTACCTTTGAAATGGCAAGTGTGATTTGGTACAATGGGTTAAAGTAACTCAGTTCAACCCCAAGGGAGCTGGCCCCGAATCCTGTCCATATTTGATTATAAAGTGTTTGGACAATGTCAGCCTGCAGTGGCAGAGCTGAGCACATTAATCTCATGATTGGAAATTAAAATCAATCATTTAAGGTCATCAATTGGGTAGTGCATGTTACACAAATGAATTTATTTTATTTTGAATTCCAGGGATTATATTACAGTTTAAAGCACAATTTTTAAAAAAAAATGTTAAACTATAGGCTACTTGCCAGTGCATTTTTAGTTAGCTTTGACAAATGACAGGGCAACAAGGTAGCACAGTGGTTAGCACAGTTGCTTCACAGCTCCAGGGTCCCAGGTTCGATTCCCGGCTTGGGTCACTGTCTGTGCGGAGTCTGCTCATTCTCACTATGTCTGCGTGGGTTTCCTCCGGGTGCTCCGGTTTCCTCCCACAGTCCAAAGATGTACAGGTTAGGTGGATTGGCCATGCTATATTGCCCTTAGTGTCCAAAAAGATTGGGTGGGGTTACTGAGTTATGGGGATAGGTTGGAGGTATGGGATTAAGTGGGGTGCTCTTTCCAAGGGCCGGTGCAGGCACGATGGGCTGAATGGCCTCCTGCAGCACTGTAGATTCCATGATTCTATGACACCTTGCTGGCACTTCGAAGTTTACCAAAAAATGTAATTTCGGCATCATGCATTGATGGGGGCCTGAAATTGATATGAATTGCACTGGTTTCTTTACGTGTAAAGCAGGCACAAGGCATTTCACATTCATAGTTAGACTGCCTGTGTTCAATCTGCACAGGCACTGATCCCATGAACAAGTAAAATAGGTGCTCAGCACTTCATAAAGGATCCCGTCAAGATAATTTTCAGACTAGCCCTGTGCAGGTTTCTTTCGCAACCCCAATGACTACCAACAAAAGATAAGATTAAATAACCACTCCTGTGGAGCCCAGAAAAACAGGAGTGCTTCTACCTTGAGTTTCTTTTAACTTTATTGATGTCTGCTTTTGTTCACCTTGACACCAGCCTTGGTCATGGGTGAACAATGCATGACACCGGGGGCGAAATTCTCCCCCAACGGCGGGATGCCCGCCGACTGGCGCCAAAGCCGGCGCTAATCAGACGGGCATCGCGCCGGTAAAAAGGTGCGGAAGTCTCCGCATCTTTGGCGGCCTAGCCCCAACATTGAGGGGCTAGGCCGACGCCGGAGGGATTTCCGCCCCGCCAGCTGGTGGAAATGGCGTTTGTTGCCCCGCCAGCTGGCGCGGAAATGCGGCGCATGCGCGGGAGCGTCAGCGGCCGCTGTCAGTTTCCCAGCGCATGCGCGGGAGCGTCAGCGGCCGCTGTCAGTTTCCCGCGCATGCGCAGTGGGGAGAGTCTCTTCCGCCTCCGCCATGGTGGAGGCCGTAGCGGAGGTGGAAGGGAAAGAGTGCTACGGGGTGGGCCCCGATCGCGGGCCAGGCCACCGTGGGGGCACCCCCCGGGGTCAGATCGTCCCGCGCCCCCCCAGGACCCCGGAGCCCGCCCACGCCGCCTGGTCCCGCCGGTAAATACCAGGTTTGATTTACGTCGGCGTGACAGGCAATTCCTGGGCGGGACTTCGGCCCATCCGGGCCGGAGAATCCAGCGGGGGGTCCCGCCAACCGGCACGGCCGGATTCCCGCCCCCGCCCAATCTCCGGGAGCGGAGACTTCGGCGGGGGCGGGATTCACGGCGGCCAATGGCCATTCTCCGACCCGGCGGGGGGTCGGAGAATGACGCCCCTGGTTTGGGGTTTGATGGAGGCTGAAGTTGATCTGTGGCCTCCTACTTTCCTTCAAGCATATCTATTCCTTTAACTTTCACTTACAGCATTGGGCATGTTCCCCACACAAGCTAAGTGATTATTTGAATCACCTTGAGCTGGATATTCAGGTTATTGTTCCACCAACTTGTAATCCTCCAGCACAACAACATAAAATCTGACTAATTGTATTGAATTTTTTGAAGAGGTGACTAAGGTAGTGGACAGGGGAATGTCAATGGATGTTATTTATATGGACTTCCAGAAGGCATTTGATAAAGTCCCACATAAGAGACTGTTAACTAAGGTGGAAACCCACGGAGTTGAGGGCAAATTATTGACATGGTTAGCAAATAGGTTGAGTGGCAGGTGACAGAGAGTGGGGATAAGAAGTAATTACTGTAATTGGCAGGAGGTGACTAGTGGTGTACCACAGGAATCTGTGTTAGGGCTTCAATTGTTCACACGATTCATGAATGACTTGGATGATGGCATAGAAAGTCATATATCCCAAATTGCTGATCAGACACAAAGTTTTTTTTCTTCTTAATAAATTTAAAATGTTGCGAACAAGTGCAGAAAATTATCAAAGAAGCTAATGGCATATGAGCGTTTATATCTAGAGGATTGGAGTATAAAGACACAAAAGTTATGCTGCAGCTATACAAAACCCTGGTTAGACCCCACTTGGAGCACTGTGAGCAGTCTGGGCACCACACCTTAGAAAATATATTTTGGCCTTGGAGGGAGTGCAACATAGGTTTACAAAAATGATACCTGAACTGCAAGGATGAAGTTACGAAGAGCGATTACACAAATTAGAACTGTTCTCACTACAATTTAGAAGGTTAAGGGGTGATCTGATCGAAGTATTCAAGATATTAACAGGGAAAGACAGGATAGATAAAGGTGAACTATTTCCACTGGTTGGAGATGGTAAAATTAGGGGGCATAGGCTAAAAATTAGGGCTAGGCCATTCAAGAGAGATGTTAGGAAGAACTTCTTCATTCAAAGGTGGTAGAGGTTTGCAACTCTCTCCCACAAACATTGAAGCAAGAACAGTTGTTAATTTTAAATCTGAGAGAGATAGATTTTTGTTAAGCAAAGGTATTTAGGGATAGGGGACAAAGGGATATGGAGTTAGGCCACAGATCAACCATGATCTCATTAAATAACAGGACACACTCGAGGGGCTGAATGGCCTACTCTTGTTCCTATGTAAAATCCTCAGTTGGGAAATCTCAGGCCCACATTCTTCTTTCTAGTGAATATCTTGCACATATGCAAAATTGGCATATGCACAGTTTGTGTTGCTGTACGCAAAATGTACGCGCTGATGTCAAGGGACACAAAAAATTGAAAAGTTCCTAATGCTCCCATCCTCTGGTCAATTGTCGCTCCTACCCCATCTTAGTTTACGGTTATTTAATCCTGAAGCCTTCCCTCTTTCGTAAGTGTCCGCCGCATTTGCTTGCATCACTGGTTGCTGCAAATAAACTGGCTTTCTTTAGAAACCAGCTGCTATACAATGAGTTTCGGAAGTCTTCACCTGGCTCTGCCAAAGATGTAGCACAGTTCCACACACCCTCCCACGTAACAGGCATGCCAGCTGCACCATTAAGTGGGCAGACATCTATCTGCTTCATGCAAACAAGTTCTGCTCTGCCACTGATATGGTGGTGAAGGAACTTGCAGCCGTTTGGAGTCTGGGTTATCACCTGGGTGGTCAACAGCCCATCAGAAACAAAAATAAATGTTTGTTGCTCACAGCACACATTGATATTTTTTATGTCAGGTTGAGTAGGGTTGTCACTCAGACCATCAATGTGGCATTTACTTTAATAGTACATATGGAATTTTGTTATCTTTGAGAATCTTCAGCAGCCTGAAATTCTAACCATGCCTCGTGAGACACGTACAAGATGGTGATATAAATGAGGAACAGAGGATGTGTTCCATGATGCCAACAACACTGACTGTATCATACTGGTCACCCTCTATTTCAATTAGTTCTTTGTCATTCTAGGGGTATTAGATCTTTTCATTGGTGTGCACACTTCATTATTGATTCCCGGGGCAGCATGGTGGCGCAGTGGTTGGCATTGCCACCACAGGGCATCGAGGTCTCAGGTTCGATCCAGGTCCTGGGTCACTGTCCGTGTGGTGTTTGCACATTCTCCCCGTGTTTGCGTGGGTTTCATCCCCACAACACAAAGATGTGCAGGGTAGGTGGATTGGCCACACTAAATTGCCCCTTAATTGGAAAAAATGAATTGGGTACTCTAAATTTATTTAAAAAAAATTATTGAATCTCACACACCGGAGGTTGAATCCCAACTGCCAGCTCCTGTTTTCCATCGCTGGCTTACTGTCCCACAAAGGTATTTGTTCCCGTGCTTATCCTGGAAGATGTAGGAGTTTAAAATGTTGATGTGTTGTATGCTAATCACACTCAAGAATTGGAAGAACTGGCAGTTACAACTGAGCTCCTTCGAAACTGCATACCAATGTTGAGATGGCGATATTTTCATTCCCACAGGCCTATGATTTCAAACCACCTCAGTCCTCCGATATAAAGTGTCAATGGGAGCAGCAACTTTGAAAGTTTGCATGAAATTTTAAAGCGTTGTTCCGTGGGAGTCACGTGATGTGAACGTGGGAGCAGGTGTGTTTTAGGGAGCTCCAGCTCTAATCCACCTGCCTTTAGTGGTGCAGTTGTATTTGAGCTGGCTCCCGCCCTGACGGTGCAGCGTGCATTGACGGATGATGGCTGCCAACTAAGGTAATGATCTGGATGAAACTCGTGGCTCTGAGGTAGAGGTCAAGGCCCAATTCCAAGAGATGCAGGGTGTTTTTATGTAGGCAATGGAGGCGCGCAAGGAAGTTCTTGCAATGGAGAGAGCAATGTCCCTGGTGGGGGCCCGCAGCAGGTTGAGTTCCTGCTGCACGGCCTGTCGTCCACCTTGACGGAATCAGGGGGGGGAGACAGGAGAGGAATGCTGCTGAGTCTGGCATGGTGGAGAAGTTCCCAACTAGGTTCGAGAATTGGGTCCCATGTTTCAGGAATCTTGACCTGGAGGCTGAGCAAATCAAATTCGATGGAGCACATCTAATCCTGTCTTCACAGCCTTGGATTGGTGTGGCCATCCAACCACAGGTCCTGTGTTGTCCTTTAATGTCAGCCATGAGGGGTTGGGGATGGTCGAACTGGTCGAGCCATCCCGCCCCTCTGGCCGGAACCTAGAGTGGTGACCGCCTGGGTTCTGGTGAGACAGCATGCTAGAAGGAATTGTGTCTCGTGTTTTGACCATTGGAACCCTTGAGAGACCCTGATGAATGCTCATTGATCCTGATCCTGCCTCATCCTTGACTTTGGCTTTCTTTTTGTGCCAGTGAGGAAGTCTTAATTCTGAGGACTGCCTTACATCGCAGTTATTACCCTGGACTTTGCTCCTTGTTGGTCACGTTGTTGTCTGCTTGATGTTGTCAATTATTTCTGTTCACAGGGAAGTGAATAATTTGGGTGTTATGGCCTGCACCATTGATTATCCTGATTTAACAAGTTTCTATCATGTTAAGCCGAATGTTGAATGCGGGATTTGTGCAGAGACTTTATCCTAAATGTTTTTGGGCCTTATGTTGGCTGACAATCCTTGGGATGGAGAGAGGGAGTGCTTTTGTTGTCTCCCCCTTGCCTCACTGAGAAGGAAGATGAGTGTAACCGGAGCAGGGTGAGGGGGGAGGTTGGAGTTGGTAGGTTAATTTGCCCTTGCTATGGTCAAGAAAGGTGCCCCCCAGTTAGAGCTTACCAGTTTTTCTTTTCATACTTTTTCTTTTAATTTGGATTCAGAGCATCTGTGTTTTTTCTCTTTAGACTACATGTATACTTGACAAGGACTGGGTTATATTTGACTGATCCATTGGGTTGAATCAGTCTTTTGTCCGGATATAGGTCTCCTTTCTGGCTGCTGGAGCTTCACTGAGAATGTCGGTGGCCTAGAGTATCCTTCATATCCTTTATATGACAGTAGATCATGTGATCCGGCTGGGAATCCCCTCTCCGGTGGGGGGGGGGGGGGTCTTCCCTTCTCCCACCTTGATAGGTGTTGGGTGTTGGTTCTGGTACTGGCTCGGCCAGTTTTGGACCCCTGAGGTTGGGGGAGTGTGTGGGATGGAGGGGGGGGGGGGGGGGGGGGGCAACTGACATTCACCCCCAGAGCACCCACGAAGTGGGCGTCTTTACAGTTCTTCATAGGTGCTGGGTTTCTCCATTGGCTAGGACCAATTTCTTTGTCTTTTAATGTTGGGTTAGGGGTGGAGGAGGAAGCAGAACCTTGACCTGATTAGGACTGGGTTGGTACAACCTCGGTGGGGTGTAAGGGTTGGGGCTGCGTAAAGGTTCCCGGGCCGGGTTCTCCTGAGATTTCTTTTGCGACGGTGCTGGGCTAGGCCCGGCCCAGCGCTGTGGTCGGTATTGTGTTGTTCCCCAAGGAATGTGGGTGCTCTCTCTCATGGCACCCGGAGGCAGAGCCCGGATTGGCTCTATTGGGTACGCGGGTGGGCAATGATCTTGGAAGAGTCCAAGCATTGTGCCTAAGAGTTATCCTTTTTCCTTTTTCTCCCTCAGGGTAGGAGTGAGACCCCCTCCCCCGTGGTTAGTTGGTGGGCTCTTGTCCATTTGGAATGCCTCGGGCAGTAGCTTGGTGTTATCCGAGCGATTAGTTCTGACAGTTCTTGCTCTTTCTCTTTTACCTTCCTTCTGAGGGCCCTGGAGGTGTGGCTGCTGTAGTGTCCCTCACCTTTTACTTGGATTTAGCTACCCCCACTCCCAGGGCCCCCCTCCTCTTTGGGATGGGGTTTCCCCCTTCTGGCTGGGATCTGGTGATATCCTTCTTAACCTCGGAACTCATGTATATCCTAGTGTCCCCTTAGGGGATGTGACTTTGCTTGATGGGCGGCCAGCCTGTATCTTCTTTGGACCTGGGACCCGGAGGATGGGTTTGGTAGCTAGGGCCTTTGCTCCTTATTCTCTGCTCTTTTCTCAATTTTCTAAGGGAGACTCTCGACTTGAGGTCAGAGGCCTGAGATTTCCTTGGACTTGTGGTACCTAGTCCTCTCCTTGTAGTCTTGTAGTTCTATGATGGCTGCCTGCTCTGTCCTGGGCCTGGAAGGGAGTTTGACTGTGTTGTGGGTGTCCGTGTCCTTACCCCTTAGCTCCGGGGTTCTCCGATATTTGGTTCCTCTGTTACTTTCCTTTGAAGCTATGTGTATGATGTAACTCTGTGCTGCTGACTGTATCCTGCTCTGGTGCAGACAGATCTAGTATCCGTGGAGGGATTACGCTGGGGATATTATCCCCGACTCATCCAGTCTTATCTGTTCCCATGTTTGTAACGACTCCTGTCTGCTATACCTGGTTTGCATTGATCACTATGTTTTTTCTCTCGTTTTCTTTTGTTTTGATGCTATTATTGTAAAAATTTGAAAACTTCAATAAAAATACATTTCAGAACAACATTCTTCTGTAGATTATCACAATTACAAATTATAGGTCCTTAGTTCCACAAACAACAGCCCATTGTCCAAATGGAACTTAAAATTGGACACAAGCTGCTCACAAACTTTAAATCATCTTATAAAATTCATTTACAGGATGTGGGCGTCTCTGGCCGGGCCAAGCATTTATTGCCCGTCCCTAACTGCCCTTCAGAGGATATTTGTGAGTCAACCAAACTGTTGTGGACCTGGAGTCACATGCAGGCCAAACCGGGTAAGGATGGAAGATTTCCTCCCCGAAAGGACATGAGTGAACCAGACAGGATTTTACCACAATCGGCAATGGTTTCATGGTCACCTTGACGGTTAATTCCGGGTTATTTTATTGAATTCATAAATGTTGCATTTACCCAACCTTCCAGCTGTTAAATTTAATTGGATTTATAGTTGAGCATTGTGGAGATTGTTCTCTCCAGTTTCCTCCCCTCCTCCTGTTTCCCACAGGTGCCAACATCTTGCCAGCTTATTGTTCAACAGACCCGGGCTGCCCTTTAGTACCTCACACAAGAGCATTGTCCGATTCTGCTCAAATATTTGATTGAGCATCACAGCTGGAATACCCCAGTCTTCGCCTGGTGTCCTGTAGCTGGAAATGTTGATTATCAATGAGGAATGGATCATTATCCATCTTTACTCACCTTAGCCTATGGTGCTAAAGCTAATCGCAGGACCACTACCTCTGGCGTTACTGGTAAGCTCAGCACAGACCAGGAATTCAAACTGCAAACTTTAAGTCTATATGGTGTAGCAACTCACAGGACAATTTCACAATGATATCTCGCATGACCTACAATTCAAACACATCCCCTACAGCCCTCACTGTTGCCTTGGGCTGTGGTAAGTAGAGATTTATATCAGGCTGGTAACATGAAAAGTCTTGATGGGTGTCTTCTGCTGTTTTCTGCTGAGCAGTAAAATTCGATGCATGAATCAGGCAGATAAGTTAACACATCCTGGCACGTGGACTAATCTGAACCAGGGTATCCCTAACCGTAAACCCTGAGATCACTCTGAAATGTGCAATCAATGCGGTCCCTACGGGACTGCGAATGCAACCGGATAGATGTAAAGCTATCCATCTCTCTCATGAGGAACACTCCACTTTTCCTCCGCGCTTCTTGCTCATTCTGATCAGATCCTCACTGCAGGGAAAGAAATTCCAATGTGCCTACTCCTGGCATGTTTCAGAGAAAATATCGTCAAATGAAGGGTTTCTGGCGCAAAGTTCATAGGTTTTAATGGGTGAAGAGCCAGGGGCTGAGATGGATCATTTAAGGATGCACAATAGGAGCATCAGAATCTGAATATTAAAATATTGCATTGCTAGAGCACCTTCTGTGGTCTTAGGACAACCCAAAGCACTTCACAATTAATGACTTAGAATTGAAATCTAACCATTGGAAACCAGCAGAAGATTAGTGCACAGCAATTGGTCATAACCAGCAAACAAATAATTGACCAGTCAGTGTGTATTTGGTAGAGGGATATGAATTGGTCAGGTCAACCTCAGGCGTGGATGCTTTTACAGTCATTTGAAAAGCAGGGTTACCAATGGTGATTAAACGTGTTCCTGGAGGTTCCATCACATGACTTGCCCTGCACGCCAGCCATTTGTCAGCCTACACATTCACCCTGTTGATGGTCTGCCTTCCTATCCCAATTGGAAAGCAAAAAGACTTATTACCCAATTGGATTTTGCTTAAGTGTCAGCCAAAAAGTTGTTTTTTTCCATTTTCAATATTTTATTCCTTGTAAAGAGGAATGTTCAAAGAAAATTGAAAAAAATTCCAATCTTTTTTTCCTGTCCCAATGATTTGTCTCCAAGGTTGCACACAATAGTGTCCAGGGGATCGACCCTCAATTCCTGATGTCTCTGGACCAGTCAGACTGGCAGCCCTACCCGGAAGATGGAGCCTTTGTGGTTTAAAATTGATCTGAAAGGCTGGGGTGGAAGACCTGGGTTAGCAGGTTGGCCACCTGTTCCACACATCCTGCCCTATTTACCTTCTCTTCGATGGGGTGCATAATGGAAGGATGATCTGGGATCACATGCCAGTTTTCCACCTTTGTCAAAGGTGAAAACGACACCTTACACAACATGGCACAACTTCAGTGTGAACCAAGATTATGTGCTTATGTCCTTGGGAGTGAGCTTTGACGATCCAGAGGAGTGAGAGCGACCAGCGGAGCAGAATGAGACAATATAGTTGATAAAGAGATCTTGGATTTTTTTCTAATAACCATGTATGATAATTGACTGGTGTAACAGTTAAGCAGCTTGGCCCAGGCGGCTTTCACCAACATGTTGGGAGTCCCAGATGGTAGTGGGACACTTAAAGCTGCCAACATATGTGAAAGGAATTTCATCAGCTCTCAGCCAGGCTGCTGAGCGAAGTGTACCACTTTGGGGAACAGACTGGCACCCCATCTGGCCCACAGTGAGTTTCCTATCAGCAGAGTTTCACAGCTGCAGTTCTGTTAAAAGTTGAAGGAAGTTTGCAGCTTGTGCATCCAGCCTTAGAGCTCAAGGAAATATGCAGAGAGTTATTTTGTTAATTTCTTTGGTCCACTGAGACTCTCTGATATTCTTATTAAACTTTAGTAAACAGGTGAGTTAAAGGTGCTGCAATGTTAACAAAGTACGACTGGATTATTAATCTGTGGTCATTTATGGGTTGATGAATAACCAGGTAAAGTCCATAAAATTGAACTGGTTCACATATTACCTTGAAAGAATGAAAGTTGTTTTCACTGACCCTGGAATCATGGGCGGGATTCTCTCAGCCGGGGGCCGGACCGGAGAATCCCCGCGATCGGCGCGAATTGTGCCCCGCCACCCCGGTGCTGGCACGCAATTCTCCGCAGAACGGAGAATCGCCGCCATTGGCGCCGATGTGGTCGGCGCAGCGCCGGTCAGGGGCCGCTCTACGTGGCCGGTCAATCAATTCTCGGCACGGGATGGGTAAAAGAGCCGAGTCTCGCCGGTGCCGTCCACACCTGCGTGGAAGGGTCGGGGGGGGGCGGCCTGTGGGGGGGGGGGGGGGGGGGGGGTCCAACCCCAGGGGGGCCTCCGATGTGGCCTGGCCCACGATTGGGGCCAACCGATCAGCGGGCCTGTCTCTCTGGCTGGGGGGCCTCCTTTTCTCTACGCCGGCCCCTGTAGTCCTGCGCCATGTTGCGTCGGGGCCCGCGTTGATGCCGTCGAGAAACGCGACGGCGTTTCCGACGGTGTCAACGCTTAGCCTCAGGATCACAGAATCCCGCCCCCTACTCCAATTGAGTAATGAACTGTTATCTGATGTGAACACCTCGTAAAATGTACTATTATCGATGACTTTTGTGCATAAGGTAAACATTCCACGATATGCAATTCCATTTCCAGGATCTTAACACAATTACCTTTAAAAGGTCAATCTCATTAATGCAGTCTTGCCTTGCTTTTGCATCCATCATTCAAATACCTGAAAAAGACAATCAAACACACATCTAATTGTATGAAAATAGTTAGCAGGGCAGCTATTGTAATAAGAAGCTTCCTACTGTTGTTAGTGAATCCTAGGATGTTTCCCAGCGCCCCACAGGTATGCAACTGCAAGGCGGATCAGCTGCCCCCACCCCCTCCCGCCACCCGACGCAGGTTGGGAGGCCACCAGAATCATGGAGGCATCTCACTTTAACAGCCCTGGGGGCTATCCGAGCCACAGGCTTCATGGCCCAAAGGCGGAGGGGGGCAGAGCCATTAAAGGCAGCTTGGGAGGCCCCAATAATCCCCCCACCCCAATGGAATTTCCACCATCAGTCATTTTAAATTATAATTTTTAAATATCCATCCAAGGACACCTCCATGATCAG